>NC_135758.1:14864412-15422509 GCF_052425735.1 Oculina patagonica
TTTTGTTGCGCATGTGTTGTTATCTGACACCTATTTTTTGGGAGACTTGCTTCTTCATTGTTAAGCTCCGCTTTTTTTTTTTGAATTATGTCTATCGCTTTAGAAAATTACAACAGTGCTTCAGAATATACCAAGGAGTATGTTTATTAATTTTAAAAGGAACGCGTAGAAAGCGGTGCTAGTGTTAAGTTAGTGGTCGGAATTCTGTAATTTTGTAAGAGTTGTTTATGCCTTTTCGCGCCGCCGTGATTTGAAGATAATTTTATCATCTTAAATTACCGCTTTTCTGCACCGAGAAAAAACCTGAGTGTTTTTTAATTAAAGACAGTTTCAGTTGAACAGATTGAAAACCTATCTTTTACCCAACTATTCTACGATTTTTCTTAAAATTTTGTACAAAGTCTACGTGTTTTTGCGAGCTCCAAAATTACGCGCGGAGGTGAATGAAATTTTATCGCTGTCTTGTAATTTCGTTTGGGATCAATTTATCAATGCTGGGAATCTCTTTTGGTCATAAATTGATATTTCAACATGCCTACAATCCCCGTCAATACCCTTGGGAAGGTCGTCAGTTTTCGCCCCCTCCCCCCTCATTCAATGTTGAAGTCTACCACAGACCTCAATCACAGCATTGTCACAATACTCAAATGAATGGGGGAGGGGGGGCAAAGTGAGCTACGAGACTACAGTGAAGGAAAGGGGGTGCCCTCCCAAGAGGATGTCTGGGAGATGACTGGGCGGAACATCGGCGGACTGAAAGTGTACATGCCATCAAGGAGATCAGACGATGGGGCCTCCCAGACAAATGAAAGAGGTGTCACAATGGAAGAGATGTAAATGTGAGAGGACAGGCACCCCACCAGCTGAGCAGAGCCGACGCGATTGACAAAGACGACATAAGTGACGCAGCGCGGACACAGCCATGTACAGCGCCGGAGATACAGGAAAGACGGGACATGTTGAAAGATGTACGACGGGGCACCGTACTCACACGGATCCCAATCACCGAGGACCCTCCGCCAGAAGCCTCACTGGAGCACTGCCTCGCTGCGCGGGCCAGGAGAGGCCCCCGCCCCACCTGGACTCCGGAGCGGACCCCCACCCCGACCCCCACCCGGACACTGCGGAGGGGGCTGGACCGCCCCGCCAGCCCGCCACCGCCCCCCGCGCCCCAGGCCCCACCCCCCGCGGGGGTGCCGCCCGACCCCCCCGCCCCCCCCCCCAGCCCAGGGGGGGCAGCCGGGGAGGGGGCGAGGGCCGGAGGAGACGCGGGCGGGGAGAGAGACGGAGATGAGTGAGTATCCCTCGCCTGGAGAGTCAGGACTGCTCAAGAGGAGGATGCTCTAGTAGAGCGAGACCCCCAAAGACACACGGATGTATGCTGAGCACTAATGTAGTCGGAGAGAGAAGAGAGAAAGGAGTGTCGGGACGCCAAAAGACACACTCAAGGGAAGAGCCCACCTCGGAGCGCAACAAAAGAAGTCGACACACAACCAGAGCGGGGGGCGAAGACACCCGCACGGGGGGCTCCTCCCTATAAGGAAGACCAGACCACAAGGCAAAGAGAAAGGGGGGGGGGGGCCAAAACGGAGCACGAGACAGGAAGGAGCGGAAGTGCAACCCCAAGAGGTAGCTGGGATTGTAGTTTAAATAAAAGTTTACTTCAGAAGCTAATGGTTTGTCTGAATTTACTGCGCATATGGTTTATTTTTTCCACTCGTGCGTTTGCGTTCAATGCCGTAAAATAGCCAGGTATTCAGGTGTGGGTGCGCACATAAAACTTCAGGAGTCAATGAGTTAATATTATCATTTCATATTCAGTTATCCACCATTTATAGTCTGCAAACAAGTGATCTTCCCTACTAACTACGTTATAAATAGGGAAAGTACATGGAACTGTATCTAGTAAATAATATATCTACCTTATTACATGAAATTTTCGCCACACGTTAATTTCGCGAATTTGGCGATTCCAAAAAAACTGCGAAATTAAAGTGACGCGAACAATAAGTGTCGCGAACATAACATAACGCGAAAATTAAGTGATTCACATTATGTCAATAATCAAGAAAAAATAAGTTTAGTACCACTAAAATCAATATGAATGAATGTTGTCGTCTGAATTGACTCAAGAACAATAACTCATACATGTACAAGCATGACCTACTTGTAGACATTGTGAGAACTGCTCTGTTGTTGCTTTTGCCGAGATTTAGTCCCGCCCTTGCATTTTTGTTAATTTTGACGTTATTGTTCCTTTGATTAAGTCGTTTTATGTAATTCAAGTGAGTGTTAAATAATATCACCAAGGCAATGTACATTATGCCTTACTTAAAAACACAAAATTAAAGTGATTCAAAATACAAAATTTTCACAAAATCGCGAAATTTAAGTGTCGCGAAATATGCGCACCTCAAAATCGCGAAATTAACATGCCACGAAAATTTCATGTAATAAGGTAGAGTTCAGGCATGTGTGCCTGGTATTTAATGTAGATCCTGTAGTGTGAGGTGTGGTGGCCTAATAGTTAGTACACTGGACTCTGGATTGAGTGGTCTGGGTTGGAGCACTGGCTGGGCCCAGCCAGTGCTCGAACATGGGGTTAACTCTGGCCTGATGGGCCACTATATAGGCTTGAATGCAGACTTAACCTTTACCTGTATTTGTAAATTTTTAAGCTGATGTCTAACCCAGAGATGTTAAGACAAATGATGGACAATCCCATGGTGCAGGTAATTAATGTTAAATGTTAATCTTGTGGTGGTAAAATTAATTTTAACAAGTCTGTTTTGGTTAGAAATTTATCAACTTCAACAAAACTGACTGATGTAAATATGTTATGTTTCAACAAATGCCTTTTAAATTGTGGACATAAGGAGTTTATTTAGAGCGTAACCTAGGTACAGTGTAGTATGTACAGTGCAGTTGACATGTAGCATTTAACTTATAAGCCTGCATGTAGCCATCACCTATTTTCATTGTTAGAATCAACTTTGACTGGCTTTTATCCATGATTACAAGGAATAATTTATGCAAATTAGCTTCAGCAAGGTTTTGCAGTGACAGATCATTGACATACTTGACTTTATTCCTTTTCCCCTATGGGGGGAATTATAAAAGCAGCCACCACTAAAATGGATGCGAAAATAGGTCAAAACAAACCGACAGTCAAGACTACATGTGTGATTTATATCTTTAGAGATAGACAAATTATATCCAAAAGTTTGAACCAGTGTAAATCTGAAGATTCCAGCCAAAATCAAATCTTACCACTAAAAAACAGGCAAATGGCATTAAATTCAAGTGTGTGTGTCACAGCCTAAAATATACCAAGGAGTATGTTTATTAATATACCGGTAAATAAAGAGCAATTCACTCTCTGTGACACAGATAAAATATAAACTTAATGAGAACATGAAATAATGAAATATATGAAATCATATATTTGAACTGCGGATGAAGAACAGATGAAGAGAAGATCCTCGCAGTCATGAACACAACTTAAGCAGTCGTGAAAATAAGCCTGAAAAAATCAGGCTTGCCAGGACTCGAACCCTGACCTCTGCAATACCGGTGCAGCGCTCTAACCAATTGAGCTAACAAGCCAACTGGGAGCTGGTCATTAAATTGGTTCGTAACATACCCGGGAAAGATGAAGATGAAATAATGAATATATGAAGTCATATATTTGAACTGCAGATGAAGAACAAATGAAGAGAAGATCCTCGCAGTTATGAACAGCTGGAAAATATATCCCTCCCATACTCCTGGCAGCCAATAACTGCTGTAACTGCTGATACATAATTATTCTAACACAAAGCAAGGAAGACAGACTATTTGAAACTGTTGATCTAGAGCTAGGCAATTGCTTGATGTTGTGGTCTAGAGTAATAAGAGTAGATTAAGGGAAGTGGGTGTTGGCAGATAATCTATTCATCCCCAGGGCATTTGGTACAAATTGACTTTAAAAAGGATGAAGATCTATGAGTGGTAAGGAGAGAGAGAGAAAGCTGACTGAAGATGGGGATAGCTGTTGTGTATTCTGTACTATTGTTTAGTCTGAGTTTTTTATCTTTCCTCAGAGCATGATGTCAAATCCTGATCTCATCAGACAAATGATTCTTAGTAACCCACAGATGCAGCAACTTATTGAGGTAATTAACGGGTGAAGTTCATGTACAGCTTCAAAAATATTGTGTGCCATAGCGAAACAGGGCCTGTAAAACTTATCCACAAGTACTATTTTAATACATTTATTTTCTCTACAGAGGAATCCTGAAATCTCTCACATTTTGAACAACCCTGATTTAATGAGACAGGTAAATAATTGTAACAACACAATTTATTATTATTATTATTATTATTATTATTATTATTATTATTATTTTATTAAAAAATATTATTATATTATGCTATTATATCAAATTATTATTATAATATCATAGGTGACAAATTACTCCTTAATTTTGGCGCGAAATTTTAACGTTAATTTATAATTTCACATGTGAAATTATAAAATTGCCATGGCAACGGAGTTAGCCGCATGATGGCGTCCGTAATAAAAGATGTTTTAAAGCTTAAACTTTGTACATTTTTGCTTGAATTTCATCATAGCCAGCCAGCCTTGGCCATGTAATAAAACTTTTGATGATATTTTATATGTCAAAACGACTTCTAGACTTAAGCCAATATACATAAATGGCATCGAGCGGATTTTTGAGCGTTTTACACTGGCACCGTTTTCAGTTGATTCAAGACTACGGTCATAATGTGAGAAATAATTGATCGTTGATTCATCTTTGAAACTTTTGGTCAAGAAAAAAAAGGAATCTCTAAAGGGTTTTCTTCAAAGACTAAAAAACCTCGCGAACTTGAGCAAAATGTATGCTTTCAACTTTTCAAAGCTCGGAGTTTGCAGAGTTTGCAATGCAATATACCAGTCAAAAACAGACGATTGCAAGCGTAATTTGTCACCTATGATATTAAAATGTAATCAAATGGTATACTCGTGAAATTAGGAAATAATTTCACTTGCATTTTGTCAAAATGCTAATAATTTCCCTCGCCTAAAGGCTCGGGAAATTATAAGCGTTTTGACAAAACGCGCGTGAAATTATTTCTTAATTTCACCCGTCGCCATTTGATTACCAATACTTATTATTATTATTTGCAATACAGTATGAGGCAAGTTGGCATTGAGTTGTTTGAAATAATGCCTAAATTACAAATTTTACCGAACAAAGGAGAAATAACATTTAAGTATAATTACAAGTAGTGATCAAAGATTAGGGGAGTGCATTTGACTTGTAGGTAAAATAGACCCAAGGTAGGCAGGCAGTGGCAAAAAACCAAGATGGTCGAGTCTGAGCTCAGTTTGTGACCCCATATTGTTTTGCATGAAATTGTGGCCATCTGTGGCTACCAGTTTCCTGGCCGAGACTTGCAAAAATCAAGCTGGGGGGGGGGGGGGGCATTTTGGTGTCCTTACATCTGGCTTGATTTATTCTGCATAACAGTACTCAGGCATAGTAACGCAAAAGACACAGGACACAAAAAAACAAAAATAAGGCTTGCACTCTCCTTCGTCGAACGCAGTAATAAATTATTATTGCTTTTAAATTTCCTGTGCACCGCAATTGTAAATTATGTTGTTTTTTAACTCAAACCGGGGTCTGATCAAAATTCATGCAGTCACTTAAACAATATGCTGTCATAAAGTTAAACTGGTAAAAAAAACTTAGAAAAACACTGTCCTGTTTCATTCTGTCCTTTTAATAATTTCCTTGACAATCTTATCCAATTAAAGACTTTTCGTGCATGCTATATGAAGCAGAAGAATCAAGAAGACTTTTTGTTCATACTACATGACATATAAGAGAAAACTGCTGTCTGTATAAATGCAGGCACCGGTGAAATCGTATGCATCTAACACGATCAAAGACAACAGTGACATTTTGACTTCACAGATGGTGTGAATTGATCCATTTTGCCTTGTAAACTTCAATGTAACATAAGAAATGAAAGTGAGAAAGGAAATTTCTTGTGTTATCATTGCTAAGGATGGCAGTTGAAACTGGAAGAGGAAGATTTATCTTTTCATTGACTGCACCATCAAAATGTCCGACCACGCCAAGCTTTTGCTGGTCAATACCCGAATTAACCGGACAATTGTCCAAATGACAGGTTGTTATTTGCAGGCTTGCATCATGAATTACTTGAGTTCAGACTTTGTGCCACATATTGCTTACTAAAAAAGAGGAAATTCATTCAGTATCCATGTAATTTTTTTAAAGCACAATGTATTGAACAGTGATAAAACAGAGTAATTATATTATAGAGTTAATTGTTCTACCTACTTGTATGTAAGTTATGCTTACATTATTTAGCATATTTTTTTATCCTGGGCCAGACCTTAGCAATTTGTTGCTACTGGTACTTTCGTTATTACTTTGTCTCTATTGGCTAGTGATATACATGTACTATCCTATTTTTTAAAGGACTTTCACCTCTCGCAAACAAATCTCTGTGCAATACTGTCATGCACTTGGAATTGTCAATTTGTTGAATAGATATAATTTTTGATGCAATTAATAACTCACTTACAGACAATGGAGATGGTGCGGAATCCTTCTGTGATGCAAGAGATGATGAGAACGCATGACAGAGCACTTAGTAACTTAGAGGTAGTGTACCATTTGTAAGCCATGATATAAGGTCTTATCATTAATCATTGCTTTCATTAGAAGCAGGCTACTGCCAGAAACACACAGGTTTTGAGTGACTATGTCACCAGCTAGGATTTTTTATGATTACTGAACAAGTTTGCGTGTGCATTCAGCAAAACCATTCTCACAGGCGTAATGGGTTATTCCAGAAAAAATCCACAACTCCCAGATGGATGGGCATGTTTTTTAACCCCCCTCCCAACCGGATTTCCTAAAGCATTAGACCCCCCTCCTACCTGGATCTCCAAGGCATAAGACCCCCCCCCCCTCCCACCTGGATTTCCTTTAATTTTTTTTTTCTGGAATAACCAAGTTTTAGGAAAATACCTATACCTATACATTATTTGAAAGCTTATAAATCCAAGAATGACATGAGATATATTAATTGGGTTTCGATCAGTTAAGTGCAAATAAAGCTGTGTTTATGAATGCGGCAAACTCTTGTCTGATTTTTGTTTGCTGCAGCCGGGAGAGTGGGGGGGGGGGTGGGAGGAGGCGGTCGCCCCGCGGGGTCGGGTACGGGGCGCGACCGGGAGGGACAGACGGGGGGAGCGGGACGACCGGGGGACGAGTGAGCCCCACGCTGAGACAATGCATGGCGAGACAGGAGGATGCGGGGAGGGGCGGGGTGTGGGGGGGGGGAGGGGGCGAGAGGGGCCGGGGGCGGGGCGGGGTGGGGGCGGTGTGGCGGGGAAGAGGGGGGGGGGGGGGAGGAGTGGGGGGGGAGAGGGCGGAGGAGGGGGGGAGAGAGTGTGGGGGAGTGACGTGCGAGTGAAGAGACGGCCGACTACTGTCCCAACGCCAGAGCAGCAGCAAAACACAGGACACATTGGGGCCCTATTTTTAAGCGTACAATAAAAATGATAACTCAATGCAATGGCACTTAGCAGATGTTTGTCTTCCAAAGTGTGTCAGGGAATCTTTAGATCAGGTTTCAAAATAATTTTTTTTAACTTAAAGTTCGCTTACGGACTTTCCTTGGATGGAGGCAATGTTAAGACCTAAATCTTTAAAACAAAAAACAAATCAGCAAAGGCCTGACACACTTTTATGGGGAGGGTTTCATGTAGTGTTGGGCAAAGTTTCACAATTAAACGAATAATTCCTATATGTAAAGTATCCCCTCAAAGATGGCAAAATGCACTAAAAATTAAGTAGAGAAGTACATCTTAGAAAGTCACGTTTTTGACATGATTTCTTATCATTTGACATGATATCTTTGTGTGACAACAGCAACAACGACAACAATGACTCGCAAAGGACACGATCTGATGGTGTCCTTTTTATGTTGTGCAGGATCTGGAGTTAAGTTTGAGGACAAGAGACTTCAAATTTCTTCAGAAAATCAATTGATAAATACAATCAATAAATACAGAACCAAAAACCAGCTGCCTCTACAAGCTACATTTTCACAGGGCTCTTTAAAATAGTAGCCAATTTCAAAAAGTTCAATGAAGTTTGTATCGTGTTGTATTTCAGTTGTTTTTGGATTGATCATAGTTAGTAGATCATTCCCTCTACTAACTATGGATTGATATACCGGTAACCTTAATTTTTTGTTATAAACTGCAGAGTTTGCCTGGAGGTTTCAATGCTTTGCAGCGAATGTACACAGACATTCAAGAACCAATGCTGAATGCTACACAAGAACAGGTACAGTACAGACATCAGATACAACCCACATTGCTACAAAAAAATATACTGACACTTTTGGATCGATTTATGTGTTTCTCTCAGAAATGGGCAAAGCCGCTGGCATTTTTACCCTGAGGGCTCAGTTTATTCCTTTAGGGGATACCTTCTGTGTTTACGAACATCACTCCGAAGAGTGTTCGGTCTCAATCGTTTTGTCAGACATGAGAAAAGGTGCGATATTTACATTCAAAGGAGAAGGACAATAGCTTAATTAAGCGACTAAGAGCTGGACAGTTTAATTAGTTTCCTTTTGTTTACTGTTTTGTTCGTAAATGCATGAACGAACTTGTTAAAGTAGGCTGAAGATTTTGAAAATTTGAACATTTCGCGCAGCAATGCAAACACTGATTTGTATCTATCAAATCCTGATGACCACTTTAAGTCATGATTCGATTTTTTTGAGCAGTGCCAGCGTAATTACGCTGTAACTGCCGACCACAAATTAAAGTGAATTATGTAAGGCCTTTTCCTTTGTCAAATTGATAGAAAAACGGAGTGATGATTTGGAATGGTGTATACCCTGTATTTGCCCCCGCAGGGTTTTGGCCCAGTGGCCAAAACCCGAGGAGGCATCATTGTAATCCGCGCGAATATAGAGTATATATATAGTATATACCGGAAAAAATCTCGATTTGATCAATTTTTGCCCGCAAATAGTCTCGGGAGTTGTAAAATGCCGACAAGCTGAAAGCCCGCAAGTAGGTATCGGGAGTTAAAATGCCGACATACGGTGATTGGTCAATGATGACGCAAGTAAACGATGATTGGGTAATGATGACAGCCCAAGCATGAGCACGTGCACGGATGACAACAAGCAAACAAACGACGCTTGTAAACGTTGATTGCAGTTGGGCAGAATTTTGAAAAAGATAATTTGAGGTTTTATTCGAGGCCTATTCATTTCACAATGTCTAAAAGCCGAAAGCAATGCAGTTGTTGAAAAGACTTCGCGATAATTAACTAAGTAACTCGCAGAGAAGTAAGAAAATCCACATTTTTTACATCTGAGTGGCCGAAGAAGAAATATGTCTAGGAACCCGTACGAACATATCAAGCCATATCTTCAAATTTGTCTGCGATTTAGGATAAGCAAGCCTTAGTCCAAAACCGCGAATAACCAAGCCCAAACTACTTGAACGGAGAAAAGCCTTGATCAGTCTATCTCCGGACGAGATTTACAAGAAACTTAAAAAAAAGATCTCGAGATAATTGTTTAAGACTCGCGGCAGGCGAAACCGGAAACCAGAAGCGAGCGACTTTTAGAAAGTCAAGCGTTTTCATTGTCAAAGGTGAGAAATTCTTTCGGTATCCTTTCCTTTTAAAAAGTTGATCGTTGTCATGAAGCGTGATTTACGATAAGAAAGCCTTTGTCCAACTGACCGTGATTTACCAGGCACAAACTACTTGAATGGAGAAAACTTATGCGGCATCAAAATAAGAAATTCAAAAGAGATCTCGAGATGCATTGTGATTATTTAAAACTCGCGGCAGGCGTGTTAGATTCGAGCCCGCAAAGCGACCCAAAAAAAATTGGAAATTCACTGCGATGATCATTTATCACATTCATATACATCCGCAGTTCATATATGAATCATTTCATATACATTACATCATTTCACTCCTCTCACGGGAAAATATGAACTCACAATTGACCTCGCTCCCAATGTGTGGCTTCAATAGCTCAGTTGGTAGAGCATCGCACCGGTATCGCGGAGGTAACGGGTTCGAATCCCGTTGAAGCCCTGAATTTTTTTTTTTTCAGGCTTCTATATTTCCAATTGCTTAAATTGGAAATTCACTGCGATGATCATTTATCACTTTCATATACATCCGCAGTTCATATATGAATCATTTCATATACATTACATCATTTCACTCCTCTCACGGGAAAATATGAACTCACAATTGACCTCGCTCCCAATGTGTGGCTTCAATAGCTCAGTTGGTAGAGCATCGCACCGGTATCGCGGAGGTCACGGGTTCGAATCCCGTTGAAGCCCTGAATTTTTTTTCAGGCTTCTTTATTTCCAATTGCTTAAATTGGAAATTCACTGCGATGATCATTTATCACTTTCATATACATCCGCAGTTCATATATGAATCATTTCATATACATTACATCATTTCACTCCTCTCACGGGAAAATATGAACTCACAATTGACCTCGCTCCCAATGTGTGGCTTCAATAGCTCAGTTGGTAGAGCATCGCACCGGTATCGCGGAGGTCACGGGTTCGAATCCCGTTGAAGCCCTGAATTTTTTTTTTTTCAGGCTTCTTTTTTCCAATGCTAAGAATCACTCGATGATCATTATCACTTTCATATACATCCGGATTTGATCATCACTTACACTCCCCTCGGGGACTCACATGACCTCGCTCCCAAGTGTGGCCAAGCTCAGTTGGGCCGCCCGCCGTCCGCCCTTTTTTTTTTTTTTTCAGGCTTCTTTATTTCCAATTGCTTAAATTGGAAATTCACTGTGATGATCATTTATCACTTTCATATACATCCGCAGTTCATATATGAATCATTTCATATACATTACATCATTTCACTCCTCTCACGGGAAAATATGAACTCACAATTGACCTCGCTCCCAATGTGTGGCTTCAATAGCTCAGTTGGTAGAGCATCGCACCAGTATCGCGGAGGTCACGGGTTCGAATCCCGTTGAAGCCCTGAATTTTTTTTTTTTTTCAGGCTTCTTTATTTCCAATTGCTTAAATTGGAAATTCACTGCGATGATCATTTATCACTTTCATATACATCCGCAGTTCATATATGAATCATTTCATATACATTACATCATTTCACTCCTCTCACGGGAAAATATGAACTCACAATTGACCTCGCTCCCAATGTGTGGCTTCAATAGCTCAGTTGGTAGAGCATCGCACCGGTATCACGGAGGTCACGGGTTCGAATCCCGTTGAAGCCCTGAATTTTAGCCCCACGCAGTAACACACACTCCTCCACGGGCCCGCCCAATGTGGCAAGCTCAGGAGAGCGCCCCACACTAGCCATTTTCCGATATTATCTCACTCCTCTCACGGGTGACTGACTCGCTCCATGTGAGTTAGATCCCGTGTCACGACCACACTCCTACGGGGAATCACATTGACCTCGCTCCATTGCATAGCTAGTTGTAGAGCATCGCACCAGTATGCGGAGGTAGGGTTCGAATCCGTTGAAGCCTGAATTCACACCGATAAGCCACTCCCTCACGGGAGAGCTCGCTCCAGTTGGCAGCAGTGTAGAACGCACCGCGGGTCACTGCCCGTTGAAGCCTGATTTTTTTTCAGGCTCGTCACAAAGCACGGGCCGCCCCAAGTGTGGCCAAGCTCAGTGTGAGCACGCACCGGTACGCGGAGGTCACGGGTTCGAATCCCGTTGAAGCCCTGAATTTTTTTTTTTCAGGCTTCTTTATTTCCAATTGCTTAAATTGGAAATTCACTGCGATGATCATTTATCACTTTCATATACATCCGCAGTTCATATATGAATCATTTCATATACATTACATCATTTCACTCCTCTCACGGGAAAATATGAACTCACAATTGACCTCGCTCCCAATGTGTGGCTTCAATAGCTCAGTTGGTAGAGCATCGCACCGGTATCGCGGAGGTCACGGGTTCGAATCCCGTTGAAGCCCTGAATTTTTTTTCAGGCTTCTTTATTTCCAATTGCTTAAATTGGAAATTCACTGCGATGATCATTTATCACTTTCATATACATCCGCAGTTCATATATGAATCATTTCATATACATTACATCATTGATGAGTTCTGTTGAATTCAGTAAACAGGCATGATCACATCTCGACATTTTAATACAATATTATTATGGGCCTGTGTCAATTGACTTGTAATGCCGAGTATTAAATGGAAAAGCTATCATAAACTATCAGCAATTCACTACATGTTCAGGAGAAACTCAGAAATGCAGAGATTTATGATGTGACAAGGGGTTGTTTTAGCTCCAGTCCCTGATAAACAAAAACATAATTTTGGGGCTACTTTGGATCTTGAAATTTATGAATCAGTAGATCATGGGCTATGTTTTTCATTTATTTGGCAACTATGTACAAACTTATTTCCATTAGAAAAAGAATATTGCAACAAGATTTTAAAAAGATAAAATATCAACATTCAAGTAATGGCTAAAGATACTGCTGAAGCTAAAAACAAAAAAGTTTTTTGAAACATAAGGTAGCAACCTTTCCCTACCAAGATGACAATAAAGAACTGGGGTTGTTGTTAGTGTGAACTATTACTAGTAATAGTAAACAAATTAGCAGTCACTACTCATCAGTTGGCCTACAGCAATACTGATCATCAATTACTTTTTGTAGTTACAACAGTCACAAAATCCATTTGCTGCATTGTTTGGAGGAGGTTCAGGTAATATACTCTACAGTGTTTATAGTTAATAATCAGTCAAGTGAACCAAGGGCAATTTTTTAGCAAGATTTTGCCATTAAATATGAAGACACTCAAGGCACTTGGCTCTCCTTCATTACACACCATCTAGCTTATTTACATTTTAATTTTGTTCATGGATACCGTAATGATTCGATTTAGCGCCCTCCTTCCAATAAGCGCCCCCTTACGAACAAGCGCCCCTGTTCAAATGTGTTTTTGTAAATAAGCGCCCCTATTCCAATAAGCGCCCACATTCTAATAAGCACCCCCATTCTTATAGATGCCTTCCCTTGAGGTGCCCAAAGTAAATAAGCGCCCCGGGCGATAATTCGAATCATTGCAGTACTTGGATTTCTGCTTAACACTTGTATTTAAAAAAAAACTGTGATAGCAGTGTCATTGTGACACACTGCTCAAAATTATTGAGTGTTTTCTCTGGACACGATTTTCGATTAATTGTTCATTTTGTATATACCGGTATGTACGCATTTTGCATTTTTTTCTCTGCATATAAGCATATGTTTGCTAGGAGCCTAGTCAGCCCTGTCAGCTCCAAGGTAAAATAAATTTGATTGATTGATTGATTATTGAATGATTGGTGACCGGCCAAATTCATTTCAGCTCCGTCATACCTCGTTTCTGCTCGGACAAAATTGCAACATGTAATTTTCCAATAATTATTAAATAATTTATATGTAAAAATACAACACCCACACCTCAAGAAATAACATTCCCTTAGTAAGTTTTTTTTACTACAAGTAACAAATTATACTGTTGACTGTCGTTCAGCCACTTGTTTATAATTGTGGTCACTATTTCTATTCTGATTGCATTTTTGGAACTCTAATTTCCATTTTTTTCTGATGCTAATCTTTATATTTTTCTAAATTTTTAGGTGCCGGGTCAAACCCTCAACAAGGCACTGAAAACACCTCCCCCCTTCCAAACCCATGGTCCCCCTCACCATCTGCAACACCCACTGTGCCAACCACCCGACCAAGCCAACAACAGTCGGCAGCTCCTCAGACACTGGCTTCTACCACATCCACAACTTCAACTACAGCTTCTCCTGCATCTAGGTTAGTGTAAAAGCTATTTTTAGTTTTGGCATTAATTATTTTGTTTATTGTGGGGGGGGGGGGGGGGGAAGAGATGAACAGTGCTGTAAAATTACAATGTTTCAGGGGGAGGAATTCTTGTGGAGTTTTGGCAGTTTCAGTTGTTTTTTGCTGCTGATAGGCTGCCTTCATATTCTTGAAAGCAATCAAGAATTTTGTTGCATTTGATGGTTCGGATCAAGATATGGATATTAAGAAACAGCGAATCAGCAGCTGTTTTCTATTAGAAGCAAATGTTACCCGATTAGCAACTTGCTTTCATAAAACCATGAAGAAAAGTATTCAGGACACTTTTTCTTAAAATAACGATTATGATCAACGAAGTTAAGCTGCAGCTTGTGTAAAGTCAACTTCAAATGAACTTAGAAACCATTGCAGTATGGTTAATATCTTCAAATATCGATTTGCTTTATAAAAATTGTTTAGCTGATTTCGTAAGACTAGAGACTAGATTCAATAACTTGAGTTTCATTTGGCTTTGTTATGCTGAACATGTGTAACACATTGCTTTCTGCGAGCATCTGAAAAAATATAATTCCTGCCAGTGTTCCCGCATGCAACAGCAACGCAAGGAATTCGACAGTCATTTGCTTCTAAAAGCAAATGTACAGTGTTTATTAAAATAAAATTTGTCCAACCTTTTGATTTGATTTTGTATTTGTAATTTGTTGTTTATATGTACATTATAGACTGAAGCAGCATTGTGTAAAACCTTGAAAAATTGGATTGGGCAAATAAACGGGCGTTCATTTCCAGGTGCTAAATAATCTTGAGTATGCGACAAGTTTGAATAATTATCTGGAACACAAGGGTTTCTGAAAGCGCTTGAAAATGGAAGACGAGAGGTAGCTATCTTCACATACTAAATTTGGCAAGTTGCATCCAGACTACACACACGAAACTGATAAGGCCGTTTGTGTACATGCTGAATTTTCTCGTACTTAAAAATAAAAGAAAAAAAATCGGTAGATTTTTTGTAGTTCGAAAAACAATGAATATTTTAAAAAATACATTTTACGTTTATACGTAAAATATATCTGTTTTATTTGCTTATAACTTTTGCTAGGAGTTTCCGATCTTTTCAGAATTTTCAGCATTGTTTTAGCTGGTATTAAGCTTTTAAATAATCACTGCAATCTTAACATTACACAAGCGTTGTTGTAATAACTGGTAAAAATACACAAGCATAATACATTTAAGTTAAAATCTAACAGTCAACCGTGCAGCAATTTCTACCCAGCCGATTTCGTTGAAACTTGCTCACATGAATTCTTGGATAATTTGAACTTATTTACAGCAATAAGAAAAAACTCTATCTGCGCATTTAGAAAATATTCGCGTTTTATTAAAAGTGCTAATATTTCGTGTTTATTGTTTTTATTTGTTTCAAATTTTAAAGCTTTATAAAATTTAAACATTTGGTATTTCGACTACCAAAAGTCATAGAAAGCGGTTAAGGTTTCCATGCCCAAAAATCAATTTAAAAAATAGCACCTCCGCTCCCGGAAATACCCGCGGGCCACCTTAAACAGAAAAGACGCTAAAGTTAATTTTAAAACGGGGGGTTGTTGTTTATTTTTTTTTTAGAAAAATAAGAAAAATTTTTAATTATTTTTTTT
This sequence comes from Oculina patagonica, assembly GCF_052425735.1. Lineage (NCBI taxonomy): Eukaryota > Metazoa > Cnidaria > Anthozoa > Scleractinia > Oculinidae > Oculina > Oculina patagonica. The sequence goes on from NC_135758.1 coordinate 14,879,994, forward strand.
TTTTTTTTTTTTTTTTTTTTTTTTTTTTTTTTTAAACACAAAAAAAAAAAAAAAAAAAAAAAAAAAAAAAAAAAAAAAAAAAAAAAAAAAAAAAAAAAAAAAAAAATTATCATAACCTAACATAAAGTTTTCTAACTCTGGCAAAATGCAGCATCTTTAAAGTGCTACTGCGATCAAATTTTCACCCCTTGCTTGTTTTAGCGTTTTATAGAGTATTTAACGAAAGATTCAAAATGCCGTTTTCCGTTTTCAAATATCTTTTTTAGTTCCGGAGATATTTAAGCTTACAAAAATCGTAAAATATGCAAATTAGGTGACTGATGACGTCATCTATTCAACCCAATTTTATGTCAGGTACAAAACTTGAGTTCTCTCGGTCATTTTTCTGCAGAGACCATTGAAACTTGGTATACTAATAGTTCTACAGGTGACACAAGTGCAGCTCTAATTAAATTATGTTACCATGGCAATGCACTCCTTTCCAGTCCCCACCAATTTATTTTTAATATTTTAGAATTTTTCAGTTTGGAAAAATGAAACCCGGGCAAGACGTTTGCCTAATCTCTTCATATGCTTGCCTTATTACATATGTAAAGCATTATTGACAAATAACAATAAAGAATGCCAGAATTGGCCAGAAAAGCCTTTAGCATCGAGGGGATCTGGAACCTAGTGTGTTGCCATGGTAACCAAACTGTTGAAGTCAAATGGTAAAATACAATTAGCAGAGTTTTTCTGCAAAAAATCAGAGACTTTAGATACAAATTGGCTGAGATATCACTTTCTTCATATTTGATCAAAATTTGGTTGAGTCTATGACGTCATCGCTTTGCTAATTTGCATATTTTAAAAACTTGAATATCTCTGGAAAGAAAAGAGATGTTGGAAAACAGTAAACGGCATTTTTCATATCATAAAGAGAACTTGTTAATATTTTGAAACGGCTACGAAAGGAAAGATGCGAATTTCATCACAGTAGCACTTTAAAAAAATTGGGATTTCTGTAGTCAAATATTAATGGGCTGTTGTTGATATTCCCACTTTGTTGATGTTTTTGAGAGGCCTTAAAGTGAATCAGGAGAAATATTTATGGATATGGCTGTGAAATCAATTGTTTGCCCATCCATGTCATGCATCACATCTGAGATAAAGAAATATAATCTGCAAAGAAACTTGATGCAAAAAAATCTTTCCAACAGGTTACATACAACATGCTGAATGCCATGAGGTAACACCAAGTTACACACCAGGATTAACTGCATAAGCTTGATCCCATTAATCTCACTTACCTAGACCTAGATAGAGTACCCCCTTAGGATTGATCCCAGTAACCTTCAGGCTGGGCTTCTAGCCTTATGGCTTGGTCTCTTAACGTCTGATACTAGGTATCCAAAGAACTTCTAAAAACTTCCTTAGGCAACATTTCTGTGTATAATTTGTGATATTGCCATTTGTTTTCAGTGGCAACAGTCGTCAAACTCCTAATCCCCCTCAACCAGGTAATGCTATGAACAGCATGTTCCAGACACCTGCCATGCAGTCTCTGATGCAACAGATGTCCAGCAGTCCAGATATGTTCCAAAACATGATGCAGAGTCCATACATGCAGGACATGATGACACGGATGGTGCAGAATCCTGACCTCATGGCTTCTGTGAGTTTAGTTACAACCTTAATAAACTTATTTGCCTGTTGATTTTAGGGCTCTTCATAACAGTTAATGATAAGGTTTTTTTTTTTTTTTTTTTTTTTTTTTTTTTTTTTTTTTTTAATCTATTGACTTTCTTAACTCTTAACTGCAGGTTGCCTTCTATTAATACATGTATTACGGCTGTAAACTCATTTAAGTGCTAATTAAAATGCAACTTTATAGTAGTAATGAAATTGATATAACAGAAAGTGTTCTTTTTCACTACTGAATTGACATTTTGACGTATTTTTCTGTCTTGAAGAAACAGTTTGTAAGTCTGATGTAGTTTTATATGCCATGAACCTTTCAGTAATGATCCTATGACCCATTTTCACATCCTTTTTTAGTGAAGTAAATATTATGTTTAAAATTATGTTAAGACACTTTTTGTTACTTTGCAGATAATACGGTCTAACCCAATGTTTCAAGGAAACAGCCAGCTAGCAGATCAGGTACTGTACATGTAGTGTGTTCATACATAGCACCAAAAACCACTATCTAGCCTTGTTATTGTAACCCTATGTTAAGTTGTGGGCGGACTGTCAGCTGACTTGTGTAGGGACCAGTTAGGATGATGTAAGCCAGTCCAGTAAAAAAGCCATCTTGTAGGGCACATGCCATTACTACCAATATTATACAAGATGTTTTCCCAACAAGCTAACCCTGAAACAAATGCTGAGCAAAAATGGATCAATTACCAGTAAACAATTCTTGAAATGCTACCCATTCATGAGAGGAAACCTAAATTTTTCTATTTTCTACTGCATGTTCAACTTTTGACCCCTCACAATGCTTAAAGGGACTTAAACAGATTTTACCAGATTTTTGAACAGCTAAAATGTATATTTGTGTCACAGGAAACCTAAAAATAATAGTCCATTTGTATTAAAAAAAGTTGCTATATTAGAGTGCTGAAACTGTTATTGAGTATCTTTGGCTGTGGATGGCTCAGATGGAAATGGATTGCATCTTGAAAAAGTAAGGCCTACTTTTTCAAGCTGTTTCCAGGGGTCATCATAAAATAGATATTTATAGCCGGTAGCTTAATTTCGTTCTATTTGCAAATTCATGTTATATCTTCCTTTAGATGTTCAAAGATCATGTTTTTTATGGGTTAAATTGCCTAACTCTAATTTCAGGACAGTAAATTCAGACCACAAATCTGCAAAATCCCTCTGACATAGCTCCTTTTAATTAAAGTTTTTAAACCATTTAGGGGTGTCGAATGGTAAATGCGAGACTTTGCGAGACGGCGAGACTGATATCTTTTCTGCGAGCCCAACACCTTTTTAGCCTTGCAAAAGCAATCAAGACTGCGAAAAGGCGTCAAAGAAAAATTCGAGACGACGAGACCCCTGAAATTTGGCTGAAATTTTGAGAGACACACAGTTTTTGAAGGACCATTCACCACCCCTACCATTTCAATACCAGGGAGGAAGTGGCATTTTTTGTGACAGTGTACTCAAACACTGTCAGCATTGGATTGTCCGTTAATATCGTGCCAAAACCCAATCCAATAATATTGTTTTGTTAGACATATTTGTTAAGTGCTCCACACAATGCTATAAGGCACGCTAAACATTTCTTTTGTTGGCAACAATTAAAGACACATTTGTAAATGACAGTACGAATGATCCACTGACTTGAAATCGTTTTAACAAAAACTTGTGAAAAATGATGTGTGAAATGTTTTGTTTTACACATTCTTATGTTCTAGTAGATTTTTCTAAATCATTTTCTGTTACTGTGGTGAATCTGGATGATTCAACCATCGCTTCCCTCTTTCTCTCTCTGACTAGCAGGCAGACTCTATTATCTATAGAAACAACATCAGTTCTGGTATAGATATGACATAAAAAAATGGATATCAGCGTGAATATGCTGAATGCGCTCGACCAAGCAGAAAAGAAGAAACAACCACAATGTATAATTTATAATAATTACTGTTAAAATGATATTTGGGATATCTCATTCTCTCTTGTTCTTTTCCGAGGTTCACACATGCGATTCATTTCATATTCATGATTTCAGTCAGGTATAAATAGAACTTGTAAATGACCAACTCGAAGTGGCTTCACAACTCAATGGCAGCTAGGGCATCTGCACCAGTATGATCGTAAAGGTCGTGTAAGGGCATGAATGTTGTTCAGGATTCATTCTCATTTGCTGCGTGCAGTTCATAAACAGCCATAAAGATCTCATTGTCTTTTATTGTTCGGTTTTTGTAGGTTATGTCAAGACTTCCAGAATTTATGTCACAGGTATGGCATAAGGTTCCTCTATAACATTAATATACTACCTTAAGGTTACTATTTTTAGCAGCTACTTTTGCATCAGGAACTTTGGCAGATAACTTTGACCACAGTGGATTGAATAGCCTGTGAGAGCATCCAGTTTTCTAGAGCCAAAAAAAACTAAACTAAAACAGAGTTGTTGCAGGCAAGGGATTGAAGTTATTGGTTGAAAACTTGCTTTGTCCTGACAAATCTTTTTTTGTCAAAGTTTGCAGTTTTGTAGTGGAAAAGGAAAAAAATATATAAAAATTATATTATTAAAAGACAGTCTGATCAACTGAAGATACGACTTGGCATTTTATTACTAACTAGTTTCGTACCGCACAACTTGTACGGCACTCATCAGATAAAATTGCCTAATGTGAAGATTACAACGCTACGCTGGTATATATAAGGACGCCGGATGAATGAAAAAGCATTAAATTACAACGGTAGAATACTAAAAACATGCAACTGTAGAAAACCAGCCGACTGCCCTTTAGCTGGGAATTGCCTAAAAGAATCAGTGGTGTATCAAGCGACAGTGGCAACGGAGGACAACAGGCCAGATCAGACCTACGTGGGATTAACTGAAAACTCTTTTAAAACTAGATTTACCAACCACAAAGCTTCTTTCAATCACCTGTGTAAGAAACTCAATACTGAATTGAGTAAACACATTGGGCAGCTAAAGGACGCCAAGACAGATTTCAAAATCACTTGGAAGATTCTGAAGCAAGCTGCTCCATACAACCCAGCTTCTAATCGCTGCAACTTGTGCCTGTGGGAGAAGTATTTCATAATCTGCAGATCCGACCTCGCTTCTCTCAATAAACGAAATGAACTGATAACCTCTTGTAGACACGCAAACAAGTTCCTCCTTAAAAATTCAAAAGCTGTCACGTAACTGTTTGTTTAAGATTGGTAAACTCGCAGTGTCACGCATATTTTAAGCTTTTATTGTTTCATAACAGAAACCGTTGTAATTTTATACCTTGTTATTTTCGACTTTTTTAGTATTCTACCGTTGTAATTTAATGCTTTTTCATTCATCCGGCGTCCTTATATATACCAGCGTAGCGTTGTAATTTGCACATTAGGCAATTTTATCTGATGAGTGCCGTACAAGTTGTGCGGTACGAAACTAGTTAGTAATAAAATGCCAAGTCGTATCTTCAGTTGATCAGACTGTCTTTTAATATTTATGCTGTAGTTTTCTATTGAGCACTCTGACATTAGTTCTGCAAATCAACTAATATAAAAATTATATTATATATATTTATTAACCTAACAGCATGTAATAAAAACTTCTAAAGGAGACAGGGCTCCAATTTGAAATTACTTTCTAGTAAAATGTGAAACTTGACTCGAAGTTGCCCACACAAAATCAATGGCAAAAAAATTCCACGGGATCCATATATTGTAAGCCATATAGAAACTGCTGCAAATTATTTTATTTTTGTGAAAATGTTAGTGAGATTTTACTCATTCAAACAGGTATTTGTCATTAAAATCGATGCATTGTGTCTGTGAATGAACATTCACACAGTTAAATGTTATACACACTTCTGGGACTACAAGCTCTTTCTTCCAGCTTATCCCCAACTTTTTAAAAACTGCAAAAGATTTTTGTGCATTAATGGCAAAAGGGATTGAAAAGGACATGGCATCTATTATTAAAAACCAGGCAGTAATGCTTGAACCAATGAATAGTGGATAAATACTGGGCGTCAACTTTCATGTCCTTTCAAGATTCATTAAGTGGCTCATAGCCACTTTGCTTTGTTTATGTCATTATTTTTAGTTTCAAACAGTAATTTGATCATTTTGTTTTTCATGTACGAGTAGTATGGTTAATGGGAGTAAGGTCTTCAAAATGTGTCTCATTAGGTCAAGTTTTATATTCAGAATGCATTGTTTCACTTGACTGTATTGTACAACCTCACAACGTACCAACTACACATGCATATTATTGCTGCTTGACTGTATTGTACAACCTCACAACGTACCAACTACACATGCCTATTATTGCTGCTTGAACAGATGCAGAATCCTGATTTCCAGCAAGCCATGTCCAATCCTCGGGTGATGCAGGCCATGATGCAAATACAACAAGGAATGATGCAGCTGCAGACAGAAGCACCAGGCCTAGTACCAGGAGTTGGGTGAGCTGGCTGTTTAGTTTGTACCCTAAATAGATAGCACAGTGTTTAACTAACAAAGCCATGGGAAATCGTTTATTTGTGTTCATGCAATTTACCAGTAATCAATATAAAAACCTTACCATTTGTAAAAAAATTAGGGCCCTTCCACATGTTTATATTTAAGATATTTTAATTTAAAGTCTAAAATGAGTAGTTGTATAAAAGGGATGTTTTACTCCAGTTTTTTGGTGGGGAATCTCATTAGCAGGAGAAGGAATAAATTAAGTATGTGACGTCATAGTCTAATGAATAAATTGCTGTAAAATCTAATTATCTTACAACAGTTTGCATGTTCTATTTTTATCTTAGCTAATATAACTGGGTTGGCAAGCTTTATTTTATTTTTTGACCACAGTAGTGACTTCAAATATTGTGCAATCTTTTACATTGTATTTAAAATCACTGAACCATACAGACTGTAATCATACAAGCTTCTTTTTGCATAAATTGCCTACAGCCGACATTATTGTTTTCAATGGTTTTAATTTTCGATCCCCGAACTCAGTGATATAAGCACTTAAAAATTAGTCCTAAGCAAAATCGTTTGTTACATTCTATCTCCACCACCAGCACAATTATATTGCTTACCTCCTCCTTCTACACAATTTTACCTTACATTGGCCCCACATTCAATCTGCTGAGTGAATTTAGATGATGTATAGGGCTTGCTTGTATAAGGTGGCCCTGACTAGTTTATTTGTTACTTGATGTTTAGTTCTTCTTTGTTCCCAATTTAGTTTCATGGGTGCTCAACCTTCCACAGTGACCACAGGGTCGACTACCTCTACAGGCAACACTACGACTACTCATCCATCTCAGACATCTGGTTAGTTTCACTAAGAGTTTATTGTAGATGTATGCTGGCTGTAAGCTATTATTCTACATTTTCCACACAATTCAAAATCATTTCGCACTATTTTCATGCAAGTCATACAACCCCTGGGAATAGCTTTTCCAGGAGATTAGGAAATGAAGTGATTTTTATAGTCATAGTAGAACTTAATTTTGTTGTATTGCTTATTCTCGCTGTCAGGTTCTTCAATTAACTGTTATGTATGTTACATGTGCAGGTACACAAGCTGAAACACAAAGGCCAATACAGACGGGTATTACAGGGAGTACTCCAAGCAATACCCAGGGGAGTTCCCAGGGGAACCAAATGGCACAGCTGATGTCTCAAATGGTACAGGCTATGACTCAGGTAGTAGTCCTTTTAGGTGTAGGTACAGCATAACACTTTTCAGTAAACGAGCTCACACACTAAAAATAAATGTAGAGGGGAAGCTCTTCGTGAGTGAAAACTTTCACCAAAGAACAAGTATAGTGTATAAACATTTTGTCTCAAAATCATGAGACTAGGTCACTTCGTTGTAATCAGTGAATGTTTACATAAGTTAAAAGTGTCATTGGCTGTAGTTCTGTTGAGGATGTGCATGTGTTATCCATTATATGTAATTTGTGAAATTGTGCTGTGTGTTATATGTGCCATGCATGTCATGCTATGTACCTCTTGGCTGCACTTGAGCTTTTTAATGTTACTTTTCCAGTTTTTGGTTTAACGTGCGTGGGACAATAACAGTTTGCAGGACGCGTGTCACGTATCAACCTAGTAAATGGCCCAGCTCACCACAAGTCTCTCGTAGCTCAGTTGGTTAGAGCACCCAACTGGTATCTGGGAGGCCATGGGTTCGATTCCCGTCGGGGACACAGAATTTTTCTTTGTCCCATGCTCGTGTCATTGTTGAAAAATTCATCTTCAATATCACCTACTGTTCCTTTCTCAATTGTTTGGTTTGTTTTTGATTTACTAGACTCAGAGTGCCGAAGTAAGATACCGCACTCAACTTGAACAACTAGCTCAAATGGGATTTGTAGACCGTACTCGGAATATAGAAGGTAAGACTTGTAAGTTACTATCTGGCCGGAAAACATGCTCTATTCCTGAGGTCCCTTGTTGATTTCCGAAAGATAAAGAACTGTCGAGAATATAATTTCTTATAAAAATTGTAATCAAGTCCCCGAACTCTCCTTTCCGCATGCCATATATGGGTTGAACCCACTGCCAGGCGCAAGAAGAGAGAGTCCAGGATAACTTGCGTGCGCATTTTCCTTACCGTGCACGTGCCAAGCGATGCCACACTCTTCGCTTCTGATTAGTTCTTTCTAAGTATGCACATGCTAGTTATTCTGGACTCTCTCCATTCCCGTCTGGGTTCAGCCCCTATGTAGGGCGGGGGTAGGGATAGTTCAGGAACTGGACTTACGAAAATCTAAAAACTTGTTTGTTTGTTTTCTTTTTTCTTTTTTCAGCATTAGTCGCAACTGGGGGCGATCTCAATGCTGCCATTGAAAGACTACTGCAATGAAGATCAATTAACATCAAATTTTTGACCTACACTTCTTACAAGCAATAGAAAATTACAAGAAAGGGAAAAGTAATTTGTGGCATCCCAGGATCAAAGTGTCTTCATATTTCTTTCTTCCTCTGCCTAAGGAACTGTAACAGAAAGACCTCTTACAACCGTTTATCGATTATTACCTAGGAAATAGTGCAGTGGTCATCTTGGAACTTTCAGCAAGGGAAAGGTGGGACTCGCATGGAGATGATTGGGAGTCGTGTGGGGGAGCTGTTTTTATGATTTATTTTATTATTGCGGTTAACTTATCAGACAAGAAAAAGTAATACTATTGTGAAAATAAACCTTCAGTAATTGCGAGTGCTCATGCCGTGCGCTGCAAAACCATTTTCTTCTTTTTGCGTATTGTAAAACACCCGCTTCCATAAAGGCTAGTACCTGTATGAAGCTAATTTGTTTTATTAGTATTATTATGAACTATGAGGGAGCGACAATTTTATTAAGGCTAAATTCTGGCAAATTGTTACCGGCACAGTCTTTTTGAATCTGTTTAGAAATATGAATAGCCTAGAGGGAATAGACAAAAATACTGTTCTATTGTAACCTACTCTGCTCTTAAAATTAACTTTTCATGGGTTAATCGGTATTCTGTGTATATGAGATGCGCAGTCAGAAAAGTTTAGTAAATACGGCTCAGTGCGGACAATTTACAATTCTTAACTAAATAATATAGAGCCGCCACAGATATCCCAAGCTCCTAAGAAAAGAGGAATGATTAAGAGGGGAAAACAATGCAATTAAACTCGCTGGAATCTATCTAAAACGGCCAAAAACGTCAAACAGAGAGAAAATAAAACGGAACCAAGGTAACCTATTTGATTTGCCTAAAATGCACAAGTTAAATTCCAATACAAACTCTTATAAATTAACTGTTACGCATCACAGCGATTTTCACCCAGGAGCTTGGGATATCTGTGAAGCCTCTCGACATATTTTCAGATTAACATTTTACTGAGGCAATTTCTTTTTTACTATTTTCCGTGTTATCAGACGTTATAGAAAATTGATGCTTGTGTTAATTAAGGTATCTGAAATTAACGCGAACTTAGTGAAAAATTACTTCCCAAAAAAGGAAATTAACGCGAAAGAGGGGGTTACATTTCAAAATGAAGGAAATTAACACGAAGAACACATAGAAAAAACACTTGTTGAGACAACAGGAACAAGTTTATAGTTTCAGTGATACCGGCAGACTTCCACCCTGATGAAATAATGCCTTTTCCTAGGAGTCAAGAACGGCTGGACTGTATCGAAAAATTTGGGCCAAAAAATGGAAATTAAGGCTCCACTTAATTAACGGCGCGGAAATTAACGTTGACAAAAATTAATGCGAATTAAATTAACGCGAATTTTTGAAATTCGCGTTAATAGGCCATTTCCGAGTTACCATTTGCCTCTGTTTTAAAACGAGTCTACGTGCGAAACCATTCATGTGAACATGAAATGAACCTACAGGCCCATTTTCATGCAAATCAAACTCATTTTCATTTAAATGGTTTCACACGTAGACTCGTTTAGAAACAGAGGCAAAGGGGAACTCGGAAAATGGCCTATTCCATGAAGCGTTAATTTTACTGCGAAGTAAACAAAGGAAAGGCGAATTGAGGTAATATTCTGATAACTAATTAGCATATTAGGATGTTGCTTTTGAATGACGGTTGCTAGAAAAGCGTGAAAGTGTATGCAACAACAAAAGAACGATAATACAAATGAGCCACTGCAGAAGCTGAAAACTAATGCGATGAAATAAAGAATCATGAATAACGTAGCAGTTCAGTGTAACTTAAGGATTCAAGTAATACTCAAGCAACCAGCACACCATCCTGAGTATGATCTTAGCTTTGCGTTGCCTTGCGTGTAAATTCGTATCAATCGCCAAATTGCCCGCATACGATTTGTTGCAAACGTAGAGATGATTTGCATAATCTACACCTTCGAAGTTGCAAGGTTATTGTTATCACCCTCCTCCAACTCGTTTGATTCGTCAAAAAAAAAAACGTTTTAAACACTTGGCTATCCCTTGGTACATTATTGCTCATTTGATGTTATGAGTGTGAGTTTTTAAAAACACTTTTTAAGATGAAATTTGTCTTAACATTTTTGTAGTGATCTCCAACATACCATTGTTAGTTTTTAATAATCAACATTATTAAAAACTAGCAATGGTATATTGCAATTCCTGAGTTTTGATTGGTTAACAGGCAATGGTATATGAGCTCATATACCACTCACCACAAATATAGTAGCCGATACGCGTCAACAAAAACAGCTGGGGAGCTCTTTTTAATAAAACAATTATTCCACTCGCGCTTGTTGGATATGAGATCGTTATAGCTATCAAACATCTCATATCCAACGCGCACTCGTGAAATAATTGTTAAATATTCATTTCGCCTTCGGCGAATAATTGTCTGAGTATAATTTTCAGAGGTGAATATCAAGAACTGCAAAATTAGAGTACAAAACACGAAAATAACGGGCACAAATGCTCGCTTGCAAACGTGTAAACCAGTTGAATTCATCGAGTGAATCCGAAGTTTAAGCAATAAAACAGGACAAAACAAGCACTGCGTAAGGAAGAGAAAGAGGTCTGGTACCTTTGCCTAATTTTTTGGTGACTTCTGAACAATTGAGCGAATCCTCTCGAAATGAGTAGCTCCTGTCAGAAGAGAACTGATTGATTCATGTCATGACAATCGTAATCTCGTACCCAGATCTTCTGAACCCTCGGAGAGAACATCTGATAAAGTGCTTGTGTCCAATCTCGTTCCCAGAGTCTACGTTCCCATTGACCAGCGGTCGGGACCGCTCGCATCAAATGTGTCAGAAATCTGACACACGACGCGACTACGCATGCTCGACAATTTAGTGGATTCTTCGGCTTTGCTTCGGCAAATCCCTGCTGATCAAAAGCCCACTTGGCCGTTATAAATAGGTCATGAACTACTTTCCTACACAAGGAAAGACAAGCGACACAATCTCGAGATGGCGTTCGGGAAGAAAAACCTTGCCACTCGTGTTTTGTTGATAAATTCAAATCCCCAACCCAGTTGATGACGCCGGTGTAAAAAAGGCGCGCGCTGTGTTTGACGCGTACGGGCTAGCTGTACGCGTCAGATTTGCAAAGTTTTTCATCCAACTTTTTACTCACGGAAAGGGTTATTTTATAACAGATTGTGCTACAAGCATGAACTTCAAACTGCAATAGTAGCTCATTCACTTGAGTAACAAAGAGTTTAAATAAAGCCTTTAAATCAATGTTTTTCTTACTATCTTACGATGCGCGCGCGTAAGACAAAAGTTTGCATCATCTGCGCGCAAATGCTGATCCTGTTCATCAACCAATCAGAATGGCGAACTGAGCGGACTTCACCAGATGCAACCTCATACCCAGGGCCTCTCTCCTTTTCCACCCTTGTCGTCGAGGAGAGAGAGACCCTGGTTGTGGCTGGTGGTGTCATATGGTAAAAAAATACCGCAGAGGGGGTGGGTCTTTCAACTTTTTTTTGTCAAGATGAACAAAAATCACTCTCCAGGGTATGGAAGGCACATGCAAGATTTTGGTTCAAAATGGAGGCTGACAGTCCAAGAATTGAAATGAATGTCGCTGCACTGAATATTTACGTACCTAAAACGTGCGTTAATAAAATGTACCTTGACAAATTTCCACTGTTGCGTAAAAAGTAATAAAAAGCGTTTCTTTTGTACGTGCGTTAAACGTACGTAAATGCCCGCCATCTTGAATTTTGGCGCCAAAAAGGAGGGAGATCGTGGGTAATTTGATTTGCCTGCTGCCAAAGTAAAAGGTGGATTTCCACTGTCGCGTTTTTGTTGACGCACGTTAACGTACGTAAAAATTGTAAACGTACGTAAAAATGAAATTTTACGCGCGCGATTACGTGTATCGCATTTACGTTGTCCAATTTCCAATGCCACGTTTTTTTGTTGGTATTTACGTACGTTACACGCACGTATCGCGGCTGTCTGCGGTTACGCAGCGATTTACCCAATCATACTTTTGGATTTTGTCACATGACACCACTTACCAAAAAAATAAACATTTTGTTTTAAATCGCCGTCGATTTACGTGGGAAAACATTCAGATGTAGAAGCACTTCTCATCGAGAAAGTCCGAACATTTCCAGCGATAATCTATAGAACTCACTACAGAACCAAATTACACGAACGCAGTAGTGAAAGAAAGCGCCTGGCGTCAGGTCACGTAGGCTTTGAACCGGCAATCCGGGAAGGTCGCCTCAAATCTTTTTTTTACTTGATGGTGTCTTTCGGAAGTATTTATAAATGCCTTTTGGTCATATTCACGCATTTCTTTTACTAGCGGAATAAACTCACAGCAATAAGAAATAAACCCATCTGACAGACCAAGGGATAGAAATCGACTATATCGCTACTTGATCAGATCCTATGTCTGCCCTAAGGCACATTGACACAGGACTAATTCTGGCCCACACTCTGCTAAAACGATAACAAAGCCCGAGCCCATGAGCACGGTGCCGGCCCCGGACGCACACAGATGTCCGCCACCCCAATCCACCTGGTCCGACGCGTAGAAACTCCCACACAACCCAGCCAAAGCTCAGGACCGGACATGATACCATCCGGCGCGAAGGAAAACGCGGATTTGTTGGCCCCAGTGGCTGACATCATCGACTGCTGCCGAGGCCCGACTGCCGCTGACCTGGAAGCATGCCGAATGCCGAACCCAAACAGGTGTCGTGAAAAGATTAGGCAAGCCAAAGCGGAGCCCCATCAGCAAAGTACAATGTCTTGATAAATATGCGGTCAAAGCTTTAATGTATACGCTGGCCCATAGGTTGAGGCCTTATGCGTCCAATGGCGCGAAAAGGATCGATGATGATGATGGCCCATAGGTGCAAGACAAAAATAAATCCATTATAATCTCGAGGCAGACCAACTAATGGCCAAAATAATAATTAAGAGTTTATTCTCTCCTTTCTTAAGAACAGAAAATAATTTTACGATCCTCTTATCGTTTTGCTTTAATACAACTCATGGCCTAAAAATTAATTAAGAGTTTATTGTTTGCTTTCTAAGAATAGAAAATAGCAGGCATATTCCTGTCTTACTTTTCTTTCCTGGATTTACTGAAAAGGATTGCTCAGTCACGTACGCAAATTTAAAACTTATCTTTTATTTCTTACCGTGTGCACAATTTAAACAAATTTAAACGTACACTAAATCATCTCTATTCAGTGTAGTTATTCAGTGTAAAAGTGGACTACAATAAAGCCAAAAAAAATGTTTGAACTACTTTAAAAAAATGAGTCAGTTTATATTTTTCACCTCGCGCTCGAGCTAGATGGGGTAAACATGTTTTTCAGAGCAAGTTTAGTTTAAATAAATTTATTTTGTTCGAGCTTTTTGCTATGTCGTCGTTTAGCACTTTGAAAAACGTCACTTATACTGTATGAATTTCTTCCGCCGAGAAAATGTAAGGCTGAAAGTCGGAATAAACTCACAGCAATAAGAAATAAACTCTCACGGTAAGGGATTAGAATTCGACTTTATTGACGGCCAAAGAAAATCAACTTAAGGCAATAGATAATCGGTAAATCCATAGCAAATGAAACCAACTCAGGGGAACAAAAAAAAAGAACTGACATGTAAGCGTAAGCTTAAATGTACTACAAGTCACAGTTAAAGCGACTTAAGGTCGCGGGGGATACCAACAGCATGAATAAATTCTTGAAGGGAAATTTTGCTTGACCTGCATCTTTTAAAACGCTTATTTCTCGGCTGTTATGGGTGCGATTAAGCTCAAATTTTACAGAGACATAAAGAAATGTTGAAAGATTATGAATATCGTCTTTTATTTGGTAGATTGCATTTAACGGCGATGTTATAGCCTCATTAGTGCCAAATTGGGAAAAACATGATTTTGTGGCAGAGTTTGCGGAACGAGTAGGAGACAGCACACTGTGATCTTGTCAAAAACTAATCAGTCAATACCTCTAGAGTGTCAAAACAGAAGCGGATTTTTTAATTTAAAGTTTGCCACCAAATTATGGCGGTTTAAGTGCGCAAAATTGAATTTAATGTCTTCTAATTCTTTCTAAAAGTGCTCTTTTAAAATTCCGCTTCTGTTATGACACACTTCAGTATTCATAGTTTACCTATCTGCAGTGGCAAGTCATGAAGTTCTGTATCCGCGCTGTATTCTCTGCCACAAAATTGTCGGAAAAGTCCAAACTTTGAGATTTCCGAAGGTGTCCGACCTAAATACGATCATTTTGCCAAGGAGAGATGTAATTATGGTAATTATATTCCACGCTTTTATGGTGAGAACAATGCGTTTTTAAAAAGGACACGATTGTTTATGTCAAATATTATTGTGATTACTCTGAGTTGCAGAAATATTTAAATTTAAATGAAAGTAAGCTTAAAGACTTCCTACAATCTATATGAACGTTTATCGCTAAGTGTTGTTTTAAATTGGTTAAAATATCAAAGAAACAGGGATTTTTTTACAAATCACGCGCACGCGCCCATATTTTTGTCCAGTCATAAATATCTCGTAAAGTTGTCGATGTTAGTCGTTGTACTTCGTGCATACGCTTTAAATAAATGCATAATGATGAGCTTAAGGTGTCCCCCGCGACCTTAAGGACGTTCGCGCTAATTGTTTATGCGCATCCTTACTGCGCACGTAATTCATGTCGCAACGTCACGCCACGTCATGCATGAGCGCGCGCGCTGAGAAAACTTTCCAAACACATATAGGGTTGGTAGCCGTTGCGTTAACTTCGCTTGCAGTTTCCTCTCTTAAACGGTCGGTGACCCCCACTTTTTTCGGGATATACCACCTTTACCGATAAATCTCTACTGATTGACAAAAAATGAGCGAATTTCCAATGTTGGAACTTTGTTATTTTTTCATTTTCTCCCCTCGCGCGCGACCAAATTAGTCACATTTTCCAGTCTCGAGTGTTCGCAAATCCAATTCTTAAAGGCAAGATTTTCCTTAAGGGACTTCAAAACCGAAACATATTTGTACAATAGACTCACTAAAATAAATTCAGACAAAAAAAGTTAGCCTATGTCAATTAATTTAAAATTCTTTGTCGCCCGAAGCCGCTGAGGTCATATCGAGTGACGAAGTGAAATTTATCCAAATACGCGCCAACTTTCGGTTATCGTATTTCGGAAACGAAGTCGGTGACCCCCACTTTTTTTTACATTTCTGATAAAAGTAACTAATAAACTAGCTCTGGTGAAATTTTAAGTAAAATTGCAATGTTGGAAGATTTTCGCGCGAACGTCCTTAAAGGGGCAAAGTATATTGCTTAAGTTAAGGAAAGATCTAAACTTTACCGACACAGAATCTATCGAAACTGCGCTTAGAAAGTGAGCTTAAGTTTATAAACATCATGAAATTTTCTGTCATAAAATCAGGCTCAGCAATTGAGTACAGGTTGTTACCTTGCATCAGGTTCCTGTATCTTTCTTCAGCGGACTTCACCCATGCAGTGTTTAGCCTTGTTTTTACACAATCATTGCTAAAGTTGTTGTATTCTTGATGTTGATGGCCGAAGATTCATCCGAAAACAACAGAAACTAGCAAACAAGACGTGCACAAGGAATATCATTCGCAATTATTCCGGGTCTCATCGTACACCTCTTTCGTTATCTACAATTTCACGGAATATAGGTGACTTTTGAGGACATCGTGCGAGAAATATTACGGTAAGAAAATTCCCTGTCTTTTTTATACTCTCGGTTTCAATCAGGCATAGTTTTTTTGGCGTAGGGGCTTCGATACACTCACACACAAAAAAAGGCTTACAAAATAGAGCAGTAATATAAACCTCTCAAATATTTTGCTGTGTAGTATCGCTGTGTACATTTTGTCTTGCCTTGCGAGCTTTATTTGCTGTTTGTAATTTCCTTACTTTTTTTTAGCCACGCGCGGGCAACCTCGTCCCCAGGCCTAATCCGTGCGTGCGGGCGTACGTACGTACGTACGTAGGCGGCCACTCCCAAAATTTCTCGGTTCGATAGGATACCATTTGCCTGCCTATGGATGTTCCGCTCGCGCGCCTTCGGCGCGTGGGAGCTCCGCTATGATGTAAACAGGCATATGCGGCCAATTTCCCTAACACCTGTACTATCGAATGTGACTGAAGAATTTGTAGTCGATCAGCACATAAAACCTACCGTGCTCGCGAAAGTGGACGCTCGGCAGTTTGGTACTATTCCAGGTTCATGAACCACAGAGGCACTCATCCGTATGACGCATGTGTGGAACTGTGCCACCGACGGAAACGGGGCTACTGTGAGGGTAGTGCTAGTCGACTTCAAGAAAGCATTCGATCTTATTGATCATGAAATCCTGATTCAAAAGCTTCGCCTCTTTGACATTCATGAGGCCGTCAACGCTTGGATCTTCGACTTCCTGTGTTGTCGCAAACAACGAGTGAAAATTATTCAGAGTGGTGTGATGTCCCGACAGGGGTCCCCTGGCTCTTTATTATAATGATCAATGACCTTGATGTCCCTGGTATTGAGTTATGGAAGTACGTTGATGATACCACGACCTCTGAAACAATACTCAAGGGACAAGCAAGCAACATCCAGACCGCTGTGGAAACTTGCTTCGCGCGCTAGCTTTGACAAGTTACAGCTCAAAGAGGCAAAGCGCAAGGAACTGAAGATTAGTTTTAGTACCAAGGAGACTCTCGAGCTTGATCCTATTGTTATTTATGGCAGGCAAATTGATATTGTCAAGCATGCTAAGATTCTGGGCGTAACCGTTTCGAGCGACATAAAATGGAACCACCACATCGCTGAAGTTGTTACGAAAGCTAAAAAACGTCTCTATTGTCTTTCTCAGTTAAAGCGTTCAGGCCTAGGCCCTAACGAGTTAGTACAGTTCTGTCGCACCTGCATTCGCCCTATCACTGAATATGCCTGTCCAGTTTTCAATGTAAGTCTACCTGCGTATCTTTCTCCTGATCTGAAATCAGTGCAAAAGAGGGCGATGCGCATCATTTTCCCGTATTTTTCGTATGAAGAAGCGCTCGATAAGGCAAGCCCTGGCGGACAAATTGTTTAACAACATTTTAAAGAACAATGATAGTAGGCTGAGGAATTTACTGCCCCCACGGAATTTTAGTAGTTATAACCTCAGAAAGTCACGCCAGTTTAACCCTGTCTTTAAGATTAATAGGCTTTAGAACTCGTTTTATTGTCTCTAATGTACTTAAGTTTGGATTTTAATCACTCTTGTATAGTTTTTTAAATATTTTACATTTTATCGTAAGTTTTTATCGGTTTATAAATTAGTAAATATAACATAATTCAACCTTCGGGTTGCGAAGTTGTATTAATAAACTATCTATCTATGATCTATCTATCCAAAGAAAATCAACTTACGGCAATATTTTTTTTTATTTTTTATTTATTCCATTTCATGAAGAACAAAGATAAATATAAAGTAATACAAGTAAAGACGAGAAATGGAAAAAGGCAAAATATAGCTAGCTAATTGGATGTCCTTGTTTAAATGACAATAATAATTAGGATAAAAAAAGTAAACTTAACATAAAAAAGGTTTGAATTAATTAATACGGCAATAAATAATCAGAAAATCCATAGCAAAATAAAACCAACTCAGGGGAACAAACATCCTGCGAGCAGAGCCTCTTTTTGGAATAAAGGGGCTCTGCTATCAGGGTGGGGAACAAAAAAAAAGTGAAAGTCTGAGATGTAAGCATAAGCTTTTAAGCTTACATTTAAAAATGTACTACATATTAACCCTGGTTTTCACTAGCGACGCAAGCACAAGCGCGCAAGCATAAGCACGAGAAAAGGAAAAAAAATTGACCTTTGGTTCTTGTGCTTGCGGCAAGCACAAGCATCAAAATTCAATGCGGTTGTGTACATGTTTGTGTTTTTGCTTGCGTTGAGGTTGTTTTCACGGTGAAATTAGAGCTGTTATCCTTGCGCTTGTGCATGCGTCGCAAGTGAAAACGGCAAAGTATTTTATCTTGCATCAGGGTCCTGTCTCTTTCTTTAGCGGACTTGATCCATGAAGTGGTTTGCTTCGTGTTATTGTATTCTTGATGACAGCCTCAGATTCAACCATAGCCTGTTCCAGGCTTTCGGTAGTTGAAGGGGAAAGCGAAAAACGCGGGCGAGCGAGGAAAAAAACAAACAAACAAACAGAAACAAACAAACTGGACTTGCACAAATTCGCAATTATTTTGGGCCTCCTCGTAAACCTTTTTCGTTTTCCACAATTTCACGGAATATAGATGACTTTTGAGGACATCGTGCGAGAAATATTTCGGTAAGAAAGTTCTCTGTCGTTTAGATCTAGCTAAAATGACCACATCATCCAGTCGGCAGAAGATAAAGTCAATTGCTCGTTTAATAGTTACGAAAAATGCGACCAGAGACCAATAAAATTAAAAGTTAACCGTTTAGCGATCGAACAACAGCCACATTTTTCGCGTAAAGGTGCATCGAGGTTTCCATACACTCACACAAAAAATATAGAGCATTTGAATAATAAACTAAGGGCCGAATCGCACTAGCGGACAAATTTTGTAACAATTGATTGATTTCATCATTAACGTGTCACTTGTCACAGAAAACAAGTGCGATAGCGTTTTTTGAGACCTAGAACTTGTCCAACATTTCAGGAAAACAAAGAAGCAGTTGTCTTATGATTGGTCCGCGTTGCACGCGCGATAGATGTTGTCAAACAATTGCAAAAACAAGTGCGAACGACTTGTTGGACAAGGGCAAATTTTGTCAAAACGGACAAATCATCAAAGGGGCCGAAGTCCTGCCTCAAGGCAGGACTTTTCATGACAAGTCGCATTCCCATGCCCCTCGTAATGCTAGATAACAATACGTTGTTGATTGGCTATTGTGTTTGGCCCAAATTGCACCGAAAAACAACACGCACTCAAAAGTTGTTGGGATAGTATGCACCGTGATGTGGCTCTCACTATCGTAATCCAGCCGCAAAATCTTTTCGCGAGAGGCAAAGCATATTTATAAGTGAAGTGTTTCGGCCAAATGTTAGAATGAGAAAAGAAAAAGTTATCTTGAGACGACTCATTATTCTACTGCATGAGAACGCGTACTTTAAATGCCAATTGTTTTAGATTTTTTTACCGCGTTGTACTGCATATTTGATGTTTGCCCAAGACGGCCGTGCTGAGAAATGTACAGGGATGGCAGAAGCACGTGCAGAGCTATTGTACTAATAATTACACCTTTTGTTTTCTTCAAAATGTCTCTGACTTGTCGCGACAATTTTTTTTTTTGTAAAAAATGTTATGACATTTAAAACTTGTCCGCTAGTGCGATTCGGCCCTAAGTGTCGCTGATTACCTTGAGGTTACTATTTTTAGCGGCTACTAAATTTAGCGATTTTTTCAGAGCAAGATTTAGCGACTACAGTCGAAGCTCTCGTTAGCCTGCGTTGCAGGCGTCTGTGTAGTTTAAAGAGTGCGCGATCGCGAGAAGGCCGCACGAGGAAAAAGCCTCCTCGATTTTTTCCTCGCGTGGCCCCCTCGCGCCTTTCGCGTTTCCCATACGCGCACTCGAAACTACGGCGCCTGCTACGCAGGCTAAGCTCTCGTAAGCGGACACCCTCGGGACGCAAAAAGTGTCCGTAACTGGAGCTGGCCGCTTACGAGAATGGTTCTCGTAAGCGGCCACTAGAGTTGTAGGGGATAGATGGCCGCTTGCCCAGCTAACAATAATCGGACGGACGTGGATGACGACAAAACAAGCACTGAAATGTGGTCCTGTAATTACTGTAAAATCATTGTCACGAACAGCGATGTGAAGTTGATTGATAAAAACAAGATACAGAGGTTGTTAGTAGGATTTTCTTTGGGGTGTCCGCTTACGGGAGCTTAAAAACAAAGAAAAAGTCTAAGTCGTAATCTCTGCAAGTGTCCGCGTCCGCTTACGGGAATGCCCGCTTACGAGAATGTAAAAATAAAGAGTTTGTATGGGAGTTAAAACTGGATTTCAAACAAGGTGGCCGCAAGTAGAGCTGTCCGCTTACGAGAGTGTCCGTTAAGAGAGCTTCGACTGTATTTATTTTAGTGATTTTTGGAAAAATTTAAAAAGTTAGTGATACTGTGTAAACCATTTTTTTTATGAACATATAGCTAAGAAGGATATAAATGTTCAGTAAAAGAGAGCACACTCACTTCAAATTGAACGAACATTTGCATTGCCAGAAAGAACAAAGTTACCGGCATCTATTTTTAAAAGAAGTTTACAAGTCGACTATGCTTATTTTGTCTCCCTTTGGGGTGGGAGGGGAGGTACTTAAACTTGACGAATATTGTTTGACCGAGACAAATCTTAGCGAAATTTTTTGGGCGACCCCCAAAATTTCTCGGTTCGATGGATAACCATTTGCTTACTTATGGATGCTTCGCTCGCACGCGCCGGAGCTCCGCTATTAATTAATTAATTGACTACTAAAGTTTGCACTTTAGCGCTTTATAATGGTAACGAGACGGCTGACAGACATGGTTCTGTCACAGAAGAGAATCTACTAAATGGAGTTGTTTTGTTTAGTTATTGCAAAAACTAGCAAATTCTAGACTTTTCAAGTCAAATACTTTTGTTGTTCCAGAAGAAAAGAAGCCTGCATTCGATTTGACAAGGATTAGGAGAACTTTTTCCTTCTTGTTGAATTCTTTTTAATCAAGTCCATCAGACTGTCCTCGGTCACTAACATATCTCTATTTGCTGAATCTTTCGTACGCCGTTTTTGCTGAAGAAGGTACGGTGAATGTAAAAGCTCTTCTGGCAGGTTAACACCTAATGGTTGCAGAGTCTCAACTAAGTCACGAAAAACAAGCTTGTTTGTGTTGTTGATAAACGTTAAAGCCCAGCCAGTGTTTCCTAATCTGCTAGCTCTTCCGACTTGATGAACATACTCCTCAACTGATAAAGGCATGTCAAAGTTGATCACCTGTAGTATAAAGCAAAATAACTCACATGCAGCAAGCTTTCCAATCAAATAGTGTTTTTATTTCTTTTTTTTAACGGGATAGTACAATGTTAATAAAAAATAGAGAAAACTGGCATATGCTGCCAGAGCTTATCAAGAAAAGGGTTGGCACGGTTGTCCAGAAATTTTCCCATTCATTTTCCTCTAAATCTTGATATTTATCACGCTGATATCACGGTTATTCAAACAAAACCTTACATTTTCTACGTACCAACATTGCACAAATCCATTTCTGATAAAATACTGGCGAAAAAGCGTTGATCTCTCTCAAAAATCGTATTTTTAAACGGCAAAAGAACTTTTTCGCTATATATTTTCTTCTAGCGACTTGCAATGTTTGCCCCCTGGCGATCCCAGAATCCTCTACGCAAAACACAGGATCCAATTACCTGGTTTATTTGAAAATTTAAAAATGCAGTTGAAGGGTTTTAAGGGAGGGACACAAGGCTGCGACTTTTCTTTTTAAGTTTAGCATGAGTATAAATATTACATTATGATGGATTTAATTATGTGACAGTTCTACAAAGGACATATAAATCAAACTTCCAGAGAATTATTTAGAATATATTTAAACCTACAAAAATAGGAGAAGTTTTAATCATTATTGAAACCCTCACCTGACTAACATTAGGAAGATCAATTCCTCTTCCAAGCAGAGAAGTACACACAAGAACAGAACAATCACCACCAAGAAATGACTCCAAAATCTTACTTCTTTCACTCTGTGATTTGTCCCCATGCATCGACAAGCAATGAAGTTTGCACACCTAAACAAACAAATGAATATTATCTCTTCTATTCCACTATTATTTTTATTTCCAACACATTTCTGTAGGTAAGTTCCAGTAACAACAGCTCAATTCTGGTTTCTGTTATATGCTGCAGCAGCCGTCTATGAGTATTGCTGGTCAACTGCCATAACCTCAAGCTTTAGTCAGATTACTCAAGACCTACAGTAAAACAACAATACCCAGAGATTATTACCATTGTGATAAAAATTTGAATTTATGTACAAATCATGTATTATTTGAATTATCTTTTGGGGCATATTTCATCATGTTCAGCTTGTTAATTTTGAGAGCAGTGCTACAGGTAATCTTCTCCCCTGAGCCCACTTTACTTTTGGTCAGCACCACCAATGCAGACTCTTGCGAAGTGCATTGTGAACGTCCATGATTTACGGACTTCTAGTCATATATACTCAAACCTGATTGGCTGGCTATTCAAATGAGCACTATGTGGCCCACACTCAAATATTCAGACTTGGAAAGAGTCTGTATTCTTGGTGTTGACCAAAAGAAAAGTGAGCTCTGGGACTAGACTGTGCTACAGAAAATTCACCGAGGTGGACGGGGCAGGTGTTTCCTAAGCTGAACTCTCACTATAATGGGAGTACAGTCATGGATTATTTTTTAGGATCTCACAATTATTTATTCAAGAATTCTCAACCTCGGTTATTGCATTTCTTGCCTTCTGATTGGCTCAAAAAATCCGATTATCAGCAAGTGACCAGAGCTTTAGCCTATATGGAAGATGGATGGGCGATGTGTTTACAATTAATTTTATTTGTGAGAATGAAGTAACTATTTTTCATCGTTTGGGAATTACCAACACTAGCTGTACATGAATTATTTACATATTTCTATAATTAATTGTAAGGTTTTTTTGGCTTAAGAAATTCTATCTGTTTGATATAAGATCTCTTATTAAAACTTGGAGATGCTCTACCACTTGAAAGAGAGTGTTATTATTAAGCACTGACAAGAAACCAGCCTCCGTTGTTCCAGCATATGGTCACTTAAAAGAGCTCATTCTCGTAAACGACCAGCTGTAGTTAAGACCATCTTTCTTATTCCTGCGACAGGACACTTTTGAGAGCTTTGACTATTGTTTTAAGGTACCTTCTGCACTGCTTCTGCAAGCAGATCAGCTCCCATTTTAGAAACCACAAACACAACTACAGGAGGTTTGAAGTGCCTAGAGTCTTGAAGAATTGAGAAGAGGTGCTTCTTTTTGGACTTGTCTTCCACCCACAGCACAATCTGTTTGACTGAAGCATTTGGTGCACTTGGAGGCCCAATGGAAACATACACTGGATTGGCTAGCATCTTGGCAGTCATACTTTCAATAGACGATGGGATTGTGGCTGAAAACATGAGGATTTGCTTTTCTTCTGGCAACTTCTCAATAATTTCTTG
This sequence comes from Oculina patagonica, assembly GCF_052425735.1. Classification (NCBI taxonomy): domain Eukaryota; kingdom Metazoa; phylum Cnidaria; class Anthozoa; order Scleractinia; family Oculinidae; genus Oculina; species Oculina patagonica. Next base: position 14,903,809 of record NC_135758.1, read on the forward strand.
GACCTGTGAGAATAAGGGTACCATGTATAATATTATGATTGTAACTCTTACACTTGCTGAAAAACTGGGCCTACAGATTTTTCTGTGTACAAGCACCAAGCACTATGGAATTTTAATGTCTGTTTTGCTTTCTGTTGTCATGGTGATGTCGTAAAATACTGTCCAGAAAATCGTGACTTTCCCTATGAGTGCATGCAGATTACTGGTTTATTAATTAATAGTTATCTATAAACAAATCTTCAGTAACAAATTAAAACATAAGATATTTACTTGTTGCTCAAATCCCATCTGCAACATGGTATCAACTTCATCTAAAACAAAGATCTTGACAGAAGGTAGACTAACACCACACTGTGTTAGGACTTCCTGCATCCTCCCCGGCGTAGCGACAATAATCTGTACACCTGAATTAAGACGGTGAAGTTGAGGAGGAAGAGGCAGTCCACCAACTAGTAATGCTGTCTTCATGCGTGGCAAGCCTTGCATCAGTTCCTTGGCTTGTTTCTCAATTTGCATACAAAGTTCTCTTGTTGGAGCCAGGATCAGACCAAGGGAATTACATAAGTTGAATGATCTCCTATTCTGGAATGACCAAGCTGAAAGTTACAAAATTACAGTTAATTGAAATAATTAGCAAGCTGTATGTACAATACAGCCTGTTTATTATTGTCAATAAAGGTCACTGAACATAGACTGTTTCAGTGCGCTCTTTAGTCTGAACACCCATGCTCAAGGCTTTGAGAGACAAAATAATTTAAATGCTGCACATGCGCAATTAATCAACAAGAGCTCTTAGAGCTTACAACTGCGCTGGTCACATGACCACTCTAAGGGAGCCATGTGCAAGAACAGAAAATGCACCACCCTCCCCTTATCCTCTTTACCTGCGTCAAACAATGTTGCGACTGACAAACAAAATGGTAAGAAAACACCTTGTGTGACATTTCATGGTTGACTAGTTCCATCCGCAATTAAATATTTTTCCTATATGCTAATGCTGGCCAAATTTAATTCCCACGATCCTGATCCATGAAACCAACGACGGGATTTTTCAGGCGTTAGTTTACAACAACTGCCCCTGGGTCTGCAAGATAAATATATTAAGTACGTCTGGCTTCACGCCAGGAACGTAAGTATCCGTGAGAATTTCGACAATATTCCCCATTTGCATAAAACTGAAAACCGGCCCAATGACAGTGTTTCGCAGTTTCTATACTGTTAGTACTACTTTTGAACCTGTTTAACAGTTCAAAATTTTGCCCCTCTTTCGGTTTTCGTATTACAATAGGCGGTTGTAAAAATGCAGCGTCTGACAAACTTTGTGTGACATTTTGTTCTAGCCGCGATTAATAATTTTTCTTATATGCAAATTCTGGCCGAATTCCCACGTGCGGACGCTGAAGCTGTTTTTAGAACAGAGGATATTTCCCTAGCATACCGAATGACGTAAGCCGTACAAGTCAGGGCATGTTTGTGAAGGGAATTTTTTTTTATCTCTAAAATCCTTTCAATGACACAGGCCCAAAAATAATAGATTACCCTTAAAAGAGAAATACATGCAATAAATTTGTTTGGTAAAGACCAAAGGATTCGCAAAGATTTGATAGGTAGCTTATAATAGCTTTAAAACATTACGTGACTTGAGCTCTAGCCGATCGAAAGTGAAACTTGTCATGTCAGCACATTCTTTTACACCAACGTAATGGTATTTATTCACAGATTCTGGCCCGCTAATTATATTTCTCTCTGAAAGCGTGGAAATTTAGTATTTTCCATGAACCACACGCTTCAAAATCGAATAGTTCACACTAAACATACTTTATAAAGACAAAAAAGAGAAAATTTTTCCATTTGTTACTGATTAGCAGCTTCTAAACATCGCGTGACTTCAAGCTTGGAGGTCTGGGTCTAGTCACCGACAAAACAAAAAATAACAAGAGCTCTTAGAGCTTACAACTGCGCTGGTCTCGTGAGCACTTTAGGGGAGCCATGTGGGGGGGGGGGAACAAAAAATGCACCCCCCCCCACCCTTATCCCCTTTGCCTGCGTCTAATAATGTTGCGACTGACAAACAAAATGGTAAGAAAACACCTTGTGTGACATTTCATGGTTGACTAGTTCCATCGGCAATTAAATATTTTTCTTATATGCTAATCTATATGCTGGCCAAATTTAATTCCCACGATCCTGATCCGTGAAACCAAAAAATCGCTTATCGGGACGACGGGATTTTTCGGGCGAAAGTTTACAACTACTGCCCCTGGGTCTGCAAGATCAGTTCATAAGAACGTTTGGCTTCACGCCAGGAACGTAAGTATCCGCGAGAATTTCGACAGTATTCCTTATTTACATAAAACTGAAAACTGGCCCAATGACAATGTTTCGCAGTTTCTAAAAAGTTAGTACTATTTTTGAACCTCTTCAACAGTTCAAAATTTATTTGACCCTGTTTCGGTTTTCGTATTACAATAGGCGGTTGTAAAAATGCAGCGTCTGACAAACTTTGTGTGACATTTCATGGTTGACTTGTTCTAGCTGCGATTTATAATTTTTCTTATATGCAAATTCTGGCCGAATTCCCACGTGCGGACGCTGAAGCTGTTTTTAGAACAGAGGGTATTTCCCTAGCATACCGAATGACGTAAGCGGTACAAGTCAGGGCATGTTTGTGAAGGGAATTTTTCTTTTTATCTCTAAAATCCTTTCAATGACACAGGCCCCCACAAAAAAATAGATTACCCTTAAAAGAGAAATACTTTGCAATAAATTTGTTTAGTAAAGACCAAAGAATTTGCAAAGATTTGATAGGTAGCTTATAATAGCTTTAAAACATTACGTGACTTGAGCTCTAGCCGATCGAAAGTGAAACTTGTCATGTCAGCACATTCTTTTCCACCAACGTAATGGTATCTATTCACAGATTCTGGCCCGCTGAATTACATTTCTCTTTGAAAGCGTGGAAATTTAGTATTTTTCATGAGTCAAAGGCTTCAAATTCGAATATTTAACACTAAACAGTCTTTGTAAAGACAAAGAATAACCATTTGTTTCCATTTGTTACTGATTTATAGCTTCTAAACATCGCGTGACATAACCTCGACCGAGTGGAGGTCTGGGTCTGGTCACCGACAAAACTAAAAAAAAAATAATAATAATAATAACAAGAGCTCTTAGAGCTTACAACTGCGCTGGTCTCGTGAGTACTTTAGGGGAGCCAGGTGGGGGGAACAAAAATTGCACCCACCCCCCCCCCTCCTCGTCCCCTTTACCTGCGTCGAACAATGTTGCGACTGACGAACAAGATGGTAGGAAAACACCTTGCGTGACATTTCATGGTTGACTAGTTCCATCCGAAATTAAATATTTTTTTATATGCTAATGCTGGCCAAATTTAATTCCCAATTAATTGTTTCAATAATCTGTGAAACAAAAAAATCTTTTAAATCAGCAACCAGTGTTGTCTTGAATTACCGTTTAAAGATTGAATAACCAGCTCCGAAATGGAATATTGGAGCAAATAATTAAATCAAATTGAGAAAAACACTAGACCGGTGTTTTGCTGAATGGGAATTCCCTGGAGAATTAATTTAGCAATGACGTAACCTTTGCAAGTCAGGGCATGTTTGTCTCGGTGGTTTTTCATCAGATTTCAGAAATCCTATATATGACACAGCTCCAAAAATAAATAACGCTAAAAAGTCGAACATTTCACACTTAACATGCTAAGTTTAGACCAGAGGAATTGTTTAGTTTCCGTTTCTGGCAGATTCAAACCTGTCAGAGCATTGCGTGATTCTTGCTGATCAGTGCCTTGTGAAAGTAAAAATTTGCCACAAATGGGTACATAATGTAAATAAATGTAAATTCTTGCCCGCTTAAGCGTATTTTTTTAAAGCGTGAAATTTTAGTATTTTCTTCGATTCAAACGCTTCAAAATACTTCACACTGAATTTTGTAAGAAAAGATTAATGGCTTTGCAAAGATTTGAAAGGTGGCTGGATAGCTTTGAAAATTTACGTGACTCGCTCGGGGTCTAGCCGATCGAAAGTGAAACTTGTCATGTCAGCACATTCTTTTCCACCAACGTAATGGTTTTTTTTCACAGATTCTGGCCCGCTGTATTATATTTCTCTTTGAAAGCGTGGAAATTTATTATTTTTATGAGTAAAGGTTCAAATTCAATTTTTTAAAACTAATCTTTTTTTTTAAAAAAAAAAAAAAATTTTTTTTTTTTTTTTTTTTCACACACCGCAAAACAACCCCCCCGCGGGGGGGGGGGGGGGGGGGCAAAAAAAAAAAAAAAAAAAAAAAAAAAAACCCCGTGCAGAGCAAGAACTGCGCAGCGCAGTTAAAAAGCTGTGATGAGGAATTTTATTGCCTTACCAGAAAGGCATGGCTTCTAATAAACCGGTTATTCGAATTTTAAGAAATTTAACTTTTAATTACAAACCAAGAAAACTAATGATTACAAAAAAAATTTGAAAGTGCTATTATGATGAAATTTGTACCTTCTCTTTCAAAGCCGTTTTTTTTATCTTTTTCTGTATTATGCAAATAAGGAATGTGATGATGTCATAAATCTTTCCACTAAAAGATACATCACAAAATCAGAGATATCTCTGAAACTATTAACCTGTTACTAACCGAGCGTGAGGGCCGTACTGGGGAATATTGGCCCGAGGTCATGACAGTAAGGACCTCGCTATGATTGGTCCGTACAAAAACGACCGAGGGCCAATATTCCCCAGTACGGCTTGAGCAAGCTAGGTTAGTAAGTAGTTAATTATGTGTCACTTGAGCCATGCTTGTTTATGTTTCTGTTAAAAAGCACTTCTGGTCACTTGCATTCAAAGGGCTTCCTCCATAACGTGCTTATGATGCCTCAGAAAGAACAAGCTACCACGAGTTTGAAAACAAATTTATTGATCGTCACGAAGAAGACAAAAATTCACCATGAAATGGATTTTATTATCGTAAAGATCGGGAAACTTCTGATGTAGAAACTGGAACAGGCATCACCAAAAGCAAGAGGGGTGCTCGGCTAGCCAAACTAATATTTTTTAGCTATCACTCTGCTGTTGAAGTTGAATGTCTCCCAGGCTCGTAAACCGAAGTGTAAATGAAGCAGGAGAATTCGGCGACTCCAATTGGAGTCGCCGAATTCTTCTGCTTCAAAGAGGGCATCTTCATTGTCTCCATCAATCGCCTGAGCAGCTTGCGGCTTGTTTCCTTTGCCGTACTTGTAAACTTAAGTGACTGGCACTTTGCAGCTAGTACTCTTCCCGATTTTTTAAACTCATTGTGGTTGAAGTTGAATGGATAATTCTTCAAAGGTATCACTGTATGTTGTGCTGAAAGCTGAAAATTGCTGCTACAATCTTTGACAAAAGTAGTTGACACATTGATGTCGCTCTGCGATTTTTATGACAAATTTACAATTTTACCCCCTCCCCCTCATCCAATGTTGTAAAATGGTAGCAAAGGACTCCTAGAAACAAACTACAACATTGATTGGGGGAAGGGGGGTTGGAAAGGTGGGGCAAAAGGATGAAATTCGTCCATATAACAATAAAAAAGGGCGTAAATTGACAATGTGTCAACACTTTTGTCAATGATTGTAGCTGGTACTCCTCTTCATTTTTAGGCGGTGACGCTTATATGTTATCGCCCGGTGGACGGACGTGTGAGGTGTGAGAGATTACTCCAACCGAGTAGCACTGGGAACTAGGCACTTTGTTGTTTACTCAGTTTCGGTTCGCCATCTTTGATTGTCAATGAGTATGAATCAACTTTAAGAGCATCCACCGGCAAAACGCATTTGATTTCTAACGTACAGTTAAACGGAGTTTTGGGGTCAGGGGAGAATGATGTACTGGATAATTGTGAGCTCGCTTAAAGAACTTTTTTACCGTTGTACGTGTATTCGAAGTCGGCATACGTGATGGCAGACTAAGTTGACTGATGTTGAATTTGACAAGTGAAGGCCGGTTAGTGTCATAACTTTTGAAACCTTTCCAAAAGGGAGACCGATGGCAGCAGTATCTTGATTAGATTGGAAAGGTGAGCTATCTGAAATCTTTGTTTGCTTTGACGTGCATTGTTGTCGATAATATTTAACTTTAAGTTAATTTTCTTTTCTTTTCCCTTCGCGACTCGCCATCTTCCTTTTACTGCTTTTGATAATATTTTATTCGGGTATTTATCTCAAGCCATTAAAAATAACACAGTGACGGTATCCGTATTCCTATTTGTACGAGAAGCCAGAGTTCAGAAAGAACTTCTACCCTATTGCTGATTTAGCTGATCTAAAATGTTTTGTTTGATAAGTTGCATAAATGCATGTAAGTGATTCTAGTAAGCGGTGTTGACTTCATTACATTTCAGAGCATTTCAATACGGAAATGTCACACAATCTTCAGTATCGACTAGGTGTGGAAATCAATCCTGGGCCTTTCTGTTGCTAAATGACGAAGTTCATAATTATGATTTAATGTATTTATCTTATCATACTGTAGGTTTGTAATGTATTGGAGGTTCGTCTTGTAGTCAAGGCAAATAAAAATTAAAATGAATAAGAAAAATGCAATTTCTGGGATCATTGTAAAGCGTCATCGCCTGTGCATGCATGTATGCGTGCCGGTTATTTGCTGTGTGTGTTAATAAAAAATTCGCTAGGTGAAAAATTTGGATGGAAAGTTGGTCAAGCTCGGAAGCAGGTAGGCTTTCAATTCTTTCATTTGTCATACAATTACCTTCCATGTAGCAGAGAAGAGCGTTCATACCAGGCTTTTAGCCAGGTGGGAGTCCAGGAGTCTTATGGACGGCCACTTTTCAAAGAAAATTAATATTATGAATAATTGTATACAGAGTTTTTTTTTTTTTTTAGCAAATTTGGAAATCTTTAGATACCTTTGCACTCATAACTGCAGAAAAACACTTTGCATGCTCCTTAGGCCCTCCTATGGAGACAAAGTCAAGCCTTATAAAAAGTTTGGACTCCCACTTTTTAAATCCTGGCTAAAAGCCTGGTTTATATTAGTAGCCATCTTCTTCTGATTTGTGTTTGTACTTTTCTGTTCGTTTATAAAATTGTCTATGGCCTCCTGGCTTTCGGTGATGCCTGTTTCAGTTTCCACATCAGAAGTTTTCTGATCTTTAGGATAATACGATAAAAATTCGCTTGGTGAATATTCGTTTTCTTCGTCCCTGTTGTAAGCTCTGTAAAATATCAATCTGTTAGGTAGTTTCTTTGCAAAGAATGAGAGCACGTACATGTTTTCTTTAAGCAGGCTTGCCGGCTTTCGAAAAAAATACACGACTTGGACCGTTTTCATAGAACAGTCCGTATGGCAAAATCCCAACTAAGAAAGAACCAACCAGAACGCTCAGATTTACCTAAGACCGGCTTTGCCATAATAATAAAGGAGAGATATTTTTTATTGGCTCATTTACTACGAAAGCCGAGGAGGGACATCACATTTCAGACTTCAAACTTAAGACTTTAGACTTTAGACTTCAGACTTCAGAATTCAGACTTCAGACTTCCGCCTTTAGAATTCAGAGACTTCCGCCTTCGCTTGATTTCCGCTGACCTCCGAGTTGTTGAGTTGTTAGATCAGGCAGATCCACTATTTAAAGTCAGATTCGCTATCTAAAAAGTCAGATCCGGTTGTTAGTAATCGGATTAACGGCGGAACGCGGAATGGCAGAACGAGAAATGGGCGTAACAAGATTTTTTTAAAATAGCTTAATTAATTTATTGCTATGATCAAAATTAAATTAATTAATTCTCACTTACCTGGAACCATTTTTATTTTATTTCACACACAATAGGCCGCAATATCGTTTATGGCTTTATATACATGATCTCTGGACTGTCACACTAGACAAAGGGTTATAAGAGTTATGCAAAGAGAGAAAAAGAAATTCCTGGTTCAAATGGATCTTTTGGACAATTTGGCACTTTCTTGCTAAAACTGGACTAAACTTTTATAAGCTGATTTACGCGCTCCTTCTGATACCACAAGGAAAGCAATGGTTCTTGTCCGATCGCCGAAGTTAAGACCTGTTGGGCGGGATTATGACTTGGATGGGTGACCAACTGAAAATACCCCTTGTTGTGGGCTTTTCATTTTCTTTCTTTCTTTTTCTTACGAAATCAGTAACTTTTCAGGCCCTTCTATTTTTTTCCAACAGCTTCATTGACTTGCTTCGACTTTGTACGTTTCATTGTCTCGATCGGGGCGAGAAAGTCCAAAGGGCAGTCGCGCTACTGAGCTTCTCCCTGAAATCCTCACTCAAAATAAAATCGAAATCCTGGCTCTAGATCGATCTAGAAAGATTAAGAAGATATGCATGCCCTTTATTTTGTGAAATATATTTACTGTTTGTTTGTTTGTCCAGTTTTACGAGGTCATGTATAAGCCGTAAACAATATTGCGGCCTATTGTGTGTGAATAAAGGTGGGAATTTATTAATTTAATTTTGTTCATAGCAATAAATTCATTAAGTTATTTTAAAAAAACAACAACAACAACAACAGAAAAACAGAAAAAAAATCTCTTTACGCCGACTTTTTAGATAGCGGATCTGACTTTAAATGGTGGATCTGTCTGATCTAACAACTCAACAACTCGGAGGTCAGCGGAAATCAAGCGAAGTCCAAAGTCCGAAGTCCGAAGTCCGAAGTCCGAAGTTTGAAGTCTGAAGTCTGAAGTCTGAAATCTGATGTCCCTCCTCGGCTTTCGTACATTTACGCTTTAGAGTTATTACTATATTTGTATTGTGCAAATGAGGAACGTGATGATGTCATAAATGGTTCCACTAAAAGATACATCACAAAATCAGAGATATCTCTGAACATATAGGAGTGATTTTTTTATTGGCTCATTTTATGATGTCACCATGGCAACACTCTTGGTTCCAGTCTCATTCTGACCAAAACCTAATTCCCCTATTTGCAATCCTTTAAAGTGTGCTAGAGGGTCCTAATTGGAGCATACATAGTGTCCATATTGTGTCACATCATCACGTTCTTCATTTGCACAATACAAATATAGTAATACCGGTATCTCTAAAGCAGAAATGAGCCAATAAAAAAATATCACTCCTATATTTTCAGAGATATCCCTGATTTTGTGATGTATCTTTTAGTGGAATGATTTATGATGTCCTCACATTCCTCATTTGCATAAGACGAAAAAAGATAAAAACGGCAATGAAAGAGAAGGTACAAATTTCATCATAATAGCACTTTCAGAATTTTTGTAATCATTAGTTTTTTGTAACCTTTATTTTTATTTAAGAATGTTAACAATAGCCTAAAGGGATAGTGCTAAATTTTGTGGAAATCTTTACAGACCAGACAAAAGCACCAAACTTTGACCATATCATTTCCAAAAATCCAATGCTCCAAAACATCTTTTCACTTGGAAGCAAAGGTGATGTCATTTGTTACGTCACACTAGTGTTTTTGGTTGATGTTTATTAATCGGGCGGGGCCTGGGCCCGATTCATAATCTACCCAGAAAATTTTTTGTCGGTAAATCGTTCCAGACGGTCGGCCCAGCCGGCCCAGCCGACTCCTTGGTCACGGTCACCCAAATTTTGATGTTTCGGGTAGCGATCGCTCGTATTATGAACACTCTGCTCTCTGTTCAGTGTGGAGTGTATGTTTGTGTCATTCATGCGTTTGATTCAGCGGGCACTGAATGTTTACAATGCGAAGCCGAGAAGTGTTTTGACATGTCCAAGCTAATTAAAAATGAAACGATTACCCACGGGCCCAGGCGACTCCTTGGTCATGCAAGTTTTGATGTTTATTGGCGATCACTCGCCTGTAGTTATAATCATACATCTATTTTAAAAATATTTACGAATTCTCTGCACTCTGTTTTTGTGAAATATTTATTTTTTAATTCAAGCGTATGGCTTGGAGCAAGCACTGAATATTCACGTTGCGATTTGACATGTCCAAACTATTTATAAATGAAAAATGAATTATTTTTCATGTGTTATACAAGTGTTTTGAGTTTATTTTTGGAATCGAAAGGAAATTGCAAACCCAGCAAAAATTTGTCAGGGCAGGGACCTGCTGAATCACGTAGTCACGTATTCTCTATTTGCGTGCTTTCAATCACGCGACTTCGCAAATGCCACTGTAACTGTGCATTCAAGCAAAATAGCAGTTAAACTAAGACTTGATTTTTAAGCTTCTTTTTTTACTCAATTTATGTCATCAAGTGGTTTGAGTGTTTTTATAAGATCGGAACAAAATTATATGCGCCCAGAAGGAATTTGTTTACGATGTGGATCAAAAAAAGATGACGTAATCAGGGAACCCACCACGTCGGACTGTGCAACTCGGACGAGTCGCGCCGGAGAATACAACGGGATGGCCTCATCACTTGTTATTTGGCATGAAATGGACTCCCTTATTGTCATCAACTGGTTTGGGTCAACGGAAGAGACTTCGGGAGGGGGGGAGAGATGGAGAACGAATCCTCAGCCACTTGTGACTCATGCAAACACGACTTGTGTGTTTCTCAAGTGACTGCTTTTCTAAAGATTTTTTACTGTCCTGCGCCGTGCCTTTCTAGCCAATTTTAAAAAAGAACTGAAAAGAAATGGTCAAACATTAACCGCCCGATTATAAACTGCTTGAAGTTTCTTGTTTTGTGTAATATGATGATGGACAAAGTTCGGGTAAAGACTTGCTGCCTCTTAACCTTATGCGGACAGAAAAGTACAAAACATTTTGGCAGTACTTTACAATAAAATAATATCAAATAAAAACATAGTTTCAAAAATTGTAAAAATTCTTGTTGCCTTCGTGCGAAGGCGTTTTATTCTAGGTTTCTTCAATTACCCTTAGCATCATTATTTTTAATGGATAAATTAAACATTCTGACAAACATTTCAGATACTAAAAATGTTATTGAATCGTAAAAAATTGAGTTTCCTTCCCTCACCCCTCCCCCTGAGGCTTTCCAAGGGGTAAAAGCGACAAGCGACATCACCCTGAATAGTGGCGACAGAGGAACATTTTAACAACGACAAGGGACATCACTATGGCACTGAAAGGCGACAGCGACACGACAGCTGTTGGTTAGGCGACATTGGTTCTTAGAAACATGTGACAAAGGAACACGGCTACCACTCTTTTAGTGGATTAAATTGTCTACTTACCAACTTCCAGGTAAATTCTTTGAATGATTGGCACTAGAAATGCAGCTGTCTTGCCTGAACCAGTCTGTGCACAAGCTAATACATCACGAAAAGTCAGCGCAAGTGGGATTACTTGCATTTGAACTGGTGTTGGAGTCAGGTAGCCAAAGTGGGACAAATTATTATTCAAAGTTTGACTGAGCTGACAGTGCTGAAATTCAAGAATTGGTTTACTAATGTTTTCACCCTTCACCTTAATTTTCAGATTCGTTCGAATATTATCAACTTTGCTCATTGACAACTCGGCAATGAACGGATGTTCTTTGTAACAAAATTTAAATTCGTTGTTTGAAACCACTGAATAAGGCAAAACGCCGTCATTTGAACTTGTTTTTGTCGCTTCCTTACTGTCAATCCCATCGTTTAACAGCTCTTTCTTTCTAGAGATGCCTTTCAAATGTCTTGCCTTGCACTCTAAACTACAAACGTCTTTGTCTGTTTGATCCACAATGTAGGCTCCGTATCGCCCACAAACCACGCACACAGGCTCTCCGAATATTGGCCATCTCTGATTTTTACTGTATGATACTGTTTCCTCTTCACTGTCAGCCTCTTCTTCAACTACCAGTAAATTGTCGTCATTTAAACCGCGTAGACCTATCACATGTTTCCCCAGTAAAGAGTCGTTGGATGTGGATGGTCTTTCATCGTTTAGTTTCACTTTTTTTAGATGCACTTTCCTATTAGCATCTTGGACATAGTTTGACTTTCGCGAGAGGTCAGTTTTAATACCTTTCTTTCGTTTCACTGACCGAGGAACGAACATAGCCGCCATTTTCCTTGAGCACTCGTCCTAGTCCCACTCGTCGTTTCACTGAGCGATGATAGCGATGCCCTGGTAGCGATGTAGCAATCTCCACGAAGTGTCACACGAAGTCAGGACACGAAGTAGCACGACAGAAAGTGCATGTAGTTCGTAGATTGGATGGCAACGTAGCTTTTAACTGTTCAGTAAAAGACTGAAAGGTCTTAGATAAGCAATGACTTCGTTGACAGACCTACCAACAAAATGTCGCTTTGCCGTTTTGGAGGTCAGCGACGACGAAGACAAAGAGAAACCTCAAGGCCGGGTAGGTGTCAAGGCGGGAAGCGCAAAATGTGCTGACGCAAACAACGACAGAAAAGCGAGAAAGAAGCGAAGAAAGAAGAAAATCAAAGGAACAAACGACCAGGTAGTTACAACTGAGTTTTCTAAACTATTAATTATTGTTACTTTTGTTGAGTATTTCACTGAGAGTCTGAAACGGGCGCGGAGGGGTGTACGTAGATGAGACAAACGACATACAGTATGGGGCCCAGTTCTCGGCCGGGTCCAGTTCTCGGCCACTTCGTGTTTAACGCGTTCAACTTGATATAGAAAGCTCACACGTCGAGTTTACGCGGAGGTAGGTGAATTTGTTTTCCCGAAAAATTTGTTTGTTTACGGCTTCTTAAAATTCATGGATGTAATTAAACTGGGTATTGGGTTGGCTAAAATAAACAGAAAAGTACAATTCGCAGTCTTCCGATAGCCTTTCCTTCGCATTTTGTTGCAAAACACGGGCTCGGGTTGCCTGGGTACCGTAAAAATGTTCCAGGCATTGCGTGCTCGGTCGAACGATCGTAAAGTTGTTGTTATCCATTTAACACGCTGCTCCTTCATGAATAAAAAGGACCTATGAAGGTAAACGTAAAGCATATGAGGTAAGAACACCATAAACTGGAAGACTACAAGATTTCCCAATGCAAACTTCTTCTTTTAAGTGGCAAAACAACTTACCTTCTTTCACACAAGATGGCGGATGAAAGCCCGCAACCACAAGGCGAGCCTTCCCATGACCACTTTGCGCGCTTTTTCCCATGACCACTTTGCGCTCCTCACTGTTAAGTCGAGATTTGACACGGTATACAGTATAATCTCACCAAAAAATGGACATCATAAAGAGGCATGGATATATACGCGGGGACTCCAAGGATGCCTCCTCGGAGGGGGCAATTTAAGACTTCCCAGTAGCCATTTGAACGATTATTTCACATGGGATTCATTCCCTTAGTTGACCATCAAAGCATATTTCAGTCTCCATCGCCTGAAAGTTTACCGGTATCTGTCACAGTGCCACCTGTCGCTTCAAAGTTGCATACCTGCCAACCCCCAGAGTACAAAAATCTGTTGACATCTTGGAATCTTTTTGTTAGGATAACATTTAAGACAATGTATGAATACTCACTGAAAATCAGACCGAGAAATTTGATGAAAAACTTGGAGACTCCAAGGAAAACCTGGAGAGTTGGCAGGTATGAAGTTGGGGCCTTCTGCCTTGCAGAATGGAAACAAGCAGAATCTAACAAGAGAACTTTGCTGCTGGCATCTTCACTGCCAATCACTTCTGCCAGTTTGTACTTCTTGGATTCACATTTAATACTCTTGAGATGAACATGTCCATCACACCCAATGGCTTGGACAACCTCCTGTTGCTGATCCCTCTTACATACTGAGGAATAGGCATACAATGAGGTGGTGGGGGAGGGAGAGGGCAAGGCAGGCGGCAGCCCCCCCCCCCCTTTCTGGCAAAATGCTTGGAATTCAGGAAAACAAACCTGGAGAAAAAAATAGAAAATAAGCCAACAAATCTCAACTGAGCCGTTGTATCAACGGCTCATTTTAGACTGAAGAAGGGGTTTCCCCGAAACGTCTCTATTTTGTCAATAACAATAAATAAGCACTTTTCTAAAAAAAAATTTGTTTACAGAAACGTTTAATCCAAAGTGCTACACAGCAACACTTTATTTATCCTTATACACTGTCTGGCAAGATAAGAAACAACAGCCTGAGCTTGACACAATCAAGTCAAACGTGGATATAACTTACCGGTAATAAAGTTACATTGTTTTCCTAGCAGCAGTGTGTGCTTTACCGTAATGATTCGATTTAGTGCCCGGGGCGCTTATTTACTTTTGGCACCTCAAGGGAGGGCGCTTATTCGGGACAGGGCGCTTATTTAATTTTTTGAGAAACAACCAAATGTTCAAAACAAATTTTTAATAAATATTAAAATAACTAACAATAACAGAAACAGTAAGAGTAACAAATTGTTGAAAGTTCAGTTAATTTTAAAAGAATTGTTTATTGCCAACGAGGCAGCCAAGCCAAGAGGCGAGGCTGACTCGGCGGCAGAATCATAGAGCCGTGCGTGTATAGCAGAAAAAAATCTCAACTTCTGCGTAAGGGACTATTTTTAACCATATTTGGGTGTAAGTAAACCCCATATTTGTTTGGTATTGTTCTTCCCAACTGGTTCCCAGTCTCTCACTCCTTGCTAAAGAGCAAATGACCAAAATAGTGTCCACGCGGGTCGCTGTTAAAATTTTCAATGTGGTCATTCACCCCTTTTACGATAAATACACCTTTATGGAACTCTAAATGGAAAGAGAATACCCCACAGAATATTCGACCACAGAAAAAATGAACATCAAGGTCTTCAAAGCGATGAAATAATCTTTCGACTTTGGAGTCCTTTGATTTACGAAGAGAGACACGAAAATCAAAAGCAGACTGCTGACTTCAAATGGAGTTGACTTACGAGAATGCTGAAGTCGGGTAAATGCTTCCTTTTAGTGTTGATTGTGTTTATAGTAACTGTTTGACCGATGATTTAATCCCCAATCAAATACCGTTTATATTTTATTTGGCACGCATTTTCGCTCCGCGCAATACAAAGCGACGCTCACTAAAATTACTGCATGTCATACACGCAAGAAAGTCAAAAGTTTTTTGCTTACGGCAAATGTAATGTTTACTTGAATAAAAATTTTGTCTCCAAATATTCCTTGACCGTTTAAGTTTTGTTTTCTGTTCATATTTTTGCTTGGGAATCGAGTTTGACTGACACCGGAAACCACGCAAGAAAAACCGCTGGCACCCAGGGTAAGTTTTGTGTAACTGAACATGACACTTCGCATACGAAATCTGACCCATCCATGCTGGATGACTGTCTCTGATTACTGTAAAGCGTCTTACCAGTTTTGATTTTGGGATTTGATTTATGAGAAGTTCTTGAAATGCAACTATCCCTTTTGTGTTCGGAAACATTTTAACCATCACGTGTTGTAATTAAAAAACAGTGGTTTAACCTCATTAAATTTTATTGTCCACAGTCTGTGACATTTTTAAGGTTGAAAAAATTAAAAGATTTGTCAAGAGTTATCAATCTATCAAACACGTAGCCTGTGTAGCAGACATCTGTGTACGTTTTTTAGTGCGTTTAAAAGAGTGTGCGATCGCGAGAATACGCGCACTGGAAACTATGGCGCCTGCTACGCAGGCTATCAAACCGGTGTCATTTATGAACACCAAAGAAATAGCACTTTTTTCGCATATTGCCTAAAATACAATTTACCATATTTTAGGAAATTTTAAACAAATATAGTTTCTATCGAAAACCATTCAGCATCTGTTCTTATGAACAAACATGAGTATTTCGCTTGTTGGCACTTACCGATAGGTACAACTAGTTTTAGCAGTAAATATATACATGTACGGTACGGTGAATGTTCATGAGTTTATCTATTCGATGTCGATGACTTCAGTAGGGGCAGTTATCCACAATAGGGCGCTTTTTAGAATAGGGGCGCTTAGAAGAATGGGGACGCTTATTAGAATGGGGGCGCTAATTGGAATAGAGGTGTTTATTGACAAACACACATTCGAAGGGGTGTTAAATCGAGTCATTACGGTTTGTCCATCCCTTATGGTTTCTCCGAGTTTCGATCAAGTTTCATTGTTCTGTCATGTTCCATTCCGTCTCATTTCCAGTCTTTTCGTTGTATATACGACTTCGCTGACCAATGCGAGTGAAAACTTCTTCCAAATTTCGCCATCTTGGTTTTCATGAGTTCAATGTCGCTTCCCTCAGGATCAAGTATGTCTAAAAACCTGGAACACCGAGAGTTTTTTTTTCTTCAAGGTGAGAACAATGTTTAAAGAAATCAATCTCTTCATTTTTAAAGGGACCGTTTCACGTTGCTGCGCATGTACAAGCTATGACGCAAGCAAACTCACTTCTATTGTTTATAGACCAATTATTGGAAGCTATATGTCAATATGCAATTCCAGCGCGTAATTTGCCCGTGTCACAGAACTTTCGCGTAAGCTGGTCGATCGACTCGTCTGACTCGTTCAATCGACTCTCTTTACAATTTCAAAGCTCATGCTAAAAATATCGCCAGCATATTGGCAAATTATCCAACTGCCAGTGTTATTGTGTGTGCTTTAGGAAAGACAACTGGAAAGATGGAAGCAAATCGAATGATTTTCCTTGCGGCGAACTACACGTCAAGATACCTCATTGCTTTACTTTGTTTATATGTCCGGTATGATTGAAAAAGGCGTATAAAAGAGAAACGATTTTCAGTTCTCCTTATACTTTAAAGCTTGCACATTCAACGCTTTTGTTATGATAGAATTCTGCCAATCTCATGCACTTGCTGTGAAGATAAATCAACTGAAACGTACGTTCGAATTCGAATTGAGATGCGGGAAACTACAATCACAAAAACGTCGATGTGGACATAAGATTTCTTAGCTTATGCCGTGATCTAAAATAGTTGTACTCCTTGTAGCTATTTTCCGCTTTATGGTATCAACAATCTACCACTTTGTTTTGTTTTGCAAAAGAACTTTGTGATTGTTGTGTAGTGAGCAAACAATCTATGTGATCACTTGCGCATGTTTGTATCTTATCACGTCCACTATCACATCACACCTATAAATTTTGTTCAGTCGCATCAAAACACTGTTCATACCAACCCGTACATTCTACAGTTATAAATTCCAAATGACAGGTCCTTCTGTAAGCCACACAGACCGCAGCACCCCCAGATGATCTTTTAGCTTTTGATCTCAAAGTACCCTTGATAACGCAGAGGGGATCCAGGGGAGGGGTGAGGGTGAGCATTTTTGTTATTTTGTTGCAATGCTGCAAAGGGAGGAAGAACGGAATTTTTTTGTCATAAAAAATGTTGTGCACGTTGAGTACATATAAATTTCTCCCCGGCGGGAGAGACGTTCGACTGCAACTGCTAGTCTTCATCAGGCGATGGCGAGTGCGAGCGGGGATGTTGCCAGCGACAGAAGAGGTGTACAGGACCCGTGAATGGCAAGACATGGGGACGGAGACAGAACACGAGGACCGCCGCATGCACCCAGACCCGCCGCGAGCATACCAACACACCGGACCACCGGAAGGAAAGATTGATCGTGACTCGCACGTACACACGCCGGGTCAGAGGCGACACAAAGACTCACCCTAATAAATCAACAGGGACAGTGGGAAACGAGCATGATGCCACGATCAAAAAACACAAAACAGGAGAGACGCGCGGACCGCCGAGGGAGCAACGACACCAGCAGAGCCTGAGGACGATGCACAACAGAGCGGAAAACCAACATCACAGCGCAGCCGTGTGCTATAAGCTAACGCACAACCAGTCGACCATCGCCGAGAAGACAGCAGTATGCAGTCGAAACGTGCGATCTCCATCACACGTGACACGCGGAGACAAACGAAAAAATACTTTATTATTATTTTTGGCTCCGCACCCTAAGAGCCCGTGCCAGAGGCACAGGGCTGTAACCGCCACCAGACCATTGGCAATTTAAAAAGGAGTGTATAACCCCCCTTTCAGAAATTCCTGGATCCACCCCTGACGTCCTGTTGCCGGTCGATCTCGATATCGCCTACAAGACTCTGTATGTTAAATGGCATTTTCGTTGCCCAATTGCCTTAATCAGTCGACAAAACATCACTTACGGGTACTTGAGAAATAGCTGACTTTAATTTGTCTAAGCGGAACGGCGGATGGCGACGTTTAACGACAGATTCATTCAGATTTAACAAACAGTGACTACCGGTACTTTGAATTTAGTGTTGACCCATATGATTTATTCTAGAAGCTGTCACGTCACGCATGCGCATTGCTGTGAAACCCTCGCTTTAAGGAGGCTCAAAAACTTTTTAGTTAATGCAACAGTTTTGGTATTAAACAGATGCCCAATGATTTGATATCAAGTTATGATTATTTTCTTGATATTACAAGTTACCATAGCAATGATATACGTAACCTGTTTAAAAACACCCATATTTTTCGCTTCAAGTGTTTATGACACAAAAACGAGCTGGGTTTATGATGTAATAATGATCAGCATGTTAAGATACAACTTTTGGTAAAGTTTCAAAAAATTCTGTATTCAATTGTGGGTTTTGAGAAAATTAAAAGTCTAAAATGTTTTCCTTTTTATTCAGCTTTCAACAAATGTCACCATTGACATTTGTCAACAGGTGCGTCTTATAGCCAAGTATTTTCGCCCAACAAACTCATACGACCGCCATTTTCAGCCGAACTTACAAACAAAACAAGAGAAACGAAAACCCTTAATGTTGGTCATTGACTTTTAGAAGAAGGAAACAGGTATAAAAAACAGCAAGCCGTTTAAAAGTTGCAAAAGCAGTTTAATGCTGGTATTGACAATCTCAATTCAGGTTGCTGGCGAACTTGGGGCATGCAACTGTACCTTCTCACTGCCTGCGTGTGCCCAGCACACATATTTATGTCAAGCTTGTTTACACTTTAACCTGTTGACACGTCTCCACCCCTTGTCTGAGGGCAACAAATCGGATTCACATTGGTGGTGCTATTTCCTCCCATGTTTTAACAGCTTCTCACTCATCAAGGCCACAACATGGGTGCACAGTGCATTCTTCTTATCTACAGACACTTGCGCATCAGGCACAGACAGCTTTTTTCAAGGGCAACACTTTCACATCCCCTCCCCAGGGCACATCCTCAAACTTTAAGGCCATGACATTAACATCCTCAAGCTCTTAGCAATGATGATGGCCTTAGAGCTTTGGGCTCCAGCTTTTTGCTGTCAGCAGTTCATCACCAATTACGACACATGTTTTCCTGAACTATTCAATTTTGACATGCATATCTATCTCTTCCTCTGCTGCCTAGCTTTTCACCTATCCAAGGCCAGGTGTACTCTACTTCTTATGATCTTCAATGATCTTTTCAATGTTTACAGTTTTAATCTCATCCCGAGTGAATTTGTGTCGAAGTCATAATACAAAACACTGACTAGCCTAGCTAGTTCCACCCTTTTCTGTCCAGTGTCAGGACCATCAAATCAACGAATGAGCCATGTGGCTAACCCTTTTGGTTGTGAACTCGGAGGTGGTCTTCTAACATAAACTTGCTTTCTTTCTGCAATGTTAAGTTGCCTGGCGATTTAACATAAGATTCTTTTTTAGTTCTCTTCATATCTGCTTTGATGCTGTTGTTAAACTGTTTTAATTTGTGCTTCCTGCATAGGAGACACAAGCTGCTCTTTATAGGTACTTCTCAGGTAAGTCAAGAGAAATGACTTCAAATGACGATGCCTTGCAGCCAAATACCAAGAAGAATAGACTAATTTAACCTGTTCCAGGAACTGGAGATACATTGTGAGCATATACAGCTGCCTGCAGGAATTCTTCACAGCAGTTTTTCTCTTTTTACCTTAGTTTTTCTTTTTCCTTTTTTTTAATTCCTTTTTCCTTTTCTCTTTTTTCCTTTTTTCTTGTGCCAACAGCTAAGTAAGGTGACTGGACAGGTGAGAAAAAGCTAAGAAAGACGAATTCCAAGGGATACCTTGTCCTTTGCCTCGGTTTTACACGAAGGTGACTCTACATGTACTTCGGATCACGAAAGACAGTAGATTGGCCACGATGAAAACCAGCATATCGGGATCCAGCATGACAGCACTGCCATCTTCGATTCTGAGATATATGATTTCAACCGCAACGCTTTGAACCAACACTTTTGACAAGATAGTGATTGTGCTGTAATTGAAATTTTCCTTGAGAGTGTTTCCCACTTGAACTTGAACAAAATTCTCCATTTTGGTGTTTGATGACTGACGACCACCAAGCAAAGCTCACAAGGAAATGGCAAAAATGGCGCGAAATATGCCAGCAATGGTTACTGGGTATGTGACGGAGAGAGAAAAAAAGGAAAATTGAAGAAAAGGTAAAATGAAAAAGAAATAAAGAAAAAAGAAGAAAAATAGAAAATCCAAAAATAGGGAAAAAATAAGAGGTTAAAAGAAAAAAGGGAAAAGAAAGGAAAAAAGGAAAGAAAATATAGAAAATAAAAGAGAAGGTAAAAGAAACTAGAAAAATGAAACACAAACAAAAAATCAAAAAAGGAAAGGAAAGTAAATCAAAGTCTCTTCGAGATACCGACTTTTTTGCATGAAGTATGAGTCAAAGGTTTATCCTGTGCATTGTTCTTCGAACTATATCATTAGAGTTGCTTTGTAGTTTAGTTAAACAATTTCCTATCTTCGCGGAGGAAATGCAGCCATATAATTTTGTTAAAAATGGCTCGTCCGCGCCGGGTTTTTATACACATATCCCTCAACATTACACAAATAAACAGTGCAAATTTCACCGAGATCTGACAATTCTATACTTTAAAATTGCAAGGACCTTTCGAGGCAGTCGATTACGGCAGCGAAATTAGCAAATGAAACAGTAACATATGCGTTTGACGCTTTGTTTTTGCGACGCCATAGACCGCTGTTCAATGTGTTCAAGGCCGTATCGTTACGATTGCTCCACGAAAAGTATGAAAAACTACTGATATTTCCGACTACTGTAGGAGAAAACATTGCGCATATAATTGCAGCATAAACAAATCGATACACTCATGCTGCGTTTTGTCTGGGCTCTGCGAGGGTCGGATATCAAGACAGCTTCTTCGTTGGCTTAAGAAGGATTAAACAAAAGCCATATATACAGTGAATGCTTTCGAATTATATTAATTTTGAAGATGAAATACGAAAGAATTTTGCTGTCTTTGACTGAAATTCCACTCGAACTGCGTAGATACGATCGCATGTTGTAAAGCCGATTCATGCAACATTGCTGTCAACGCGAGGTCACGTCCCTAACGACCTAGGCTGATGACGAAATAGAATGGCGCAAGAAGCAACCAAATTTGGCCTAATTTTTAACCGCTCCTAAGCTAAAAGAAGCCCCCATCTCTTGCATTTGTTTTAACTTCAATAATATCTTTGAAAAGAGCGAGTTGTTTTGGTATGGCTTATTTTTGACGTTTGTAATTTTTAAACGATGTAAATGCTAGTGATTATTTATTCGTGTTTTAGCGTTAGTTACGCAATCCATTGTTTGTGCGACGCTTTTTATAGATCGCCTTTCAGACACACGTGCGTTGAGATAAGAAAGCTGACATGTCACTTTTAAAATTGTTATATAACATTTGTAAATGTGACAAGTCACGTTTTTTCTGCGAGATCGCAAGTGATCACCCACAGCGGAAAGTAATCCCTTGTTGAGAAATTAAAATATTCCCTTGAGAAATTAAAACAGTCCCTTGAGAGTTAACAAGAATGTGGTTCCACATTTACCCCCACTTAACTGCTATTCTCCTTCATTTTGCTTGTAAACAAGCAAAAAAAGTCGAAAAAAGGGGGAAAGTACAGAATAAAATGATCAAAGATTAATAATTAATGGACTATCAAAAAATGTGAACTAAAGAGATATTCAGTTTTACGGACCAAACTAACCAAGCGAAAAACGAAATGGCGAAAAGTGCCATAGATTTTATGGGAGGTGATTTCAATATTTTTTTTCAATGAAGCTTTGCATTGTTTCAGTGAAGGCCTTTAACAGCCTGCAATATTGTTAATTGCTTCATAGAATGACCAAGAAATAGACAACAATGAGCTGAGTGCAAATCATGAAGACTGGAACACATGGATGCAGAAGGATGAACAGGTTTGTTTTGTACCAAGCTTATAAGAGAAATTGGAGGGCTGTTGCTGTGTAATCACCATTGTGTTATTTCTTAGGTAACTTTGTTTGTTTCAAAATAATTAACTAAGTTAAAAAGGAAAAGACTGTTCAGTGTCAAGTATTACCATATTTTCTTAGTAAACAAAACAGCTGGCGCCCTATATATATATACTAGTTATGCAACGCTTTCGAGTGGTATACTATGGAATATCCCACGAGTCACTTGTATTTTCTCGGTATACACACGAGCCTTTAGGCGAGTGTGTATACCAAGAAAATACAAGTGACAAGTGGGATATTCTATAGTATACCACGAGAAAGTGTTGTGTAACTATTTTATACCATGCCATAGAAAATACGCATACTAAATTTCGTCGAGAATCCAATCGCAGCGCACGATGGGAAGGTTGGGTTGAATACCGTTGAATATACAACGGCTTTCCTGTATTATGATTGGCTGTATTTTCTATGGCATGGTATAAAAAAATCTCGATGATTTGGTAGTGCCGAATGCAATATGGAAAATTGAAAGTATATGTTTTATATATTTCGTTTTTTGCTTTATTTTACTTTCAGAAAAACTGTTCACAGGCTACTTGTATTCTTTCCCAGGTGTTCCTTTATCTGCCGTACACGAAGTCTTGTAACTACTTTTGTCGTCCTTGAAAATGCGATAACATGAATTTTGTTTTTGTTTGTTTTACGGCGGCACGATGAATATGTTTAATTTAATTAAGTTACGGTTAGACTGCACGAAAGACGATTCTCAAAAACTAAAGAAACAAATCTAATCAAAAAACATATTTTTCGACAGGTTTTTTAAAACGCAGTACAGCTAGGATATTTGTTTCCTGGTTATCAGGGGTTCACGCCGAAAATCCCGGTGCAGTTTTTGCATACCTAATTACGAAAGCGCTGTGAAAGTCTCAAATCTAATTTAATTGATTTGCGGTTTTTACTTGGCGCCAAGAAGTCTGCAGGAAGCCTACCGCAAACACGCAATACAAGCGATGTTCATGATAGTTCCAGAAAACAACGTAGACTAATCTGCGCATGCGTTGGTGTAAATTACGTTGATTAGTACCACAAGGAGAGCAAAGGGTTTCTGAAACAAATATATACGTTTGAGATCTCATATGAAAGTAACGTAGATGTGCTACAGGTTTTACCTAGGGGTACGGTCAGGTGCTCCCCACCCCCACCCCCCCACAGGAATAATTAATTAATTGATATTAATTATTTAATTGGTGATTAAAAGTTTACACTGTAGCGCTTTAGGGGTAGCGGACGACAGCCCCACCAAACCATCACAATAGTGCATTCTGCACTAAAAAGGTACATTACCTTTGTATGAGCGAGAATTAAAATCTTAAAATCAATTCTAATATGAAAAAATAACTGGGATATAGAGCAGAGATATCTTTGTCCTCCGAATAGGCTATGTTCTAAGTATGCACAAAAGCAGTACTTGAGTATCAGTATAAGAAAATAATAATTATAATAATAATAATAATAATGAAATTATTTATATGGCGCAGAAGTGGCATCTATTTATTATTATTTTAAAGAGGATGGCACAAGACAGTAGGCCTTGCGCACGATGTTGGTGTACAAAGCAAAATTAGCAAAAATCGAAAGCAAAATTTGTTTTATAATTGCTGTAATTTACATGTTATCTTCCTTATTCTCTTCAAATATGTACCATTTTGAAGCTTATTTTATGTAGTTTCTTCAGGTCTTACTAATGTCTTGAAAACGTTAGAGCTTTTGCCTGAGGGAGTGAAAGTATGAGGTTCACTCACGTCAAAACTTCTCAAGCTGCGTAACATTACGGTCCAATTTTTCGCTTTCAAGTCACCGGCCCGATTTGCTCTTTTTGCCGTTTTTGCTAATTTGCCTTTGCCATATCGCGCCTTTTTTGCTCCTTTTGCCGTTTTTGCCAATTTGTTTTTTGCCATATTATCACGCCCTTTTTGCTGTAATGTTTTTTTTTTTTTTTTGCCTTTATTGCGTATTTTGCTTTTGGGCTATTTATATCGGTTCAAGCAGCGCCCTGGTTCAAGACAACATTTGAGCATGATCCATAAAATGAGCGAAAATGTGCAAGCTGAAAAGATGAACAATGAATTAGCTGCTGTAGTAAATTTTTATTCCAACTAGCTAAATAACTTAAAAGTCCACTTCAAAACTACAAAATTAAAAATAGAGATCACTATAAACCTTGACTGACTATTCACAACAATAATAAAATTTTATCAAATTTTTATAGCTTACAAAATTAATTTTCACCGCTGAAGCTAACGCTTCGCACAATTCGCATTGGTATTATATATTATTGAAATACAAATCTCTGAAATACATTTCAAATAAAGTGACTGACGATTGAGTGAATATGCGAAGAAAGTGAGAAAAATGCGCCCGAAATATATCAGATTACCATCTACGAGACGAATGTCTGCTGTTGTCTGATGACATCTGATGATAATATCTATTTCAAAACATTTTAAGCCTAAAATGTCCAATATAGGTGTACAAATGAAGGGAACTTGAAATAAACTTTATTTGTGATTAACTTTCATTGAAAATGAAGCGAACAAACTGCTTTAAATCAATGTTTTTTCCAAATTCCAAGCCGTGAAATCACGCATGCACGCTAATTTGATTACTTCACACTTTGCTTATTTTTGGCGACGGCTAGCATATTTTCGATAGGACCGATAGCGATTATTC
Source organism: Oculina patagonica (assembly GCF_052425735.1). Lineage (NCBI taxonomy): Eukaryota > Metazoa > Cnidaria > Anthozoa > Scleractinia > Oculinidae > Oculina > Oculina patagonica. The sequence goes on from NC_135758.1 coordinate 14,928,600, forward strand.
ATCCACATTGAATACAATTAACTTCATGGACAAATAGAGCAAAAAAAAGCAAAAATAGCGTGTGTATGAAGCGAACAAACCGCTTCAAAAGCGATAAAATATTTTCAAATTCCAAGCCGTGAAATCATGCATGCAACTTCACATTAATTTAGCTTACAGAATTGTCAGTTCCAAATCGATTCCAAAGCGCCTATTTTTCTAAAAAAAATTATGTTTTGTTAGTACTTATTCATTCACTGTCCGAAATTTACTGACTGCAAAGAAGAAGCAAATAAATAAATTTTTATTACCACTGCACAAAATTGTTTACTACGTGCCAAATTAACGTCTTTGGGAACAACGACGTCGGCCAGAGTTTTCAAAGAGCAAAACTGGCACAAAGAGCAAAAATTGGAAAAGAATGAAACATAGCAAGGGCGTGAAAGGCAAAATCACAGAGGGCGTAAAACGCGCGATTGGCAAGACACTAAAAAATGCAACGTTTATCAAAGGCAAAAAGTGCATGAAGTGCGTGAAACGCGCGAAGAAGGGCGCGATGAAATGAACATGTTTTGAAATTAGATTTTTGTCTCACGCTACTCTTTTTACAATATCTTTTTTGACAAATAAAAGAAAAAAGAAAGAGTAATACCATTTTACAGCAAAATTAAAGTGCACATCGAAAATACCTTCTTCCATCAACTTGGTTTGACAGAAAAGTTTAAAATAAAACAAAATGCTTTCCGCTGTCGGGTGAAAAATCGGGGGCAAAACAACATTTTTTCGCTAACTCGTTTTGACAATTTTCCTCTCGCTTTTGTAAATAGACCTTACCAAGAAAAAGAATGTCACTTTCTTAGTGCACATAGACTGAAGTTTTATTCTGCCAAGTTTTACGATAAGAAATCTAGCGTGAGACAAAATTTGTTACGCAAATGTACGCCAACTCCGTGCGCAAGGCCAGTATAAATTATTGATGAAAAATGACATTTTATCTGTAAAATTGACAATGTTAGTCTAGGACTGAAAGATGAACTGGTGGGTAAGATCGAGCTTCATTTAAGATGATTTTTCACTTCAGCTCAAGTATCAATCTGCTAATCAATCAATCTGGATTAAACAAGTTTTCCCCAAAGTTGGACCATTGTCTCTTGTGTATATATTTGGGAGGTAATGCAAAAATTATCAAGATAGTTTTTAGTGCAGAATGCACTATTGTAATGGTTATGTGAGCTGTCGTTTGCTAAACTGCTAAAGCTCTAAGGTGTAAACTTTAAATGTCAATTAATCAATAAATATCAATTAATTACCGTAAACACCCGCGGATAAGCCGCACCCGCAGATAAGCCGCACCCTGAGTTTAACAACTCAAATGTTAGAAAAAAAGTTTTTTGAAAGTAAATCAAAGAAAATCCAAAAACGAGTCAAAAATCCAAAGTTGAGTCTTTAGGAAGTCTTCTTTATCGAACGTAAACTCAATGAACATTGAAACAGAAAATACTTCAGTCTTACCCACAATTTGAGCTCTTTAATATAATGAAAACCAACTTTGACATAATTTTTTATTACGGGTGATCTTTTTCTGGCATTTGTTGACAGGTATTTCTTCATTCAACGCAGTTTTTCCATAGATTTTTGTGTCGCAACAACAAGACCACGCGTTTGCGGAACGTTCTTAGCTTAGTAACCAGGCATCTGATCGGACGCGAAATGTGGGACTAGGGCGAGAACGTAAAGCAAAACAAGATGGCGATGGAGGGTTTCGTGGCCATCATATCGACAAATTAAAGAGATTTGGGAGCCATCTATTGCAGATGAACTTGTTGCATGAAGAGAGTTTCGTAATCAGTTCGACAAATTTTCCATCAAAGTGCAAAATGAGAAAGAAACAATTGCCCATCTTACTCGTGAATACTCGTGGTATTTTCTCGCTCGAAAAGTATCAATATTACTCATAAAGTTATAGGCCATATGTCGACACTGCAAACAGTATAGGAGCTGTCAAACTTGCAAAAGCAATGACCGGTACTCTCTTGTAGTTTTATGTTATATTCATTTACATAATTTTCCATAATTAGCATTAGTTCACGAAAATTTACGGCACCTTTTCCGAATGTTCCCGCAGATAAGCCGCACCCCCGCTTTCGAGCGAAAAATTTTGGAAAAAAGGTGCGGCTTATCTGCGGGTTTTTACGGTAACTAATTAATTATTTCTGTGAAGGGGGTAGTGGATGGGAACACCTGGCCGTATGCCCACGGTAAAACGCAGTGTTATAATTGGTTTCAATAGTTAAGGAAAAACAACTTTCGTCGATGTCGCACTGTTTTCCAAAAAAAGTGTCAAGTTACATTTGTTTTTGACAAAAAACAACAGTGTCGTGTTACATACGTTTAGGAGAAAAACAAAAGCATCATGTTACATTTGTTTGCACAGGTTAGTGAAAAAATGTCGTTTTGCCCCCAATTTTTCACCCGACCGTGGAAAGCATTTTTTTAATTTTAAACTTTTCCGTCAAACGAACTTGATAGAAGAAGGTATTTTCGAGGTGCACTTTAATTTCGCTGTAAAATGGTATTACTCTTTCTTTTTTTCTTTAGTTTGTCAAAAAAGATGTTGTTAAAAGAGTAGCGTGAGACAAAAACTGGATTTCAAAACATGTTCATTTCATCACGCCCTTCTTCGCGCGTTTCACGCACTTCATGCACTTTTTGCCTTTGATAAACGTTGCATTTTTTAGTGTTTTGCCAATCGCGCGTTTTACGCCCTCTGTGATTTTGCCTTTTACGCCCTTGCTATGTTTCATTCTTTTCCAATTTTTGCTCTTTTTGCTAGTTTTGCTCTTTGAAAACTCTGGCCGACGCCGTTCCGAAGACTTTAATTGGTGTAGTGACAATTTCGTGCAATGGTATAAAAAGATAAATTTTGCTTCTAATGATTATAGCTCCGTATCAGTCAGTAAATTTCAGACAGTGAACGAATAAGTACTAACGAAACAAATTTAAAAAAATTAGGCGCTTTGGAATCGATTTGGAACTGACAATTCTGTAAGCTTGTAAAGTCGCATGCATGATTTCACGGCTTCAAGGAATTTGAAAATATTTTATCGCTTTTAAAGCAGTTTGTTCACTTCATGCACACTCTATTTTATATTTTTTTGGCCCTTTTTGTCCATGAAGTTAATTGTATTGAATGTGGATGAATAATCGCCATCGGTCCTATCGAAAATATGCTAGCCGTCGCCAAAAATAAGCAAAGTGTGAAGTAATTAAATTAACGTGAAGTCGCATGCATGATTTCACGGCTTTGAATTTGGAAATATTTTTTTCATTAAAGCAGTTTGTTGCTTCATTTTTAATGAAAGTTAATCACAAATTAAGTTTATTTCAAGTTCCCTTCATTTGAACACCTATATTGGACATTTTATGCTTTAAATTTGAAATAGATTAAGACATCATCAGATTTTATCAGACAACAACAGACATTCGTCTCGTAGATTGTAATCTGATATATTTCAGGCGCGTTTTTCTCACTTTCTTCACATATTCACTCAATCGTCAGTCACTTTATTTGAAATGTTTTTCGGAGATTTGTATTTTAGAAACTAACCTAGCTGAGTAGTTTTATTAATGGGAATTATACGAAGCGTTAGCTTCGGCGGTGAAAATTAGTTTGGAAGCTATAAATATTCTGACAGTACACATGTATTTACGCCGCAAAATGTTATTGTTGTGAAAAGTTTGTCAAGGTTAGTGTTCTCTAATTTGTAGTTTTGAATTGCACTTCAAGTTATTCAGCTAGTTGGAACAAAAATTTACAATAGAAGCTAACTCATTGTTTATCTTTTCAGCTTGCACATTTTGCTCATGGATCGTTCAAATGTTGTCTTGAACCGATATAAATAGCCCAAAAGCAAAATACGCAAAAAAGGCAAAACAAAAAACATTCCAGCAAAAAAGGCATGATAATATGGCAAAAAAGCAAATTGGCAAAAACGCCAAAAGGGGCAAAAAGGGCGCGAATGGCAAAAAGCAAATTGGCAAAAACGGCAAAATGAGCAAATCGGGCCGGTGACTGGAAAGCGAAAAATTGGACCGTAATGTTACGCTGCTTGAGAAGTTTTGACGTGAGTGAATCTCATACTTTCACTCCCTCAGGCAAAAGCTTTAACTTTTTCAAGACAAAAGTGAGAGCTAAAGAAACTACATAAAATAAGCTTCAAAATGGTGCATATTTGAAGAGAATAAGGAAGATTACATGTAAATTACAGCGATTATAAAACAAATTTTTCCTTTGATTTTTGCTCATTTTGCTTTGTACACCAACATCGTGCGCGAGGCCTTTTAATTTAAATTAATTAGACTCAGAAGAAAAACAAAAGTATCATGTCACATAAGTTTGCACGAAAAGTAAAAGTATCGCATTTGCTGCTTAAAAAGTCTTTTGAAATTCAAATTAACCAAAGTTAAGTATAAAACACGACTGATCAAATGATTAAAAACTTCCTTTACTAAAAACATTGTACTCAACCTGTGGCCCTATATGTGACGTTTCAATAAGGGAAATCTTTCTCCCGGATGTAGGTTGTCGCATGATTTAGTTGTTACGTTTGGATTTTCAACATCTTACAAGTAAACATGAAACAGTGTTTCAGACTGAAAGGTGAACTTATTTGACTTATTCTTAAATGCTGTCAATTGATTGGCCATATTGCTTTCTGCACTATCCTTTGAGCCGCTGAGTTGTTTTCATACGTGATTGAAAAGCACCTTTGTGAGTTTAATCAAAGGCTCATTGAGCAAACTCGTGAATTGTTACAGTGAATTGATACAAAGTTGGAGTAAAAAGTAGTTTAGTAATTAAGCCCTTATTACTTTCCCTTTCCAAAAAAAGACATTTAAGAATAAAAAGAAGCGATAAGAAAAGAGAACGACATTTTGTTGACACCATATGACTCATCATTATCAAGGTAACGGGTCAAAATAAAGTTTAATGGCCAGGATCTGGAATATGTCGAAAGTTTCACTTATCTACCTAGGCAGTATTATCACAGTCACTGGAGGAACTGAGAAGGATGTGAAGTGCAGAATAGACTGGCGTTCAACATGCTTAGACCAGTCTGGAATGCCTCCTCGATTTCCACCAAAACCAAGTTGCGCATCTTCACTACTAATGTAAAAGCTACACTTCTCTATGGCTCTATCAAAGCTCTATCAAATAAGCTTCAAAGCTTTGTCAACAAGTGCCTCAGAAAGATCCTCAAAATTCACTGGCCAGAAAAGATCAGTAACAAAGAACTTTGGAGCAGGACAGGACAAGAGCACATACAGGCTTGGATATAAAGGCCACATAATAGGAAATCCAGGCACTGACACCACCAAGCAGGCCTTGAAGTGGAATCCGCAGGGTAAAAGAAAGGTGGGAAGACCTGCTAAGACCTGGAGAAGATCAACTGCTAGGCAAAGCTGAAGAAAGCTAACATCAGCTGGAACGCAGCAGAGAAGGTGGCAGCACATATAGTTTGGTGGCGAAGCATTGTTGACGCCCTTTGCTCCACGAGGAGCTTAAAAGAATAAGTCAGTATCAAGGTAAATTAGATTACAGAGTTGAAGCTATACATAGGGAGAATAGAATGAAAAGATCTTTGTAAAAAATTAACACAGACAAAGTCTGATTACGTGTTAAGTTTGGGTTTTATGTTCCTGATGTAGAGCATCTTGTAAATCAAACAAAGCAGCTTTGTGTGACTTTTCTTTAGAACAGTAAACTGGTCTTAAACATTGTGATCTCTTTCAAGTGCTGACCAATTCAGTGATGCAATGAAAAAGATGTCGGGTTGTGTACCCAAGATAATCTGCATTACACAGATTACATGAAAATTGCAAACAACTTAATGCTGATTGATAAGGCGATGTTTGGCTTTAACCACTTTGATGTCGTTAATGATTTTTCTGCCATGCATATTTATGAGTTAGTGAAAAAAAAATTGTGATGGAAGGTAGAGCTCCAGACACTCACAAATCTCACAAGTCTTAAACCAATTCACTTCTCGGCAACTTTGTCGCCGCAGCACCCAAGCGGACACTGCAAAACTCATGTTTACAAAGTTCCCGGCAAGAAACTCTTGCTTTAGACTTTTATACTGCTAGGCTCGTACCACCTTCGTTATTACCACATTCTTCTGGAGCGCTAAACGGCACTATTGTACAAAACAAAGGTAGACACACCCCTCAGTTCTTCGAGAGATGCTGTCAACTTACGGGTATTCAGACTTAATGATGTCCTTCAACCACCTGGCAGTCGCACTTGTGCTAAAACTAACTTTCAAAGTCTTTGATTTTCGGGATAAAACGGATGAATCTAAAAAATGAGATGAGACACGATGCGCACAAAGAAACATTGTTTTCAGAACTGAGTTTTTGTACTTGTTATGCAGAATGAGGCTGTTGTTGCTTTTCTTTGGACATCTTTTTCTGTTTCAAGTTGTAATTCACTTCTTTTTCGTTATATTCATGCAGGTTTGCAAAGCATCAAGCGCCCTTAAGCCAAAAGTACCTGACTCTCCATTTGTAATTCTTTAAATCGTACGAATGAAACAGGCTGAAACTTGGCATGAAACTTTGAAATATTGTGTTCTACATTTAGCGCTAGCTTGACAAAATGCAAAACAAATCAACAGTTTTTTGCAAGTTGCATTTATATCATTTGTTTGATTTTCTCAATATTTTGGCACAAAATCGTCCAGCTTTATTGATTCCTAAGATTTGATGTTAATCTCTGACCTTTAATCTTTTGCACACATGTCAGTGTTGTGATATCACCCTTAAATGGGGTGGGTATTTGGTCAAGATAGGTATCACATTTATGCGGCAGTTCAATCAGACAGAATAATAGAGCAGTTTTGAGAGCAAAATTAACAAGTCGCTATTTTGTAAATATTATCATGTAGCTTGCTGTGAATGATCTTTAACTGTTTGCCAACTTGTAAAAAGGTCATTACAAAAAATTACCGTAAACACCCGCGGATAAGCCGCACCCGCAGATAAGCCGCACCCTGAGTTTAACAACTCAAATGTTGGAAAAAAAAGTTTTTTGAAAGTAAATTAAGAACATCCAAAGTCGGAGTCAAAACTCCAAAAAGCTGTCCAAAGTTGAGTCAATGAACAGTGAAACAGAAAATACTTCAGTCTTACCCACAATTTGAGTTCTTTAATATAATGAAAACCAACTTTGACATATTATGGGTGATCTTCTTCTGGAATTTGTTGACAGGTATTTCTTCATTCAACGCAGTTTTTCCATAAATTTTTGTGTCACAACAACAAGAACTTACGTTTGCCGAACGTTCGTAGCTTAGTAACCAGGCATTTGATCGGATGCAAAATACATGTATGGGACTAGGGCGAGAACGTAAAGCAAAACAAGATGGCGATGGAGGCGTTCGGGTTTCGTGGCTATCATATCGACAAATAAAGAGATTTGGGAGCCATCTATTGGAGATAAACTCGTTGCATGAAGAGAGTTTCGTAATCAGTTCGACAAATTTTCCATCAAAGTGCAAAATGAGAAAGAAACATTCGGCCATCTTACTTGTGAATACTCGTGGTATTTTCTTGCTCGTAAAGTATCAATATTACTGTTAAAGTTATAGGCCACTGTCGACACTGCAAACAGTATAGAAGCTGTCAAACTTGCAAAAGCAATGATCGGTACTCTCTTGTAGTTTTATGTTATATTAATTTACATAATTTTCCATAAATTAGCATCAGTTAACGAAAATTTACGGCACCTTTTCCGAATGTTCCCGCAGATAAGCCGCACCCCCGCTTTCGAGCGAAAATTTTTGGAAAAAAGGTGCGGCTTATCTGCGGGTTTTTACGGTACATTGTGATATATTAAAATAATTGCGTTTCATTGAAAAAGAACTAAGCTTCAGAAAATTGCTCATAACTTACTAGACAAATCTTGCTTGATGGTCACAAGTTTTGTGATTTTACATTATTTTGGGATTTTACTGACAGGCTTTAAAAATTTCAAAAAATCGCTTACACACTGTATTAATGTTTTCCTTTGCAAAAACGCATTTTAAAAAGGGACCTGTCAGAGCAATAAATACCCGCAGGCCACCTTAAATGTGCTTGTTATGAAAGTGATGTTATAGTTAAACTCAGCTCTAGACTCGGAGGGTAGTGCAGAATGCAATATGGCCAATCAATTGTTGTAATAATTTCGCTTAAAAATAAGTCCAAATACTTTTCAGTTTGCAGCGCTGTTTTCTGTTATTTGTAATACCGGTATGTTGAAAAACCGATCCTGATACATTTCGATTTTGACATGAAGCAAATCACAAAACCATATTGTGACAACTTATATATGGGGGTAGGGTTTCCCTTATTGAAACGTCACACACGGCCGATCAGTTGACGTTAAAGTGCAGGTGTTTAGTCAAGGAAGCTAGTTTTCAATCATTTCAACCGTTGTTTTTATGCTAACTTTCGCTAATTGAATTTCAAAAAGGTTTACTTTTCGTGCAAGTGTAGGCAACACAATTCTTTTATTTTCCTCTTAGCCTACAGGTTGTGACACATCAAAGTCTAATTAATTACATTAATTTTTTGGATTTTTCAGAATCCTGTCAGAATCCTACTGCATTGAAAAGCACACAACGTTAGGCTTTGATACAAAATTCCCAAACAACATGTCCGTTATTTTAATGGATACCAGTAAGACATTGAAACAGAAAGCATGATACACTTCCCCTTCTGTTCAAACAAATGCAACACCATACTTTTGTTTTTGTCTTATTATAAATGTATATGTATGTTACATGATACTTTTGTTTTTGTCGAAAACGTATGCAGGGCTTGAGACTAACTTTTTTTCTAACTAGCCTAGTGGCTAGTGACACCTTTGATTTCAATAGCCAAACTTTCAAGCATGGTTTTCGTTACTTTTTTTACCAAGGTTTTTTTCCCCAAATCCATGGAAAGTATGTGTTCCAAGAAGGCAAAAACTTGCGTTTTCACCGCGAGGCAAATTTCCACCAGCCATTTTGGCTAGTTGGCTAGTTGGCTACCGTTAATCTCCAGCCCTGATATGTAACATAAAAGATTTGTTTTAAGCAAACAGGGCGACATAAATTAAAACACAGATGTTATTGATTTATCCAAGAAATGATTTTTCAGATTATGAGATGCAAGGTCACCTCCTCTAAGAACACAGTGTTGCCATATCAAGAATTATTTTACATAACTGCAGTGACATCCAAAAGTCTGATTTAATTAAAATAATTTGTGGTTTTAACTTGGCACCACGGAGTCTACAGGAATCCTTCTGCAGGAAGAAGCACGCGATGTTTGTGAGAGTAATACTCTGCATGCATTTACTGTAGCGCAAAGTATTTTGTTCCAAAAAGAAAAGTACCACAAGGAGAGCAAAGTGCTTTCTGAAACAAAATAAAATATATATCATTGCGCTTTTCATATGAAAAGTAACGTAACTTTGGGCCTTTTTACTAAGGGCACATGATCAGATGCTCCCCACCCCCTACTCCCCTCACAGAAATATTAATAAAATTAATTTATATTAATTAATTGCTGATTAAAAGTTTACACTATAGTGCTTTAGAGGTTTAGGGGTTAAGCAGATGATTTCCCACCAAAACATCACAAAAGTGCATTCTGCACTAAAATGCTTTGAGGATGTACTTGCAAACCAGTGCAGATTGCATTGAATTACAGTATAGATATATTTTTTAATTACGTGCACTTTTTTAACCCAGCAGTTAATATTCTTAATGTTAAATGTGATTGTCTTTGTATGTCAAGAACTCTTGAGAATGACTGAACATTGTTGGTGTATGGCTGCATGATCTGTCATGTTGAGATTCGAGTGAACATGGCCCAAAAGGAGACACCAACAACTGTTGTTCTCTACTCTGACCATGAATGCCACACTTCTTTGGACTTCATAATGCAAGTGGTTAAGAATTGATATTATTGTTAACCAAAATAGCTGACAATGTTTTCTTTGCCTTTTAGTATGTTCTTAGTCAGTTCCAAATGGATCTCAAGGTAAAATGCCATAATTCAAATAGTTACATTTTGTAACGAGTATACCAAAGTCTGGTGTACCAGAACAAGCTTTTGTTGAGAATGTTCATAGGTGTTATTTTGTGCAAGCCCCTTGCCATTACATCCAGTTGCCATTCTTCCTGATTATCTCATTATCTGTACTGCTCCCCCGAGTAATTAACCAAATGTCCAGAACAGTCTATGCAGGAAGTTAAAAAATGATAAAATAAAGATAATATGATGCCAAAAACGCTACAGTAATGTATAAATGTGGGCAATTCCATGTCATGGACGTTACAATTCAGACCAATTTTTAGAACTTTAAACTTGCATTGTCTAAGGACCAAAAACAGTTTTACAACTTTTCATTGATGTACAAGTCTGTGCACCTTAGTGTGTTAATTTGATTATTTCCTTTTGACAGTTAACTTATTTGTGCCAGAGAAATATTGAGAAAAACTACTCTCATGGACGTTACATAAAAATCAACCACATAATTTAGTGCATTAGGATTAGTTTAAAATTCCTGTGAACTTCCGAGCATTTTCAAAATATCATCTCCATGTCAATATGATTTAGTGATTTTGTGAACTGAAAATTTTGTTTTCACCTCCATTGCCTTTGACAGTTCTTCTTGGAGACTAAAAATGTAACGTCATGGACGTTACAAAAGTTGTCATGGACGTTACACTGTGTGAATTCTTCTTCAAGTTTACCAAATAAATTAACTTTTTTTCAATTGTTGGACTCTAGCATTTGAAGTAAACAATATTTCTTGGCAGTTGGAAAGGAAATTATCTTGCTAGTTAATGTAAACCTGTGGAATGCTCATTTAAAATTTTGAGGATATTTCATGGTCCTTACATGACATATTAGCCTACATTTTAAGCAAATCGTTTACCATGAGCTTGCTCTTTACCAACCCAAGCCTGTCTTTTGGAAGAACTGCCCACTGCTATACTGTCTAACTATTTTTGACCTTTTCTACAGACTTTGTTAAAGTTGTGACTTTTTTTCAACATTTTTACAAAAAGTGTAACATCCATGAAATAGTGTCCATGACCAACTTTTGTTGCAGTCAGTTAAAAAATGTTACAGTTTATAAGAGTTTTGTTTTCATCAAAATGTTTCTTTTTGATAAGTAACAAAGCAGCAGAAGTATTTTAAGAATCCTTCAAATAATAACTTAAGGAGAGAAAAAAAATGCACAAAATTACATGGACATTACGTAACGTCCATGACAGAACTTTACTTCGATGTTACTATTTTTTAAAAATATTTTGGATGAAGTCTTTATCAGTTATTTGTCAACACTAATGAGAGAATTTTCCTCATATAATTGTTTGTATTCATTAGCATTTTAAAAGTATGATTTTTGTTAGTTAAAAATGTGCATCACAGACATTGTAAATTATTAAGAAGGTAAACCTGTACTTTGGGGACCCCCCCCCCCCCCCTAAAAACACTGTTGTCACAGACAAAGTAAAAGTTGTTTTTCTGTATACTATAACATATATACAATGCAGCACAGGTAATTATTCCATCTGAAATGTTTTTTGAAAAATCTTGATTTTTACACCTCTCATGTGGAATTGCCCATGTACTCATTCTACACTTTTCCTTCAGAATTAAAAGCAAAAATTAAATTTAGGTCAAAAAAGTTGACATTTGGCTAAAACTGTAGGCTAAAAATGTAATGGCCATGGTAAAATCAAAAATCAGTTGACTGATGTTGGTGAGTGACTGGATAAATGATCAGCTACTAAAAGCTTTAATATGTGGAGAACATTTCTGGTTTAAAAATTCTTCTTTTTTCACATATGAATATTTATTGTTTTGGTATGATTTTGTATTTTATTGTCCAGTACACTTTGTACTGGTTTGATAGAGTATTACTCTTATTAATTTTTGTGTTTTGCTGCAGCCGCAATGGCTGCAAGCAAAACACATTGAGAGCTGAAGTTTGTGCCGTAAGGTGTAAGTGCCGTAACAGAGGAGAAATCTGAACTACCGATGTCAATCAAATCCATGAACAAACAAAATCGAAACCAATGAACCGTAGCGCTGATCGCATTCGAAGTTACGGGCCAAAGTATTCGAACGCAAACCACGTTGGACACGTTGGAAAACAGAAAACCGATTTAAAAGTATATCGCATTGGGAAAGAAAACAAACTGTGGCGCGACCACTCCAGTTTTATGAGAAAATTATTCTGCAGTTTTCATCATTTACAAAAAGAGCGAAGACTTGGAACCTCGCCGAAGGTCATAAATATTTTCTCCAAAGGACCGGTTAGTGCACAGTTTGTAAACTTTCGCTTTGAAAATAAACTTACCCTCACCTTGTCTACACTGTCTACAGCATACTAGTACTGTATTAACTCTGAACTTCATATTTTAAAATAAAATGTATGAACGTGTAACTTGTCACGCAAAGACAGCTGGTAGGCTGCACCGCTAATTGTAGCTGTATTCGAGCTATATAAAAGACAGCTAGAAACAAATTAATACTAGTAACATCACAATGGGAAAGAAACTTATTCAGTGGTGCACACCGTCGAAAACAAAGAAGTATTAAAGGAAGTTCTCATTCACCAGATTCACTGCATCAGATGCAACATTCGTCAGTTCGTGTTTAAATGCGTGGCGACCAGTTTGTTTACTAGTTATTAAAAAATAATACGGTCTTCATTTAATAAACAGTTCATCCTTAAATTTCAGCTTTTCTACGACTGACAGGTAGTTACTATAGTATAAGCCCCGCTAAAATAGCTGGAAAGGGAAAGTTTTTTGAAAAATGAATTTTTGACTGCCAGACGCGCTGGCGCCACATGTTTATTTTGTGAAGATTAATTAAACGCCGTGAAAAATAGAATTTGATGTCCAGCGAGCCACTGCATCTTCGGCTACGCAGTCCTCAGTGAATCCTCCAACTTCACAAATTTCTAAAACTTTAAGAAAACGAACTTTCGCAGAATCAAAAATTGGTCCTTATCGATCTTCCGATCTTGTTGTGAAGACACTGAAATTCGACGAGTGTTCATGCGTGAAGGGATGACTGACGAATGATAATAATTATTTGTAAACTTTCGCTTTCAAAATGAACTTTGCGTTACGTTCAACGCCGTCTTTCTGTTGTTGTACGCCGGTGCGCGTGCGATTATTTATAATTTCTGAATTTTGCATATTTAACTCAGGGTGACACAACAAGTTTGTTAAGAGTTAGTTGTTCCAGTGTTTAATTTGGGTGAAAGTGGTTAAAGAACCACTGTCTTGTCACTAATAAATATATCACATTGAGTTCTTATAAGGTCAATAGATTCTGTCTTTTTCGTTGTTGTTAAAACGCTACCATTGTGACAATGATTCCAAATACAACTAACGGTAACCAGTGAGATAACGCCACTAAAAGAATCACATTGAGTTCATTGAGATTTTTTTATAATGTTAAGAGTTACTGTTTTTTATCAAAGAGACAATCATGTCAGACATTACGTTAACTTACTAGTAATTAAATTATGTTTGCTGTCTTTGATTTCAACATAACATTGATCAGTAAAATTATCAGGATTGAATTAACACAAAGTGACTACAATATAGTGCAATTATTAACCTGCACACAAGTGACAGACAATAAAAGACGTTGGATTTCAATCTTGACTCACTTGTCTTTCATCAACATGTTCCCTAAGACTTTGCTCTAGCAGCAAAACACATGGACCCATTGGGGCCCTATTTTACTATTTGGGGGGCTCTTTCTTAAGATACAGTTTTAAAAGTAGAATTGGTGAAAACAACATGAAAAATAAATAATGGAATACAGAATACAGTAAAAACCCGCGTATAAGAACCTGACATTTAAGAACCTGTTAGGCTAAAATTTCATTTTTAAGCACCCTTCACATAAGAACCATTTTAGGCTAAAATTCTAAAACAGGTTCTTATTTTCAAAAAAGAAAAAAATAATCTTGTCAAAAATATAGAATTAAAAAATCTTCTCAAAAATATATTTATAACACAGTCTGTACACATTATAGCTACAGCATAGTTACATAAAACTTGTCCTCCTTGAATATAATTATTAACTTTTGTATACAAGATTTACTGGGAATTATAGTGAAGGTTACAGTATAGGTTTGATTTTAACAGAATCAGATTAAAATAGTATAGTATTTTGCTTACCGAAGCCTCCAAGAATACTGTTATTGGACATTAAAGACCAGAAATTCCAAAAGACCAAAAATTCTACTTTATTTCTTGAACAAAAGTTAAGAACCTAATTAAGAACCTAGTTAGCCTAATTTTACACTAAATACCATTTATATAAGAACCTGTTTAGGCTAACTTAAAAAAACCTAGGTTCTTATACGCGGGTTTTTACTGTATGCTAAAAAGAGTTTGTGGGGAACTGCCATATCTGATCAGCGGTCTGTTGACAATTTTGCAGGCAAAACTTTTTATCTGTATTGAATTACTGTGAATTAATTTGCACATTTAAGCAAAATTCGCCTCGCAATGGGTTTATCACACTGATACCCCCATTTAGAATGTAGCAATGAAAAGTTATTTAAAGAAGATTTTTTAAGCCGATCTGTTTTTCTTTTCTAAATTTTCGGTGACATCTGTTCACCTTCATCAGAGTTAGTGAAAGTTTGTTGGAGCTAGCGCTACCAATCCGTGCGTTATTTTAATTTTGAATTAACGGCACATAAGCGCGAGGAAAAGCTTTGCGTTCGTTGATAGCATCGCTGTCCAAAGTGGAGTGCCACGACTCCAAGAAAAGCCTCTTGCTGTAATTGACTACACCACGCTCGAGGATCTGGGCGTCCTTAGGATGGATGTTATGTTCCGTTGACTCAGCATGCTATTTAATTGCTGATTCGCTATTGCTCGCGCGGCCTGGATCATGTTCGGCTCCGCGCAAGGACCACAAGCGCTTGCTTTCCCCGATGTACGTAAAAGAGCAGTCGTGGCACTTCACTTTGTAAACAATTCCTGCCATTCGGTTAATCGCTGGTCTATCCTTCGGCTTTCTGAATACGTGGCCTAATTAATGTTCTTACAGGCTTGAATGCCGTCCGAACGCGGAATTTCTTGAGTACACGGCCCACTCGATCCGATGCACCCCTTACGTACGGCAGGACTGCAAGTCCTAATGGTCTTTCTTGCGTTGGCCTCTCCTTTGTTCTGTCCCTGACGCATTTCTTAAACAGGACGTCAGGGTACCCATTTACTCTCACATCATGCAGGACTCGATCTTGTTCATTGGTTCTCAGTTCAGGGCGCAACGGTAGCAAGTTGGCCCTGTGCAGGAGTGTTTTGACCACGGCCTCTTTGTGCTGCATTGGGTTGTGAGAGGCGAAATCGAGATATTTGTTCGTGTGAGTTTCTTTCCAAATGGGTACCCTGACGTCCTGTTTAAGAAATGCGTCAGGGACAGAACAAAGGAGAGGCCAATGCAAGAAAGACCATTAGGACTTGCAGTCCTGCCGTACGTAAGGGGTGCATCGGATCGAGTGGGCCGTGTACTCAAGAAATTCCGCGTTCGGACGGCTTCAAGCCTGTAAGAACATTAGGCCACGTATTCAGAAAGCTGAAGGATAGATCAGCGATTAACCGAATGGCAGGAATTGTTTACAAAGTGAAGTGCCACGACTGCTCTTTTACGTACATCGGGGAAAGCAAGCGCTCGTGGTCCTCGCGCGGAGCCGAACATGATCCAGGCCGCGCGAGCAATAGCGAATCAGCAATTAAACAGCATGCTGAGTCAACGGAACATAACATCCATCCTAAGGACGCCCAGATCCTCGAGCGTGGTGTAGTCAATTACAGCAAGAGGCTTTTCTTGGAGTCGTGGCACTCCACTTTGGACAGCGATGCTAGCAACGAACGCAAAGCTTTTCCTCGCGCTTATGTGCCGTTAATTCAAAATTAAAATGTCACACTAACGCACGGATTGGTAGCGCGAGCTCCAACAAACTTTCACTAACTCTGATGAAGGTGAACAGATGTCACCGAAAATTTAGAAAAGAAAAACAGATCGGCTTAAAAAATCTTCTTTAAATGTCTTCTACCGATCGCACTACTGGTTCCAGTATTTTCAGTAATATCAATGAAAAGTTACTGTACTAATAAATTTTATAAAATGATTTGTTGTTTTGTTAGGTAGCACTTGAGGCAAGTAAACAAGATGCAAAGCAAACAAGGCAAACACAGGTATGTATAGCAGTCACTTTGATCGGGGCTAAAGATTAAATTTCTGTTTTCAGAATTTAGTGTACGTCAGCAGTTCTGTAGCCTCCTTCCAAGTACAGAATAATGTGGGAATACATGTTGTTGTGTTGTCGACATTAATTAGGGAGACAGAGAAGTACTCCTTTCATGTCACATTTCCAATCTGATCTTTATTCATTATAATCATTCTATATATCTTGTACAATTCTACTTTCACATCGTGCAGTACTATGACAATGTTTCACAATATCAGTAGATCATAACTATGTTGCTAAGGTAACTAATACACTACATCCTTCCCCAGGAACATTAAAAAACAATAATCAAATACTCAGTAAAGAAATACTTATTGAAATCATAGACTTGATCAAATAAGCTCAATAATAAACAAAATTGTCGTCCTTAGTGGACTTAACTACACGTCCTGACCTAGTTGAAACGGTCCCCTCATTTTGACTATCCTGAGTGGCTTGCTCCTCAACAGGAACGGAAGGTTCACTGTTTGTACAAGCTTCAGGATTTTCTATCCCTTTGTTTCCTTCTACATCGTTACTATCAGTTTCACTTTTGCACTTTGGCTTCATGTTTGCACAGTATACAATGTCACCGATGTTAAAAGCATGCGGAACTGCGTGCTGCTTAGCGTCGTGATAATATTTTTCAAACGAGCTTGATAAGAGTCGCATTTTGCGCGATGTTCCTGATCAAGTGCTGTAGTGTTCACATTAAATTCAATGTGAGGCACTTTCATGCGAAGTTCGTGATTGAACAACAGCATGGCGGGCGATTTCCCACTCACCGGATGCGGACTTGCTCGATAGAGCATAAGAATTTTAGGCAATAGCACATTTGCACGATGTCGTCATTTGACTACAAATACCAGAATTCATTTCGCCTTTCCTTTGTTATTCAAATTTTGAATTCCCAGTGGGGTTTGAAAAACAATTGCTCTAATTAGAATGACAAAAAGACAAAGCGGAGGATTCTGGTAGTTGTAGTCAAGTGACGCCATCATGCAAATCGCCTATTCTTCTTGCCAGGACTTACCTTCTGCAATTGCCGCTCGGAAATTCTTCTTGAGATAACGGTGGAATCTTTCCAGCTTTCCGTTGCTACGCGCATAATATGGTGACATGCGAATATGCTTGATTCCACACGATTTTAGAAACGCTTCGAACTCTGCGCTCGTGAACTGCTTGTCGTTGTCAGACACAATTTCTTCTGGCAATCCAAATCTGGAGAAAATATCGGTAAGCATTTGATAACCTCGCGAGAAGTTATTTCTTTGAGGACGCACGCTTTCGGGTACGAAGAATAGTAGTCCACGAATGTGAGGATGTACTTACCATCAATAGGTCCAACGAGATCCACTGCTCCTTTGACCCAAGGACCACGAGGTAAAGGTGTCGGTTGGAGTGGCGTGTACTTATTCAGCGGCTGGTTCAAAACACAAGCACTGCAACCCTTAATCTTAGCTTCAACTGCTTGATCCATGCCGGGCCAAAAGAAACGATGCCCTGATGCGTCTCATGTGCTAACTTTAGAATTTGCTTTCGCAACGACTGAGGAACGATAATGCAATTCCTTCGGAGAATAACTCCTTCATAAACAGACAATTCTTCTCTAATTCCATTGTACGCTTTGAGAGACTGGTCTCTTGACCATTTTCCGCTTTGAATTGCAGCTAGTAATTTGCTCAGCGTGCCATCCCTGCTTGTTTCCGATTTCATTTCTGAAAGAGTGACAGCTTGCAAATCTGACAAATTTGAAGTGTAAACAAAATGCACATAATCTTCGCAAACAAAACCACTGTCCGAGCGATCATCGCGCTTGGAAGGTAAACGCGATATCGAGTCTGCTGTGTTAGCACTTCCCAAAATATGCGCAATTCAAAAATCATAGTGGTGCAATCGCCATGCCAAGCGTTGAATCCTGGGCGGTAAAACCGTGCTCGAATGCGGATCGAACATGCTTGAAAGCGGCTTGTTATCGGTCAGTAAAGTAAACTTTACACCAAACAAATAATTGTGCAAGCGTTCCACGGCCCAAACGCAACCTAGCGCTTTGCGCTCAATTTGAGAGTACCTTCGTTCCGTTGGCGAAAGCGATTGACTTATATATGCTATAGGTTTGCGCTGACCAGTGCCCTGGTCTTGTAGTAAAATGGCACCTAAGCCAACTGGACTGGCAACAGTGACCACAAAAGTGGAAGCATCTAAATGGAAACACGCCAAGACTGGTTCACAAGACAGTGATTCCTTTAAGGCTTCGAATGCTCCCCCCCCCGGGGGGGGGGGGTACTCAAAAAAGTTTTATACTGGGAGGCTCCACCCCAAGTTCTAACCCCTTATCCTTTTATATACCATTTTTGACAGAAATTGTACCCCTTTCGTATACCTTTCGTATAACTGAAAAAAGGTACCCCTCTCATATACCCGAGAGACATGGTGTGGACTTAAAATAGGACGTTTTCTTGTCATTTTTATGTAGCGCTTAATAAATTAAAATAATACAGCCATAAATTGCGTCTGTTCGAAATATTTTAATTAAAGGCCCTTTTAAATAGCCAAATGACAGATTTCCATACCCTTTCATATACTTAAACTCGTGAAATCCCTACCCTTTTATATACCTGAAGCCTGAAAAAGGTACCCCTTTCGGGCGGAGCCTCCCCGTATAGGCCATTATAGGGAGTACCCCCCCCCCCCCCTTGGCGAATGCCTTAGTCCGCTCCTCTCCCCAGAACCATTTCTGTTCCTTTCGCGTTAGCTTTCTGAGAGGTTCAACAATATTTGCATAATTTGGAATAAACTTAGCAACGTAACCACATGTGCTGAGAAAAGATCGAAGGTTGGACACGTTTTCCGGTGGAGGTGTTGCTTTGATCGCTTCCGTTTTTGTCGGGTCGGGCTCGATTTCATTTGCGGACACCACGTGGCCTAAAATCGAAATTTGTCAAACGCCGAACTCACACTTACCTTTGTTGAGTTTGAGGTTGAATTGGCGACATCGTTCAAAAACTTGCCGGAGGCGTTCGGCAAGTTTTGCCATGGTCAGAGCGTGAATAACGACGTCGTCAATCGAAATTTGCACACCTTCGACGCCAAACAAGATCTTGTCCATCATTTTCTGAAAAGCTTCGCTCGCATCAGTCTGAAGGGAGTGCGCATAAAACGGTAACAACCTTGAGGCATGATAAACGTAGTAATATACCGTGACTCTTCAGCTAACGGGAGCTGAAAGAAACCACTCTTTGCATCGATCTTCGCAAAATACTTAGAGCCCTCATAGCATGCAATGTATCGTCAACTTTAGGTAAAACATAGCGCTCTCTAATAACGGCCTTATTAACTTCACATAAATCGCAACATACCCTTAAATCCCCTGACTTGTTGGGAACTATGACTAGGTTAGATACCCAGGGACTTGGCTCATTGACCTCTTCGATCACATCTTGTTCTAACATTCTGTCAAGTTCATTATTTACTGCTTCAATTTGAGAGACAGGTATTCTTCTAAGGTGCTGACTGACAGGTTTCACCTCTGGGTGAATAGCAATTTTGTGTTCAAAGTTATTTACCCTTCCTAATCCCTCAAAAATATCGGGGTATTCCTTAAGGAGTGAGTCCAGCTCACTGTTGCTATTTTGGTCGACTGAATTCTCTTGCGTAAGTACCTTTAACTTAAAACTAGAATCTCATCCTAAAAGAGATTCAGCGTTACCCGCTATAATGTAGACTTTCGCATTAATGACATTGTTATTCGTTCTAATACTAGCAAATGTTAAAATATCCTTTACATTGTAATGCTTCTTGTTGTCCATACGCTGTAAAGCGTTTTTCTGTTGGACACAGTTCAAAGTTCTTAAATTGAGTTCTGTACAATGTTGAGGAAATGATATTGTACTTACAGCCTGTGTCAACGATCATTTTGGTTCTCTGGCCATTTACCTTGACTGTAATTGAGCTGTCGGCATTGTTGAATGACAGCACTGGCTCGTTCTGATCATCACCAGAGCTTTCATCAAGCCAAGTTTTTAAACTGCGAACTTTGTGAGGGCGCTTCTTTGGAAACCTCTGTCGCTGTCGGTTCTGGTTGGGCTTGGAATCTTTTGGTTTAGCACCAGTGGAAATACAAACTTTCTGCAGATGTCCCATCTTCTTGCAGGCATTGCATCTGTAGTTGATTGCTCCACATTCGTTCGCGCTGTGGCCATCTTTCCTGCCGCACCTGTAGCAGGCATACACGGTTTTTGCTTGTTCTTTATCTGCTCTCGGCTTGTCTTGGAGGCGGTCGATCTGGATAGGGTTCTCCTTTGTTCCGCGTGATATTAGGAGTGAGTCTTGAGCTGCGTTTTCCTCACTTCTAGCAAGCTTTATGGTTCTGGCCAGGTCGAGAGTCTCTTGCTGCAACAACTTTTGTCCTAGGGATTTGGAGGCGCACTTTTCCACAATTTGTTCGCGGATCATCTCTTCCTCCAACGTCCTGAATTCGCAGGATTTCGCAAGCTCTCGGAGACTCGTCAAGTACGTATCAATGGGCTCGTCTGCCCTCTGCACGCGAGACCAGAATTTGTAGCGTTCTGGTACGACGTTTCGCTTTGGCGCGAAATATCCATTAACTCTTTCGCTGCGGTTGTCGAGAAAACGTCGACATTTCATTTCGTGACTCTGAGTGTGGATGTCGAGTTTTCTCGACATGATAAACAATCCCAGATTTCCTTTCGAAACTGTCTTCAATAGGGACCCTATGATCAATAATTACTTCAGATACCCTCTAGGAGAACTGGAAAGCGTGACGAGCACGATCTTTTGCTGTTTGCCTATAATGGCGGAGTATTATTGGCAATTTATATTACAATGTTGCTGTTTACGGCCAAAGGACATTTATGGGGGTGTGGGCGGTGGTAGAGAACGCTCCATTACTGCTTGGTCTGGTGCTTCGTGTGTTTCAGCCGGTTCTGGCTCATTTTGTTCGGTTGCAGCTGAATTCTGGCCGTCAGCTGACTGTTTTGTATTTTGTTCTGTTCTTTAGTTACTTGTGCGCTTTCTGCACGTTGGATTACTTCATCCTTGTCGCCAGTGTGTTTTTTTGTCGACATTAATTAGGGAGACAGAGAAGTACTCCTTTCATGTCACATTTCCAATCTGATCTTTATTTATTATAATCATTCTATATATCTCGTACAATTCCACTTTCACATAGGACAAGTACTTTCACATCATGCAGTACTATTACAATGTTTTGACCACAATATCAGTAGATCATAACTATGTTGCTAAGGTAACTAATACACTACACATGTACATGGTTAACTTCTGTTGAAGGTAAAAAAAAAGCCATTAACAGGTCAATTACAAGGTAATGTAGGTGCCAGTAGTGACACAAAAAGTCAGGTCAGTAAATTTTACAGTTTGTCGACCTGCATATTGCGTGACAGCCTTTTGTCAATTGGTTAATCCTGTTTGCACGTCAAAATTTTCATTCACCGAACTAAGCGAGCTCTTAGCATGTGCCACTTTTGTTTACAATGTCAACCTAAACCTGCCTTGTGAGGGTTAGTGATTAGCAACATGTGCATGTTAGTACCAGGAACTTAAATATTGGGGCGTGATTCAGGTTAAATGCGTGGACTTGAATCCGGTGGTAACATTTGTCATAATAAAGATAAATGGTTTTTAAACAGAATTGTGAATGTCTTCACTTGCCCCAGTCTGTTGTATTCTTTGCTGTCAGTGTTTTAGTATGAATGAATGAATGAATGAATGATATAGGTGCTTATATAGTGCATTAATGGGAGGCGCAGTGGCCTAATGGTTAGTGTGCCGGACTCTGGATCAAGCAGTCCGAGCTCGAGCCCTGGCCGGGGTCACTTGTGTTGTGTTCTTGGGCAAGACACTTTACTCTCATAGTGCCTCTCTCCACCCAGGTGTATAAATGGGTACCGGCGACATAATGCTTGGGGGGAACCCTGCAATGGACTAGCATCCCATTCAGGGGGGAGTAGAAATATTCCTAACCGCTTAATGCTACTGAAACCGGGATAAGCTCCGGCAGTGTGGGCCGCTTGGCTCGTGGCTTCTCCTTTTATAGTGCATTTACAAAGCTCAATGCGCTTCACAGTTAGAATTTTATTGGATGAGGCCAGACATCGGCATATCAGGCGCCTTTGGCAGCCGCTATCCGTCCATGTATATGATCTCATCACACCACCCAACCCAAAGAAAAGAAACAGACCACAACACCGGGAACTTCATGCCCTACTCTTTACGATGAGTGTGTGTTGTTATTACGTCCCCTGCTGATTGTTACACTGAAGATGCAGGAGACAGGGCCTTCCTTCTGGGGATACCAAATTCGATAAGGATTGGTTCAGGAGTACCAAAAACTCGGGAATACCAAAATCACTGTGACATCGGCTCTCCAGCAAGTTGTTTCATCTACCTCTCTCTGCCCTGAGGGAGGGTTTGTGGGCTTCGATATAAATGTCCTCTTTTACACCACTCTCAAATCATCTGTGGTCATGCAACCAACAGGATCTTAATAGTCTTTTCCATGGTAACCGAGTGGCCTTTGCTTGGTGGATATTATTAGAAACTTCAGATTGAATTAATTGGAGTGATCTCTTCCTCTTATGTTCCATAATCTCGTTCTTTTTGCCCTTTCTGTCTCACCTTTTAAATGTACATGTACAGCTTTTAGAGTTACTGCTATTCAAATAAAGGCTTACAAAAAACCTACTACTACGTTCTTACTAGGGAACGTCACAGTCATCACATAGACCGGACCCTGCGATCTAGGAAGAATAGTAATCTTTCTATCCTAGTAGCCACCTCTTTTTTCTCCCCCTGGACTTGCAACATTGTTTCACATTCAGACATTAACTTTTTTTCTGCAATATACTACTTACAAAGAACTACATACAGAATTACAGTGCAAAACGTACATTACAAACATTTCAGGGTTGCTATCAAGTCAAGAGAATTTTTTTTATACAGTACACTACAGTGGAACCCTGATATAATGATATGCCAAGGGAGCAGTAAAATTATATTGTTATGTGAAGGAATTGTTATATCAAATCTCCTGATATAACGACATGGCCGTAAAATAACTGAAAATATCGTTATTGGGGTAAACCTAATTAACATATACTTTTCGTACTGCATATTATTTAATTAAATTTGTAACAAGTATGAAATGATTCACAAATGTAACATTTCAAGCATGCAGCAGTGTCCTTAAAGAAGCTCAGTCACGGACAACACATCTTGAAAAACTGGCAAATTTTTTAAAGTTTGTCAGTCGTAATCCGTCTTATTCTTTGTCAGTCAAAACCATCCTTGGTTATTTTCGTGTTTTGATTACTCCTTTGTTGTTTTCCTACATTACACAACTATTATTTTGAGGTTTCCTTGAATTTGGAAGTAATCAGAAAAATGACTTAAAATATCATGACAATGCCCCTTTAAAACGTTTAAACGTTTAAATACGTTTAACTTGGCCAAGTTAAACGTATTAATAAGTTTTTGTCATGGAATAATTTTCCTAAGAGAGTTCGTTGTTCCATTCTCAACCGTCTTAAGAAAAACACCAACAATGTCAAACGAACCGACAAACTTGTGGAAGACAATGGTGCCAAAACAATCTGGCTTAAATTACCTTACGGTGGTAAAAAGGGTGAAGGATTAGTTAACAAATGTGTCGAGAAACTTAATAGATTACTTGGTAAAAAGGTTAAGTTTATAATTGTTATGATACCACCAAAATTTCACATTTCTGTTCCAACAAAGACCTAGTTCCTACATTGCAGAAATCTAGCGTTATTTATAAACTTTCTTGTCCTGGTTGTTCTCAACAATATATAGGCAAAACAGATCACTCTGGCCTTTAGGTTAAATGAGCACGCCACAAGGCCTGAACAACCCATGTTTCACCATCTGGCTAATTGCAACGCCTTTAATAAACTAGTCAGCTTTCATGGATTACCTAATTGTTTTAATGACCATCTAACGCCCTGCGTTAGTTTTAAAGATCATATTCGTAACGCAGTTTACAACAACTACGAGGTAATTAACTATAATTACAATTGGTCACAATTAGCGTTCCTGGAAGCCTTTCATATCAAGAACCTTAAGCCTAGCATTAATGAAGGACTCAAAGCCTCCAGAGAGTTAGAACTATTTCTCTGATTACCAATATTTCTATACTGTATTACATAACATCTACACGCCTTAGATATTTAAGTTTCCTCTTGTAAAATTTAACATCGCATGTCTATGACTCTGTAATAGAGCCGAAATATTGTATTAAATCAAATTTTCTTGTAATAAACCAAAACTTGGTTTTACAATGATTAAGCTTCTCGGCCTTGCCTTCTTTATGTTACAGAAAATTCTGTGGTGTGAATATGTACAAGTGCAACAAAACTAAACTTACGCATTTGTACTTGCGACTGTTATCATCTTTACTTATTGAGTTCAGTTACAGGAAAATGTACAGTAGGAACAAAGGCATCGGTCTTGAAATCCCTGCAAGGTATATGACGTTTCATCACAACGAGGAGTCGAAAACACTGAAACTAAAAGAACTATTGAATGAAAAGAAGGATAAAGTTGATAAAGAGGCTTACAACACAGTAACATTTTCATATACCATCACACAACGCTTTCAAAAGAAAAGTTAGAGATTACTCGATAGGCAACTACTGTAATGTTATGTTTTGCTTACATTGTGACCATGTACTGATAATATTGTTATATCGGGAAATATTTTACGTTCGGTCTGCTAAATTCTCATCATTATATTGGGAATATCGTTATATCGAAGATTGTTATATGGGGGTCTGTCCAATACATTTTACCGTATCTTTTGCTTTTTGTTTGGGTTTTGTTTTGGAGATTTGGGGTCCACTGTACTTACAATGAACCTACATGTACATACATAACTTACAATAGGATATTACTCTACAAAGGCTTGATTACCAGCCGCTGTTCAGAATGAGCTTGTGCTCCTTTGGTGCCTGGGGCTTGTATGTGAAAAGAATATCCCTTTTACTGATTTAAAAGCAAAATTGGGTGCTTGATTACCTATTTTTAGATTGTTAATAAGTAATCACATTACTTTTCTTTTGCAATTTGGAATAAGTTAGCACTTATACAGTGCTCGAAATTAGAAAAAAAATCCAGGTTGTCCTTATGGCAAATGCCGGACTACCTAAACACTGAGGTTGGTTGCCCTGCTAAGGGCTTGGTTGTCCATATTAAGTGTTGTATTTTTTTGTTAAAATTTTTGTTCTCAGGCCATGAGACGATAACATGTATTTTACAATTCACACGGTGTGAAACAGCTCATCCTATAAACAAAACTGCAGAATTCCTTTATGATAAATTAACACAACACTTTCACTTACTTTTAACGTTAATGAAAATACTTCTTTGTACTTTCAGAAGCGATATAGCATTTTATAAATCCCTACACACGAAAAAACACACCAAACTCAAAACAGCTAAAAAATGAATTATTCCTAGACAACAGCCAGACAAGATGCGTCTCAATTACACGTGGGTCACAAATCTGTTCGCTTAAAAAAAGCCAAAAATTCTGAACTTTAGTTTGAAATATGAAAGAAACTTAAATTAAACTTTGCTCAGAATTAAATTTCACTTAAGATTAAGGCAAGACATGCATTCCAAAGCACCAAGATATTTTGAATTTTGAAGTCATGCAAACGTGCATGTGTAATTAATTAGTCACTTTCAACACCGTCAAAATATTTCAATGAGGTCTGTACGTGTTTAAGACAACACGGCAAGCTTATCTTGGCTTATTGCACTCGACAAACGTCCAATTAACTGTTTTAACCTTTGCTTTCCTTTTCCTAAGAATTGTGATGGATTCCATCGATTAGAAGAGAGCTATTTTCGTGTTTAAATTTACATTTTCTTTGGTTTATTCTGTTGGGTGATCATGGAAATGTAAGTTCTTTGGTTGTCCGGCAGTTTTTTCTCGGGCAACCAGGCCTTAAATTTTCTAAAAAACTGGTTGCCCGAACGCACTTTTAGTCGTCTCGGACGACCGGACAACTGCTAATTTCGAGCACTGCTTATAAAACCTACATGTTGCATAAATGTTTATACAAGCTAAGTGTAATAATTATTTTGAAAGATTCAAGAAATTTCGTGTTTATTCCGAATTGCACTCAAAATTGTGTGATTACACATCACAGGCAGCCTAAGCTAACGATAAGAGCCACAGTAATCTAAGACTCAATTTATAAGGGTTTGTATGGGAATGAAACAATTTTGTTTTGTGATATATAAAATCGAACGTTTTATGAATGAAATTGACTTACACTGTTGCTGTGTCGTGTTTTTTCTTGTTTGCCAGCTCCTTGAGCCAATTTGAAGTGATTTGGATGAGTTATTGCTTTGCGTGTACTTTGTTAAATACTCTCAAGGCTGGAAACTATTATCGACTGCATCTCACTCGAAACGAGATATCTTCCGTGATATTGGTCAAATCGCTATCATTAGCTTGGGCTGCCAGTGATTACATATACCAATAAACTGATAGCATTAGTGGGAATACTGAAAAAACTATTTTGCAGGAATTAATATCTGCACCAGAAAATAGTGAGGAAATCACCAAGGAAAAGAAAAAGAAAGAAAAACCTGTTGTGATGTCATTAGATGAGTTTAGAATAATTGGAGCTACAGGAGGAACCCAATGTTCAGCAATGTCTGAAAAACACCATTCTGTGACAGGACTTGATGACTTTTTAGAGTGGCCAAATGATTCTACTGCAGCAGCTGTTGAAAAAGGGAGCCATGAAAATGGCAACTCACAAGGTCAGATTTGTATATGTCTTGTATATGTTGTTGTATAAATTTTTCAACTGATTGTGAGCCACTTGAACGATGTCAATTAAGCACTTAAATAACTTTTAATTTATTCATGATTTGTGGTACTTACCGGTATATGCAATGTCAATGATTTATGCAGTGTGAATATACCGGGTAAGTATCCTATTCTACACAGCAACAATCATTGTGTAGCATTAGAATTGGAAAAATTTGGTTCCCACCTAGAATCACCAATGGTTCACTGATCAGGAAACCATCAATGGGCTCTTTATCCCCCCAATACCCAGATCCAAACAAAGAGACCATGATTTGATGGTCTCCTATGGATCCCAGGTCACACGACAAATACAAAATATACAAAACAACACTTTAAATTTATATATCCTTGCCTGGCAGTGAACATATGCCAACCTCAACATGTTCTAATCCTTTTTATTTTATTTTTTTTTTATTGAGAACAACAAATTTTCCTACAATACTTACAATACCACAAATTACTTAAAAAACTAACATTACTTACAATACTAACATTAACTACATTACTTACAGTTAGTAACAGTACAAGAAAACATTGTTAACAATACTGACAATACCTTACCGGTATATCCTAATACAATACTGGTGTTACCTACCATATTAACATTACATTACATTGGAAATTAGCGCTCGCCCACTCGCCCAGGCGAGTGTGAAAATTGTCGGGCGAGTACAAATCACGGATCACTCGCCCGGTTTGGCGAGTACGATTTTCATGTCCAGAATATATTTTTCAAAATAAGCGTAACTTTTACTTTCCACTTCAAAACAATCTACACTGCCCACAAGCCGATAGTTTACCAACATTTTAAAATCTCCAACAAAGCTTCGTTTGCGTTTGTAAACAGACAAAAATGGCTTCCATTTGGTGACTGTTACATGATTGACATACTTGTACAAAGTAGTAAATACCGGTAATAAAGATAGTAATTTTTTTTTTTTAAGCTCGGTAATAAATAATGAACATGAAGTATTCAACATGACACGAGCATGGGACAAAGAAAAATTCTGAGTCCCCGATCGAACCCATGGCCTCCCAGATACGGGTTGGGTGCTCTTACCAACTGAGCTACAAGAGACTGGTTGTGAGCTGGGCCATTTTACTAGGTTGATATGTGACACGCTTCCTGCATACTGCTAGGATCAGCAATGTCGAATTCATCAAGTTTGTAGTAAATAATAAAGATGGTAAATTTTAAGCTCGGTAATAAATAATGAAGATGACACGAGCATGGGACAAAGAAAAATTCTGAGTCCCCAACGGGAATCGAACCCATGGCCTCCCAGATACCGGTTGGGCGCTCTAACTAACTGAGCTACGAGAGACTCGTTGTGAGCTGGGCCATTTTACTAGGTTGATAAGTAATACCGCTGTTCATAAATACACTATTTCGTCCACCGAGCCGCGTGCAAAACGCAGCAAGATGGCTAGTTCCGATTTTTCTCGCCTCTTTTTCTGTACAATTTCGATACTTTGCTTGCAAACTACAGGAATTTGGGAAGACGTATCAAATTAAAAACTGTGTTTCAACTGCTCGTGTTTTCATTGTGGAGTAAGGTCTATTTTTTGGCGATTTTTCATTGAAAAAAAAAAATTGCAGTCTGTATCGCGATCGACCACCGTGGAGGAAAGGTGAGTATCAAACGTGATTTTTTGTGGATCAATTTAGGTTTCTGGGAAACTGCTCACCTACCCCTCCCCAAACCTAACATTAACCCTTACTTATCGCTTTGGGCAAAATGTTAGGTTTGGGGAGGGGTAGGTGAGCAGTTTCCCATAAACCTAAATTGATCCTTTTTTGTGGGGGGAGGGGGGCTAAATTTTCCTTTTCTTTAATGGAGGAGACTGGGCGAGTGAAAACTGATCTGGGCGAGTGCAATTTGAAGGTCACTCGCCCAGATGGCGAGTGCTCCGAAATTTTAGTTTCTAACCCTGAAGCCAAGACCCTAAACTTTGGTTTTCAGAACCAGTTCGACTCTGACAAAAAATAAACCCAAAACATTCGGCTAAAAGCCGAGACCCAATTTTTTTCTAACTATAAAACAATCCATGTGCAGCAAATCAACATATTTGTTAAATCACAACTACATGTATGCAATTGAAAAAACAACAAAAGAAAAACACAAAACAATCGATTCTTTCTTCTCTTAAAGTGTCACATTAGCGGTGTTCTGCATTAAACTTTTAAAAAGCTGAAGGAACAAAAACAATTGCAAGCTCAGGCAGAAAATGTAACTGTGGAAGAGACTGCGTGGAAATCGTCCAATACATGCAGGATTTCACATGCTCTTGACTGTTCAAAAGACGATCACATACGCCAACAAAATAATATTCCAGAGCGACCCGATGGACAACCGCAGTTCCAGCCTAAATAGCAAAGAAAAGACGAATAAAAACTTCATTCTTAACGTTGCTTCGCTAAACCAAATGGCTTTTTATGAGCCGCCCTTTAAATAAAAGGTAATGAACAAGAATTAATTACAAATGCTTGTTAATTATCTTTGTCGATGATCGCTCGGCTTATAGATCAATGTTTTATTCAAATTCAACTCTTTTCTAGTACCATCGAATAATTTTTACAGCGGAAATACTCGGCTATAAGCCGGTCCCCCAATTTTGTTGAGTTTTGACCAGTTTTCAGTAAAATTTGGTGAAAAAATCGCTCAGCTTATAGCCGAATAAATACGGTAAGCTTATAATTTATCACACATAATATTTAATTCATTCTATGTTCTTTTGGCTCATCACACAATATTTCTCACACTTATCCTCCTCGAATTAGTGAGGTATAAGCATAGTAACTAACTTTGGTATAAGGCACACTACTAGTAGGCCGACCATCTCGTTTTTCGACGTTTTTGCTTGTTTACAAGCTAAAAACGTAGAATAGGGGTTGTGTAGACAAAATTTGGAACCACATATTTGTAAACTCTCAAGGGACTTTTTTAATTTCTCAAGGGACTGTTTTAATTTCTCAAGGGATTACTTTCCGCTGTGGGTGATCACTTGCCATCTCGTGGAAAAAACGTGACTTGTCACATTTACAAACGTTATATAACAATTTTAAAAGTGACATGTCAGCTTTCTTATCTCAACGCACGTGTGTCTGAAAGGCGATCTATAAAAAGCGTCGCACAAACAATGGATTGCGTAACTAAAACACGAATAAATAATCACTAGCACTTACATCGTTTAAAGTGCCTATGAAGTAAAAAATAACTTTGCTCAATTTGCTTGTTTATGTCTTAGTTAGCACGAATATGCGTGTTTAAGATATCAAAAGCGCTTTTTCTAGTATTTTTTGAGCCTCGAAGTTTGGATTTCGCAATTTGAAGTGGGTCCTTTTCGCGCGCGGCCAAACGCTCCGGTTTCACCGGAAATGACGTACTTAGTGATTCTAAAGACACCAGGATTATGGCGTAAAGAGAGCAAAGAGGGCTGGCGAAAGCTATATTTCGGCTTTTGAGTCAAACAAAGGCAATTTCACAAACGAAACTGCAACAAATACACTCATTTACTTTGGTGAAGCTTCGCAAATGGAAGCGAAATTTCCATGTGTATAGTAAAGCTATTCGTTCTGATGAAAACGCAAGAAGAAACGAATTCTGCTCCGTCGGCAGTTCAAGGATCGCTGTTCTCAGCAAAAGCCCTTCCTTGCCACAAATGAAACGATAAAGTCATGAAGCGAAGAGGAAATTTATCAAAAGAGTTATCTCTGTAAAGGAAATGGTGGTCTCTCTATATCATTCTGCCCTGACTAGCCGAAGAAAGATTTAGCAGTCGCGCCAGGAGATTACAATATGTTACACAGCTGGGTACAGTATACGTGTTATTCTTTCATTATGAGACTTCTTTCCTCAAAATTTAATTTGTATGGTTAGTAGACCGTTTTATCATTCGTAAGGTAGCAGTCGCTTCCTTTCCCAAACACTTGAAACGATCGATCGCCAGACGCAAACGAATGCATCTGTGAAAGAAGCAAACATATGATAGTAAATTCCAGGCGGTGTGCGCACTGGGATCGCTATGCATTGTGGATGTAAAATTTTCAAGATGGCGACGAAGCTGGGAAAATTTAGTAAGTTACAAGCTTCGTTTATCGATAGAATTATTTCTTTTCTGAGCTCCTTTTCTACAGTTACAAAAACTTATACTCACTAAGATTGTATTTCTGTCAACAAAATAAGCAATGTATATTATTTTCAGCAAAAACGCGGACAATGAAAATTCGTCTCGTATGAGCATGTAATTTGAATCCGTCTTATCGTGAGCTATAATTTTTCGTACATTGCACATTGAACGAAGAAACTGGTATAAACTGTTTCTACAATGTTTGTTCTAAGCCAGGGTATAAACGCTCCCAAACGCTCCCCTCGTTGTGTTGTAGATTTTCCGAATTAATAGACATGTTTTGGTGGCAAATATGGCTTCGAAGAGGTGACAGATACAAGGAGTGATCGCATGGTGTGACTCGTTAAATCATGAGATAGCGACGAACCATTTCCTCCAACATTGTTAAGATTACCAGCAGTGATTAAAATGTTTTAAATCGGTACATAGCCGATAGAAAACAGCAGGCTAACCCCAACTAAATAAAAAATAATGTATTGGCTTCTTGTGAAACTGGCAATTTAATGAAGTTATTTGAGTTCATTTTAGTCAAAGGGAACGATTTGTCGTTATTATAAGTCAAAGATGTATTTAAAAGCTGAATCAAACTCTGTGGGAAGTTCATTCAAGGGTATTTTGATGTTGAACACAAATTCCCAGATCATTTTCTTAGCTTCCAGGTGTCTAAAATAAAGATTAAATAAATTAAATGAAAGTCTGTATGCTTGACTTGTGTTCATTTTATTGTTTACATGTATAAAATGTGCCCATTGAAGAGAGGTAATTGTTAATAAAAGAAAAATACACCAATTTGTGAATTTTAAAGGTGACGGCATGATAAAGATCCTAAGATGACACCAGAGATACTCAGGGATTTGCTTATTTTGGTAGGCAGAATGTATACAGTGCTAAAATGGTCACCAGGTGAACCAAGGGCAGGGAAAACAGCTATTGCTATAAATAACTGGCATCAAAGCAAGTGCAGTCATTGAGATCAGTGCTAATATGTCAATGATGAGAGAATACATTCAGATGAGAGAAATGACTCGCAAAAAATTGCCTTAGATCACTACATTCCAAGATCCAGGTGCTGACACCATTTTATAATTCAATAAATGGGAGGGGGAAGGGATTAAAAGGCATGAAAGAAGACTTGCATCATAATTTCTGATCTGGTTGCTATTTATTACACCTGCTAATGTAGGCTAATCTAAAGCTGAAAGGTTCATGAGTATGCTATTCACTGTTTTACAATTCGAGCAAGCAATTGCATGCTCATTTATGTGCGAACCTGTTTCAGGGGGTATGTAAACATGGGAATGACTTGTAGGCTTTTTGGGACATGTTTTGATAGCCTAATATAACCACGAGAGAACTAACTGAACATAAACTATGAAATTCTCCCAGACTCTCCTGGTGACTCCATCAGGCTGTATAAGCACAAATGCCATTTGCTGTTTCATGGCTATAACAAAACAGTTAAACTACTTTCATAAGAATCATACCAAAAAACTGGCAATGACAAATAAACATACAGTAAAATGCAGTTTTTCTTTTATTTGATTTAACACTTTGTAAACCACCTGTTACAAGTATTACTGAAGTGTTCTAGTTTAAAGGGAACAAGCCCATGGGAAATTGTGCACAATAATCTTTAAAAAATGTATTTGCAGGAGGAAGTCAAACCTCAACCGCAAATAACAAAACATAGGCACGCTAAGCGTGCAGGAGTTATTTTTTCAATTTATGGGGTGGCTTGGGGTGAAACTGGGTGATACGAGCATTTCTTGAACAAGAGATCCGGCAGCAGAGAAGCCAACCAGTTTTTTCTTCGTTGCGTGGTCCCCTGCATCCAAACTGTTTTTTTATGCCATGTTTTGAGCTATTTGTGTATGGCGGCCAACGGAGTCACTTTTTGCACAAAATTTGCTTGCAAACAAAATAATTTTCACGTGCATTTTGATATATCAGAACTGTTTTATTCAATACGTAAATTTTCATCATTTAATTGAAAAAACAAAAACTAATTCAATTATCAAAATGTCACAAAATGGCACGTTCTTATTCTGTTTAAAGCGGTTATTTTGTTGCTAGCTTTCTAGTAACCATTTCCTTTCTTTTGTTTGTTACAGAATACTTTTGGCTTTTTGCCAAACACTGTAACATGATATTGTTGTTTTTCTCACTTTTGTAACATGACACCTTTGTCTTTTAAAACGAACGTAACACGATACCCTTGTTTTTCTAGAAAAAAGCCACGTCTCCATATAGACATTGAACGAAAAGTACTATAATAAACGAAGTAATAAACGAATCAAATCAAAAACCACTTTCTTCGGGAAAGTTCTTTAAGGTGGCCCGCGGGTATTTATGAGGCTGACAGTTCCCTTTTTTAAGCGCGTTTTAAAACGGGAAAACGTGAAGCGATTGCTTAGATTTTTGAGAATCTGAAAGAATAATGCTTAAATTATATAAAATGATAAATTTTATGGCGATCAAACGCGATTTGTTTAAGTTATGAGCGATTTTCGGAAGCCTCCGTTTTTATTAAAATGCGATTATTTTTAAAATGCCACGGTGAATTTTTCTGTAATTACCCCAAAACGCTGCCAAACAGTTGAAGTTTACTCACAACAACTTACAGGAAAATCCACTCCGTAGATTTCCTGAACGAGCGACATCTTTATTTTGCCTTTTAAAACTGTTGTGTTATGCGTCTGACTTGACCGTCGCATAAATGTGATACTTATAATAACCCAGTACCAGCCAGTTTTGAGGTTGATGTCACCTTAATCTTGTGTGTTAAAGTTAAAAAGATCGTGTATGTACATCAAATGTTAGCAGTCAATAAAGATGGATGGTTTTCAGTCGAATTTTTGAAAATATCAAACAAATGACGTTATTTCAAATTGCGAAAAATTTGTCGATTTGTTTTGCATTTTTTTAAAGCTGCAGCTAGAACAAGATATTGCAAAGGTTTGTGCCAAGTTTCGGCGTATTTCGTTCATACGGTTTGAAGAATTTCGGTCGCAAAGTCAGATACATTTGCTTTCCAAGTTCTAATCGCTTTGTAAACCTCGCATTTTGAATGAAATTATTCTGTTGTTGTTCGAAGAGAGGTGTTACTTCCAAATTCCGCACCATCTTCTGCCGTCAGGGAATACATGTGCAGGAACAGTAATTGTCATTTTAGTAGTAACTATTTAAGGCTGTGTTGTTTCCAAGTGGCAGAAGATCATGCGGAATTTGAAAGTAACACCTCTCTTCGAAAACAACAGTATAATTTCATTCGAAATGCGGGGTTTACAAAGCGACCAGAACTTGCAAGGCAAATGTACCTGACTTTGCAACCGAAATTCTTCAAACCGTATGAAAGGAACAAGCTAAAACTCGGTACAAACCTTTGCAATATCCTGTTCTAGTTGCAGCTTTAAAAAAATGGAAAAGAAATCGACAAATTTTTTGCAATTTGAAATAACGTCATTTGTTTGATATTTTCAAAAATTTGGCTGAAACCCATCCATCTTTATTGACTGCTAACATTTGATGTATATACACGATCTTTTTAGCTTTAACACACAAGATTAAGGTGACATCAGCCTCAAAACTGGCTGGTACTGGGTAATTATAAGTATCACATTTATGCGACGGTCAAGTCAAACGCATAACACAACAGTTTTAAAAGGCAAAATAAAGATGTCGCTCGTTCAGGAAATCTACGGAGTGGATTTTCCTGTAAGTTGTTGTGAGTAAACTTCAACTGTTTGGCAGCGTTTTGGGGTAATTGCAAAAAAATTCACCGTGGCATTTTAAAAATAATCGCATTTTATTAAAAACGGAGGCTTCCGAAAATCGTTTATAACTTAAACAAATCGCGTTTGATCGCTATAAAACTTATCATTTTATATAATTTAAGGATTTTTCTTTCAGATTCTCAAAAATCTAAGCAATCGCTTCACGTTTTCCCGTCTTAAAACGCGCTTAAAAAAGGGAACTGTCAGCCTCATAAATACCCGCGGGCCACCTTAAAGCGCACTACACCTGGAGTAATTGTTTCCTGTCAGAACTGTTCAACAAACATGAACAAAGATTTTCGTTCATTCACAACGTAAATTCTATTCAACAAACAAGAACTAATTGAGTTATCAAATTGTCACGGAATGGCACGCTCTTAGTCTGTTTTTGCTATCGATCGTAGTTGCTTTCAACAGCAAAGTTAATACTTGTACCGGTTCATTAAATGTTTGAACGAGATGTTTTACAGTTGATTTTTATAGTTTACTTTTGCCGCCCGCTTTGCAAAGTTTGTTAGGAAATTGGAAACTTTGTTATGAAGTTGTCAATTACGTTGCGAGTTTTGCGAATATAATTGCGAACTTCGATACAAAGTTCCTAACTTTGGCCCGACTGAACTTTTCAAGTTTGGTAGAGGAGAAACAAGACATGTTGCTCGAAAGTCAGCGATTTCTGAACTTGATGATTTTAGAACTGGTCAAGGAAGGTTCAAGTAGCTTGAAGTGCAAGACAACGTTTCGCATCAGCGATCACGCAAGTGATTTGCCAATAAATAAATTTTATGCATGTAGAAATTTGGTCAAATTTTAACTTTTCTGTATGAAAACACATATTTAATGATTTCTGTAAGGCATAATCTTCACTGTCTACAATTTCAAGTCTTCTGCGTTTGTAAACCGGATGAAACTGGATGGTTTACCCATATATAAAATTGATTTTAATCGAAGCCGACGTGACGCGACAGGGAAGACTAATTTGTTCGAGACATGTTTACCGCTCGCGGAACATAAACGTTTTTCATTTTTATGACATTTGTTTCCAACAGTTTAGCGTAGCAAAGCCCTCTTTGATAACATAATTACAGAAGGTTTTAATAAATTCGGGCCGAAGTTGGGAACTTTGTATCGAAGCTCACAATTTGATTCGCGAACTCACAACCTATTTGGCAACTTCGTAACAAACTTAATTTCCAACGAACTTCGCAAAGCGGACGGCAAAAGTAACGACAACATTATTCTTCAAATCTACATTGCGCAAATGTTATATGTAATTTTTACTACGGTCAGGAAAGCTAGCCTCTCCAAACGTACGCTCGAATAAGAAGAATAACAAGTTAGTGTTGGGCCTTTTGCTCACGGCGTGTGCGTTGTAAGTAGGGGAGCGTTACGAAAAACGTTTTTAATCCAGGGTTAATTCACAACTCACCAATTCCGCCTCCTACAAATCTAAAATCTTCGAACGAAATCGCTCACTACAACTGTGTCAGATTGCTTCCCCCTTATAAACTACAATTTGATTGGTTTTGATAGTACCTGAAATCTGATTGGTGTGACAAACAAACATACTTCACTGACCCACTGACTGACTGAATGATTACACGGGAACATCATGCCGACTAAGAGCTATTTTTGAAAAAATAACTCAAAAAGAACTGCAACAAGCAGCAAAAAGCCTCGAAAAGCTTAAATTATAAAGGATCTTGTTCATAACATTTTGTACCAACTTTTGATCAGTTTGAATAAACATAAACACTAGAATACATCAGTACAATTCTTATCATGCAGACTCGGTAGCTTATACAACACAAGGCAGCTATTAAATCAAGCCTTTTTTACGCAATATTTCTACAGTTGAAAGCTCGAAACGATCAAATCGATTTCAATACTCAAGGTGACACTGAAGTGACTGAACGGACAGAGAAGTCAAAACATTCGAACAGGCCATCTTACCTTGAGTTTGCTCACGATTGTTTTGGGATCACTGACTTTAAGGAGAGTCAAAAAAGTGGTGACTGATCGTGAATGATCGAACAAAGTGATATTGGGCCCAGGTATTGAGTCGTCTTGCAGTAGATGGTAGGCTATCGACCGCTATCGATGCACCGGCAGGGCAGATAATTTATCCTTCGCTCACATGGACCAACATGCGAATGTACGTATAAACAAACGGTATGTATCAAGAAGCGAAGACTGTTTTCGCAACCAAACTCGAACTTGTTTGTTCATTAACGTTCTTTTAAAGAAAACATAGACAATTCGCTGATTTTCGCAGCGTATTTAACGAATACAGCTCGCCTTCGTCGCCTGCCACGAGATTTGCACTTATCCACGACTTGACACAAATGACCAGAATTTTAATTTCGACCATGATGCATAGCGATCCCAGTGCGCACACCGCCTGAGTAAATTCGACTTGAGTGAGTTAGAAATGCTTGTTTGTTTTCAAGTACTGAAGTAGCGCGCTTCGAATGTTGTCATTCACGTCTGCATTTCCGGTAGTATTCTATGGCGAATGCACTTTTAAACATAACCTGAAATCATACCCTCCCTCCCTACTACTGCAACGCCTGATCGCAGGTTATTTTAAACAATACACTGAGATCTTGCAAAATCGTGGACAAATTTTACGGCTGCCTTCGCCGGAATTATTTGCTGATAAACACGCACTGTAATCAGGATTTATCGTATCCGGATAAAGAAGTCGACGGTTGAAAATATACCATAGAGCTAACGAACCATAAAGAGCAACAACTGCAGTTCTGTTTATTCTTGAAGAGGAAATTTTTGGTTTCGTTCAAGTCAAAAAAGTGCTAATCTTGAGTTTGAAGAAGTGTTATCTTGCCGTTGCACTCTCACGCTTCGGAGAAATATGTCAGTCCACTGTACTTTCCCACACAAGAACACAATCAAAATGAAAGCGAGCAACTGATTGCTACTTGTATTAAAATCACCAAATCGTTATATAATACCGAATAACCACCGGGATAGGCGTACTGTAACCTGAATTTACACATTCGACAAGCAAGCAACCTCGGCGCGGCAAGCAGCGCTCGGTAGTAACGAAAACGAAGACCCCGAAAACAAAGACCTAAGACCTAAGACCCATACGAAAACTAAGACTCATACGAAAACTAAGACCCATACGAAAGCTAAGACCCGTACGAAAACTAAGACCCATACGAAAGCTAAGACCCATACGAAAACTAAGACCCATACGAAAACGAAGACCCGTATATACGAAAACAAAGACCCGTACGAAAACGAAGACCCATACGAAAACTAAGACCCATACGAAAACGAAGACCCGTATATACGAAAACAAAGACCCGTACGAAAACGAAGACCCGTATATACGAAAACCGGGACCAAAACCCGGCCAAACCCGGCCAAAACCAGCGTTACCCAGAGTTGCGTGACATTAATAATAATGACAGAATAATATTGAAGCAGACTGAGCGTACTGAGAACGTACTACTGATCAAAAATCTAGACTTGATCGAAAACTAAAACCTGATCGAAAACGGTTGCTTCTGCGTCACAGAAGAGACAGCCAAAGTCTCCCAGCAGTAATGCACCGTATCGAAATCTTCGCTACCCGATTATTATTTCTCGCTTTACATCCGCGTAGAAGGGTGCGGAGAGGGGGGGGGGGATTGTGCTGGGATGCTCTCCAATGATGCCTTTAGAGGTCATGACATTAGGGGGGACTGAGTATCCTATATCCCATTAATTTTTGGAATAAATACCTTATTGCTTAATACTTAATTTCGCGGGAATTAATTTTCGCGATTTTTTTGAAAATCGCGAAATTAAAGACCCGCGAAAATTAATTTTAAACGGTTTCTATTTATTTTTTATGCTAATTACGTATTTTAGGCCAAATCGCGAAAATTAAGTCTCGCGAAATATTCCTGTTTCATTTTCGCAAAATTAAGTACCCGCGAAAATAAATAACAATAAGGTATCCCTTATCCAGTTAATTCCGGTGGTTGTTCCAACGTTTATGTTCGATATCCTCAAATCTCAAATCTGGTGCTTTGTTTTTGTTTCTTTGCCAAGTATAAATGAGAGGTATTCAAGACTAGTACCTTTTAAATCGTTTTCACGCGTAACCGATTTATCAGATGGTGTTTCCTTTTATTTGAAACTAGAAACGCGTCATCTGTAGTGTCCTTTACATTGTCGATATTAAGCAATTATTGGATGAGGTTGAGCATGATATCATGAATTATCAAAACCGAGGTCTGTGTTATCTGCCGAAGCCGAAGGCTAAGGCAGATAACACAGACACGAGGTTTTGGTAATTCACGGTATCATGCGAAAACCGAATTCAATAATTGTTTTATTATACGTGTTCAAACAATTTACCATCACTTTTTCTAGCACCGGCGTAAAACTTCGTCAGAACATTGGCCAAAGCGGTTTTATCTTCTGGTTTCTCCAGGTTCTTCTCCCTCATAAATCATTCAGAATATTTACACTTGTTTTTGTTGTTCTCTTGGTGTTTTTAGAATCTTTATTCTCGATCAAAACTTTCAATTCCTCTTCGGAAACGGAGGCGAATCGCTTAGCCATATTTTCAAAAGTTTGACAGCACTACACGGACGAGGGGCTTGGAAACTAGGCGGACTTTGAACTCGACATGATAACCCAATATCTGCTGCAGATATTGGGTTATCATGTCAAGTTCACATGCTACTGTATATTGACTGAATGCTCTCGACCAATCACATGTTTCAAAGTAATTCTAATGTATAATAATGTTGTTTACATGAACGTGTGCCATCGTTATTCGTTTCGAAATGTTTCGAACTGTTATGTATATGATTTGACATTGAACGAGTACATTTCATTTTCTTCGCAGTTTGCGACAGTGTAGTGTCGTATATTTGCCAAACAGGGCTACATTGTGTATAGATCTCGTCAGTTTGCGAGGTTATCTAGTTTTACTTAAAGTTGTTTGTTTCAGTTTCAATGCTAATGAATGATAGATGTTTCTAAATTTACAGTAAATAAAGGTTTTGTTAGTGCTTCTTATGTGTAGTCATATCAATAATGACCTTTCATTCGTTTACCGGGGCAACAGGCTTACTGGCCAAGATGTTTTAATTTTACTCATGTAGCGCGTAGCGAGGCGTACTCACTTCAAAATTAAAGACAAATATTTGTAGGATTTCAATGAAACTTGATCGATACGTTCTCAGTACTCGTCTGCTTCAACATTATTCTTATCCAACACTGATTCGTAGAGTACAAACATCGCGCAAAACGAGTACAAATGTCACGCGATATTTGTACTTGTCTCATTTCCCCGACCAAAAGATTAAAAACCTTGGCAAGTCATGTGTGACCTAGGCTCCCGCAGTGCTATCAGAATGGAATTTTCAAAAGGAACAGCATCTTTTCATTCCGTTTACGTGTTGAAATAACTGTAACGTTCCATTTGTCGAAAAATTCTCACCGAAAATTCCATGTAAATGGAAAGCGCTCATTGATTTTCGATTTCAGTAGTACGTTCTCAGTACGCTCAGTCTGCTTCAATATTATTCTGTCATTATTATTAATGTCATGCAACTCTGGGTAACGTTGGTTTTGGACGGGTCTTCGTTTTCGTACGGGTCTTAGTTTTCGTACGGGTCTTAGTTTTCGTATGGGTCTTAGTTTTCGTATGGGTCTTCGTTTTCGTACGGGTCTTAGTTTTCGTATGGGTCTTAGTTTTCGTACGGGTCTTAGTTTTCGTACGGGTCTTAGTTTTCGTATGGGTCTTAGTTTTCGTACGGGTCTTAGTTTTCGTATGGGTCTTAGGTCTTCGTTTTCGTTACTACCAGCAGCGCTCGTGTCAATTCCGAAGCACATTGCGACACTGCGAAACCACCCACAAAATCAAAGCCCGTCGATGTATGTGCTTTTGGAAACAATAAAAATTCTAGTTATTCATTTTTTTTATAGGGAATTTCTCATTTGAATCTGCTTCGCCGAACTTCGATCGTCCTCGTCGACCAGCGCTTGTGTGTAGAGCGCTTGATCGGCTTGCGGCGGTTGGACAGGTCCAACTAGCTACTTCAGTCCATTTAGTGTCACGATATTTCGTTGTGCGATGATCATTTCTGCTAGAAACCCGCTCTGCCAAGTCCGCAGATGGTAACATATCGTTCTTGTCGGACAAGATTTCGATTTATCAACGAAAAAGCAGCAACAATCTCAGCTGAAGTAATTAAAGTGAACTTCACTGTGTATCAACAAAATATATTAAGTGTAAACTGATCCGTGGAACCAGTAACTACGCCATTCGAGCCAAATTCGTGTCCAGTCTCCGGACCCACTGTTTTGTCTTACCGAGGGAACTTTAGGCGGCAACAAATCCGATTTCTCTCTCTTTGACATTATTCTTTTTTTAACTTTTCGGAAAGTAGACATAATAAGCTACCAAAAAAAGCAAAAAAGTGTTTTACTTCATAGGCACTTTAAAAATTACAAATGTCAAAAATAAACCATACCGAAAAACTCGCTCTTTTCAAAGATATTATTGAAGTTAAAACAAATGCAAGAGATGGGGGCTTCTTTTAGCTTAGGAGCGGTTAAAAATTAGGCCAAATTTGGTCGCTACATGCAAGCGCCATTCTATTTCGTCATCAGCCTAGGTCGTTAGGGACGAGACCTCGCGTTGACAGAAATGTTGCATGAATCGGCTTTACAACATGCGATCGTATCTACGCAGTTCGAGTGGAATTTCAGTCAAAGACAGCAAAATTCTTTCGTATTTCATCTTCAAATATAATTCGAAAGCATTCACTGTATATATGGCTTTTGTTTAATCCTGGGTCTTGATATCCGACCCTCGTAGAGCCTAGACAAAACGCAGCTTGAGTGTAACGATTTGTTTACGCCGCAATTATATGCGCAATGTTTTCTCCGACAGTAGTTGGAAATATCCGTATTTTTTTTTTCGTGCTTTTTCGTGGAGCAATCGTAACGATACGGCCTTGAACACATTGAACAGCGGTCTACCTATAACAATTCAAATATGGCGTCGCAAAAACAAAGCTTCGAACGCATATTTTGCTGTTTCATTTGCTAATTTCGCTGCCGTAATCGACTGCCTCGAAAGGTCCTTGCAATTTTAAAGTATAGAATTGTCAGATCTCGGTGAAATTAAGGAATATGTGTATAAATACCCGGCGCGGACGAGCCATTTTTGACAAAATAATATGGCTGCATTTCCTCCGCGAAAATAGGAAATTGTTAAACTAAACTACAAAGAAACTGTAATGATAAATTCGAAGAACAATGCACAGGATAAACCTTCGACTCATACTTCATGCAAAAACGTCGATATCTCGAAGAGACTTTGATTTGCCACTGTCTGCCTACCTTGGGTCTATTTTACCTATAGGTCGAACACACTAACCCTAATTTCTGATTACTACTAGTTTTACCGCTCGCCCATTAGTTTTTCTATCCAACATTCTTTCAATGCTTAGTTATGTAAATGTTGTTAAGGCTGCACGAAATTTGCCAGGACAGCTAGTGCCCTTCGCTCTTTAGCAAAAGACGAATACTGAAAGTGAAAATACGCTATAATTTTTCAATTAATGTAAAAGATTAGATTCTTTGTGGCGTCCAACTTTTAAATAAGCGCCGCCCTCGAACAAGCACCGCACTTGAGCCGCGAAAAATTTAATAAGCGCCACAGCGCTTATACGAGTAAATACGGTATTTAATGTATTTTGGCAAAAATCGAAGATTGGCTTCCTTGACAATTTCATTTTCAAAACAACCATCCTATGTCTAATAAACTACATCGAGCCCCTTAATTGGCAGGGAAATTACTGCTCTGTTGATAGATAGCAGAAGAAGCTTTAACAGCTTACTCTTCTCAATGATGAATACGAATACATTGATGGAAATTTTATTCTTTGCTGCAATA
This sequence comes from Oculina patagonica, assembly GCF_052425735.1. Lineage (NCBI taxonomy): Eukaryota > Metazoa > Cnidaria > Anthozoa > Scleractinia > Oculinidae > Oculina > Oculina patagonica. The sequence goes on from NC_135758.1 coordinate 14,971,616, forward strand.
TTTCACTTTTGAAATGAGTTATTCGGTGTTTAAAGGGGACTCTTATGTCAAGTGGATTATTATCTGACCTCATGTGACAAGCATATGGGAATTTGGGAGACATTTGCAAGTTAATAAGTTGGAACTAGTCAACTGTAAAATGTCACACTTGGTGTTTTCTTATCATTGTGGTTGCCGGTCACTTTTGTCAGCCCTCCCATAATACCAAAAGAGACAAAAATTTTGGTGTATTGAATAGGTTCAATAATGCTACTGACACAAGAGAAACTAGAAAACACAGTCGTTGACTAACTTAAACTTATAACTAAATAACTTAAACCTTCTTTGACATGTGAAAAGGGAGCATTTTTTCAGTCAACATTAATGCAGACCCATGTCTGTCACAGGCAGTGAAACACAATTAATTTGATTGTGTTACAACAAGGATGGTCGGTGGATTCACAATTGTATAACAGAAAGCGAAGGCTGTAGGGGCAAATTTGAGGTCACCTCCTATTGCAGCAATTTGCATAATAGTGGTAAAAATAAATGCTTTCGACATTCTGTACAGGGTTATGGTTATGGGTTTTTGTTAGGTTTTTGCATGAAACCCAGCATGATAATATTTTTGAAATCACTTCTGCCTTTTTTGCAGTGAGCCCTTCATTTATTCCTTTTTAGTGCTGTTTTGTGCAATTATTTATTGATATCTCAATTTCTTTTTGACTTACTAGGAACTACTTCTGGAATAATAGAGGTACCTATGATGTAATGTTTCATTGTGTGAAGATTTCTCTGTTTTCTGTTATGTTAGGGAAAGTATTTATTGTGGTTTTGTTTGTTTTGTTTGATTGTTTGCTTTTTCCTTAATAAATCTGCTTTTTATTTAAGGTGGAAAGTCACAGTGAAGAGAAACCTCCTACCTCTGGAAACTCAAAGCCTGCCATGTTATCTGCCAGAAAAAAGAACAATATCAAATCTGAGAATAAAACCATACATCTAGATGACATCACTAAAAAATCGTCAGAAAAAGTGAGAAACTCGTCAACCTTGATATTTATAAGGAATAAGAAAACTACAATGTGTCTGGCTTACAGTGTATATTGTCAGCTATGAAGGTAATTTCTCACAAGGGGGCTCATCTGGAGTTTTTAGAAATGCACCAACTCAACTGCAGGGTGCTATGTATCACAAAGCAGTTGGATAATGTATACTTGTTTAAGCTTAATGCATGAAACATTGTGACAGGAGTTCATGATTTTTTCCTAACCTTCAATGGACTTCTCAGTTTAAAGCAAACATCAAAGAGTTAGAATAGGGCAATGATAGAAAAGTGTTTTGGAAGTAAGAACATTATCTCCTCCTGTCTACACCCACCCCCTCTCCTGTAAAAACAATATGAACATTATTGGGTCAGTCTTGTTTGGGCAGTCACGGTTAGGCAGGCAGGCAGACAGGGAGACAAACAGACACAGATAGTAATAATCTTGTTACACACATTTTCTCTAGAAAATATTTAAAATTGTCCTTACATAATAGTTCTTTCACAATAAAATTTACTAGATTCTGATTAAACCTTTCTGCATCTTGTTCCAGTTGTACAACTGCTCTTGTACTGTTTCCTAGTTGCATTCATCTTAGATGTGCTTTTATATAGCTTCTTTCTTTCAATGTTAGAAACTGCTTGAAGCGACTCGCGAAGACGTAATCCAGGCAGAAATGGTCCATATTAAAGATGAGTTAGACAAAACAGGCCATGAACTCACTGACCTTAGAAGAACCAAGGTTGAGCATATTAAAATCATTGAAGACCTAAAGGTATGTTACAGTTATGTCCCTGAATATTTATGGGAAAAAATGGTTTTTATTTTTATTTGTGTACAATACTCCAATAAAGATCTTGTCACCTTGCTTCACTCCTAACATGGCATAGGATTATAGAGAAGGCTATGGTATCTCTAATTCTTTCAAAAAAATCTAAACTGCTTCCTTTTTTTCTCCAAGTTTTAGGGATTTTAAGTTCTAATTCTAATGCATGATTTAGGACTGGCACTAGTTACACGCGCACAATATCAATTTTTTTTTTTCAACACAAGACTGGATTTAGTGTTCTCTCTGCCCAAAATTTACCTTTTAATTTTACCAAATGCTCCAAAGTGACTTGCCACTAAAACCCATCTTTAGCAATTATTACTTAGCAACTGCTCTGAATCTGTAGTTAAAAAGGTCCCCCACTCAAATAAATTAGTTCCTCAGCATTTAAGTAACTATTTCATTAGGAACTACAATGTACATGGTTACAACACTCAAAGGAAGGCTGACCTCCATCTACCCAAACCCAAGCTTAGCCTTGGCAAGCATACTTTTAGATTTTCTGGCACAGCCCTTTTTAATTCACTACCTTTTAAAATCCAACAAGCTGTATCACTCTCCTCTTTTAAAAATCTTGTCAAAGCCCACTTTATTCATAGCACCTAATTTATGGTATTAAATTTTTTTATACCAGTTCGAGAATGCTTGTAATTTTAGTTTTTAAATTCTTTTTATTAAACATTAGCTTTTAACTCTATTTTTATAACTATTTTAAACTATTAGATATTTTATATTTTTAGAAATTGTATTTAGCAGGGCCCCTCTGGAGACCAGCCACTGTGCTGAATGGGCCACCCTGCATAAATAAATATTTTACCTTACCTTACCTTTACCTAAATGCTGGGTTTGAAGTGATGAGAAAGTGAAAGTGGGTTGGAATTTGCTGCAGTACGTGGGAGGGCTGCGTGATGTGAGGGTTGGAGGTCTTGGCAACTTGAACTTGGGGCAAGAGAGGGCTTGATGGTCAGAATGTTTGCAAACCTCATAAACATGTTGCACACGCCAGATGAGCAGTTGTTGTACCACAACCACTAGTTGCAAATTTGACTGCATGGGATTGCAGGCTTGGGTGAGGTATTGACCACGTCAGCACTGACAGGAGATTAAATGATCTTGGCAGGAGAGGTCTCTGACAGTAGGGCTGAAGGGGTGAGAAATTGGAGTTTCATGTGATCAAATGTACCAAACCAAGCTCTAGGGAACAGAAAACCTTTTTTGATTAGAAATGCATGGACCACTGACCATTTTAGAAGCCAGGACCATGAGTTGGTGGAAATGCTCAATAAGTGCAGCATAGTTGCCCAGTTTGTGGCACTTTGTTGGAGAATGACTAAAATAATTAATAACCCTCACAAAACTCTGACATTGTTAAATGGTTAATCGTAGATTCACTCATAGTGAATAGCAGCGACGAACTGAGGGAGGTTTTTGCACAAGAACTAACACAAAGCTACTGTGGCTCATACACGCATCCAGAGTTTCAGACTTCCGGTCGAAATTCAAAGGAAAAGTGAGCACTCATTAAGTCAGACCATTGTTAAACATGGCAAAACACAATAGCCTGACTTAATGAGTCTCACTTTTCTTTTGAATTTGGACCGAAAGTCTGAAACTCTGGATGCGTGTATGCGTGGAGACGCAAACATGATATCGCGACATGTACACTTTGCTTAATCCAGTGTTATTAATTACGGTAACCTCTCTGATTGACAGGATTCCCTCTATCTGTGATCTCTATACCACAGATCAGACCTCTAAAGGGTAAAGTTTTTGCACCAGTCTATATTTGACAAAGATAGGCTATCCTTTGTTTGAACCTCCTCTAGCTCACGAAGCCAGTTTGGTTTTCCTCCTCACCATCCTTTCTCCCTTTTGCTGGTTATCCTTTCGTCCCAGTCTACTTTGCTTGCATAACCCTAAAAATAATATATAGATTTAGGCAAGCCTAAAATAATCTGTGGCACTTTCCGCCATTTCGTTTTTCGTTTGATGTATTTGGTTGTAAAACTGAATATCTTTTATTTTATATTTTCCGTTTTCGATAGTTGGAATAAATGTTATCCTGTGCTTTCTCCGTTTTTTTTTTTTTTTTTTTCATATTTATTTTTTCTGGTACCGTCTAATCCTTTATCCTTTTACCCTTTTCTTCATTCAAATCTCTATTTTCCCTTTATCAATATTTTGTTTTTCTTTTTTCCTTTTTTCTCTATTTCTTTTTTCCTTTTTACCTTCTTCCTTTTTACTTTTTTTCGTTTTTCTTTATTCTTTTTTCTTTTTCTGTATTTATTTTCTTCCTTTTTTCTTTTCTCTCGATCGCATACCCAGTAACCTTTGCTCGCAAATTTCGCGCCATCTTTCACCATTTCCTTGTGGGCTTTATTTGGTGCCTAGTGGTCTTCATGATCACACTCTGACATGGAGAACTTTGTGCAAGTCCAAAGCGGAGTTAAAGATCTTAAGGTAAAGCTCAATAATAGGATGATTACTGTGTTGTCCAATGTGTGTAGCCTGCAGGCCGAAACAATCTGTCTAATTAGTAAGGACAGTGTGGTAAGGCCCGATCCAGACACAATGGTTTTCAATATTACGGACATATTATTCTTTGTTACATACGAAGTATATGGTCAGCAAATAACTTGCAAGCCTGACCCCATCAAAAGTTACCCATACCCCTTGGAAATCGTTTTTCGTACCAATCATCTTACTTGGCCGCCGGCACAAGCGGCGAAAAGAGAGAAACCAGCTGCAGTAAGAAACAGTCGCTTCCTTCGCGACCGGCATAGCAAACAAACTCAAAATGACGCAAGAATATTATCATCTCTGAAGTTGTGGATGGTAAACCTTCACCCATCTATCAGATATACCTCACTTTCAGTAAATGAAACAGCATCGGTCAAGCAAGTCGCACGAATGGTGGTAGAAGAAGTTTGAACACGTGTCACGCTGCTCGACAACATTTACAAGGGTTTGAGAATAATGCCTTCTGAATCAACGATAGAAATAAGGAGAAAAGAAAATAGGAAAAAGGTAAAACGAAAAAAGGAATAAAAGAAAAAGGACAACAGGAATAAAGAAAAACGAAAAAAGATAAATTAAAAATTGAAAAAGCAATAAACAAAAGGATAAAGCAGAACCAGAAAAAAGAATATCATGATGATTCATGTTTTCATATTTCCTTTTTCCAGTACCGTTTTAACCATTATCCTTTTCCTTATTCACTTTTCAATTTCCCATATATCTTTTTCGTTGTTCTTTTTTCCTATTTTCCGTTATCCTTTTTTCTTTATTCCTTTTTCTCTTGTCTTATTTTATATTCCTTTTTTCTTGTTACCTTCTTCCTTTTTTCTTTTTTCTTTTTCTTTATTCATTTTATTTTTTCCTTTTCTTTCTTTTCCGGTTTCTCCGTGGCATACCCGGTAACCTTTGCTGGCAAATTTCGTGCCATTTTTCCCATTTCCATGTGATCTTCATTTGGTGTCTGACATGGAGAATTGAAGAGCTCCCGACAAAAACGTCCCCTGGACTTTCTGGCTAAATCGAACTTTATCAAAACAACTCCAAATTGCGCATGCAGGTTTGTTTACGTGTGCTAAACACTGTCCTGTGTTGCATTCGGCTGGTCTTTTCTTCGTTTTTTAGAAATTATGTATGCAAAAAAAAGGCATTTTGCAGGCTTACGTTCTCCCAGTCAGCTGGCAGTCTGAGTTTTCCAACTCATCGCGTGTACATCTTTCCCTGTAGGGTTTTCTAAGCGTCTACGGAAGGCGAGAAACCATTTAACAAGCATGTCTTCGACTTGCTGCGCATGTTTTTTGTTGGTTTGAGTAGAGTAGGACTGGATACTGCATTGTGACGTAATGTCACATGTTAGAGGCGGAAGAGTTTGAAATGAGCAAAATGGTGCATTTGAAAGTAAAACGAAGAAGTTTATAGTTTTAGCTCAAGTGCGGCTGCCAGGTGGTTGAAGGACATCATTAAGTCTGAATACCCGAAAGTTTACAGCACCGCTCGAAGAACTGAGTGATGTTTCTGCCTTTGTTTTGTACAACAGCGCTGTTTAGCGCTTCGGAAAAAACGTTGCAAACAAGGTAGTTTTGAGCCTGGCCGCATAGAAGGCCTAAAACAAGAGGTTTCTTGCCGGGAACTTCGTCAACGCGAGTTTTACAGGGTCCGCTTGGGTTCTGCCGCGACAAAGTTGCCGAGAAGTGACCTGGTTTTAGACTTTAAAAAATTCTTTATAGGTTTGGCAGGGGACCTTCCCTCGCAAATTTTTTTTCTGTGCCTCATTAAATATTCATCAATCAATAAATCAATAAATCGATTCGTGCCTTAGTTCCTCGCGAAGCGAGGCCGAAGGCCGAGCGTAGCGGGGTGTATAATTTTGTCCCTCAAAGGGCTCAGGCGGGATGAAATCTCGTGTGGAGTTTACGGTCATATATATTTGTGAGCTTGGTGTGTGGCGGAAATGACGTCACGCGGCCGCGCGCTGGTGGCCTAATGGTAAGGCGTCGAACTTGAAATCAGATTTTCGGGACTGAGGACGGGGGTTCGAATCCGGCTAGGGTTTTTTTTTTTCCCCTTTTTTTTTGTGGGTTCGAATCCTGAGCCTTTCATTTTTATCGTTTTTCTTTTCGGATTAAAATAACACTGATTTCCACATAATACTCCCTCAACGCCTATTCAGGCTATAAACTGCTGGTGTTGAAAACTGTTCATTGTTGTATGAAAATTTGCTGATGTCAAGGCTGATCGGGATTTCTCCATCCATTGGAAAGATAATCATCTCCGTTTAGTTCCTGTTGCTGTAATTGTTGTTGTTGTCTACGCGTGTCACTATTTTCTCGAGCAGACTGCCGATCAAATATTTCTCTCCTCCTTCGATTCTAATTGTAAGCGCGCTGCATCACTTTCCCTTCTTAATTGTAATCTATCCTGTAGCTGTTCAGTTGATTCTACTAAAAGTCTGTCTGTATAATTTTGTCTCAGTAATTGTAATCTCTGTATTCTTGTGTCTTCAGCTTCTGTTTGTATTCTATCCGCGGCATTTTGTCGAAGTCTCTGTAATCGTGCAGTTCGTTGTTGTTCAGTTTCTGTTTATATTCTGTCTGCTGTATTTTGTCGAAGTCTCTGTAATCGTGCAGTTCGTTGTTGTTCACTTTCTGTTTGTATTCTGTCTGCTGTATTTTGTCGAAGTCTCTCAGGGGCACCCATCGAGAATATAGTTCAAAACTACTTAAAGATAGCACCGTTGAACGTATTTTAGTATTTAAACGGTAGATATAGGCATATTTGTATCCCCTCAAATTTTTTTATCTGTTCGTATTTCCTAGCTGAAAGTGGCTCTTTCTAGGTATAAGCATGTCCCCAAATTGGGTATATCTGTATAAATTGGGTATATCTGTTGTAGCTAACGCACCAGCAATACAACTTAAAATTCAACGTAAATTTATTCTTGTGGACGTAACTTAATTACCAGTGGTTTCTAGGACATAAATAAAGAAATATATTACACTAAGAACAGAAATAACAGCATACAACAAAGGAAATACTAGAAGACAAATGAAGGAAACGATATGTACCTGACGATTTGGATACGCGGCGAAACGAAGGACGACAAACGAACGTAGCTTCTTAGATATAAACGAATCTTTCCGTGAAGAAACAATATGCATAAAACCCGCGAAAAGGTGACTTAATATACACGGTAGACTGGGCCGAGTAATACATAATCGCGGTAGACTGGGCCTAGGGATTGGTTTCTACATCTGTATAAAAGCTGTAGAACCCATAGATCCTATAGAACCCATAGATCATGTAGATGTTATAGAACCCATAGACCGGCTACATACCCAATTTGGGGACATGCTTATACCTAGAAAGAGCCCTGAAAGTCTAGTAATTCGAAAGTTATAGAGATCAAAACTTACCTTTTCGAAAATTCCAGCCAGAGAAAGGCTCCCGAAAATTCTAGGTGACCTTTTTAGAGTAAAAAATCCGTTAAAAATGAACAATTATACCATTTTTTAGATATTTGAAAATCCTAGGAAAGGCAGGCAAGCAAAAAAATTTACAATGAATGTTCTGAAAATTCTAGATCTCAAATCGTCTTCTGAACAGATATTTTAACGAAATATTCCGTTGGGTGCCCCTGGTCTCTGTAATCGTGCAGTTCGTTGTTGTTCAGTTTCTGTTTGTATTCTGTCTGCTGTATTTTGTCCGTTACTAGGCAACAATAACCCAGAGCTTTGCGAGGCCCTGCGAGTCACGTATTACTAGTTTATCTTGTTTTCGCGGGATATTGTAGATGTGTGATGATGTAAGAAGTGGAGATAGAAGTGAGAGCAAGCCGGCGGCACTTAACTGAAAGCAAAACTAGTATAATGTGACAACACGAGCAAACGTATTCAATCAACAATCAGTCTTTATTTCACTTTCACCTCAAAATTACAGCTAACGGTAACAGATTACAATAGTCTTCCCCGAAACAACAAAAAGCAGCTAACCGCAAGCAGACAGCAGTGAAAGCTACAATGAGTGACAAAAGTAGTTGACACATTAATTTCGCTCTGCGATTTTTATGACAAATTCACCACTAGTTTTTATATTCCATGACTGTCTGCTGAAATACCCCCTTTCCCCCATCCAATGTTGTAAAATGGTCGCAAGGGAATCCTAGAAACTAACTACAACATTGATTGGGGGAAGGGGGGTTGGAAAGGTGGGACAGAAGGATGAAATTGGTCCATATAGCAATAAAAGAGGGCGAAAATTGACAATGTGTCAACACTTTTGTCAATGATTGTCTGAGGTGCAAAATGGAATATATCTTAAGAACAGCGCGTAATGATTAATCGGTTAGAACATAAATTTATTTCTACCAACTGTTGTTTTCAATCGTCCAATCGGCATTGATGCTGTATTAATTGGTTTCTAATTAGACGCCATTAACGAATGTGACGATAACGCAATCAAAGGGTCAAAAATGGAATAAATTGAGCCAAAATGTTTACAACTGCTTAAATTGATAAAGAAACTGCTGCTTTCGCCTACTTATTTCTGATTTGAAATTGGTTGAAAAAGAAGGAAATTATGTTGAACTAATAACACAGTTTCAAGCCTTTGGCTTATAGCATAGAGTTGTCTGAAGACATTAAACTGTGAAGAGGTCACGCACGCAAATCATCGTTCGAGACGGCCCAATCAATATTAAGCCCGTATTTACTGCCCATTTCATTTCCAATTGCCAGTTTTTGGTATAATGAAGGAAATTTCACCGTTAGGCGAATAAATGTAATGTCCAAGTAATAATGCGCTTCTTCAATGTAATATACCTTGTGACATTTCCAACGCAGTTAGATAAAGCGTGACAAGTGCGTGTGACAGCTCAAAATTGTTGTTACTTCATGTTTTATTGACGCCTGTTTTAAGCATTTCTTAAACATGAAAAGCTAACTTAAGATACGAAAGTCTTCTTTGTCTCTTTTTCTACTATAAATAGCCATCAGCAAAGCCAAAAGGTGTCTACCGTTTGAAATTTCACAGTTAATCACGGTTAACCACGGTTAACCATCAGTAAACAAAGAAGATTCCTGATACTTACTATTGACTGATGGTTAACCATGGTTAACCGTTCAAATTTACACATTTTCGCCAAGTGTTTGGCCAAGAAACATTCTAGCGTGATAATTTTGAGCAAAAGTCATTTATCTCTGTTTTCTTAGGGAATTTCAGCGACAAATGGGAGTTTTTCCTAGCCTCACGATATCGAAGATCTTGATAAACATTAATCTCAACCACCCAGGAATTTGGTTTCGCGCTCTGGATAACGTTTATTCCTTCTTTTTCATAAAATTAGCCGGTTGCTTTGTAACAATAGAACGAATAAAGTTAACTGGAGTATTACTGCAGAGGCCCCGCTTAAGAATTTTAAACAAGAAAATAAATATTACGACCCTAGATAGTCACGCGCTAAGAACCATGGGCAGAATCTGAACCCGTTTTGTCTTTAATTTCTCAACTGATGACATTATTTTTAACTTCAAATAATCAAAACTACTCTAACGCCACTCATCTACCGTGTTTTCTAGAAAAAATCCTGGTAGAGCTAAGATTGATAACGGGTATCCTTTCTTTTTACTCAAATAGACCTCGGACAATGAGTGACAAAAGTAGTTGACACATTAATTTCGCTCTGCGATTTTTATGACAAATTCACCACTAGTTTTTATATTCCATGACTGTCTGCTGAAATACCCCCCTCCCCCCATCCAGTGTTGTAAAATGGTCGCAAGGGAATCCTAGAAACTAACTACAACATTGATTGGGGGAAGGGGGTTGGAAAGGTGGGACAGAAGGATGAAATTGGTCCATATAGCAATAAAAGAGGGCGAAAATTGACAATGTGTCAACACTTTTGTCAATGATTGTAGCCGCTTGAAACTCTAACGCTAACCCTAACCCTTAAACTTGGGTTTAGCTTTTTAACCCTTGGGGTTTAGGGTTAAGCTTTTTTCGCTAGGATTAAGCTAAGGGGTTAGGGCTAGGCCTGTAATCTCAAACCTTTAGCTGGTTTCATTGTTTTGCGGAACAAAAGGTTTCCTTTGTTTATCGTTTGTAAAAGAAAAGTCAAAAAGATGCCGCGCCTGCAAAAACCTTGTCTTTTTGCATGTGTAATTTTTCAAAAATGAATGGAAGACTAGCCAAATGCAACACAGGACAGTATTTAGCACACGTAAACAAACCTGCATGCGCAATTTGGAGTTGTTTTGATAACGTTCGATTTAGCCAGAAAGTCCAGGGGACGTTTTTGTCGGGAGCTCTTCAATTTTGTTCAAGTGCAAAGCGGAGATAAAACTATTAAAGTGAAGCTAAATGAAAGCACGATTACTGTGCTTTCCAAGGTGTTTAGCCTACAGGCCGATACTATTTATCTAATCGGCGATGATAGTGTGGTAATGCCCGATCCTGAGTCAATGGATTTCAATGTGGCGGACATATTATCGTTTGTTATATACGAAGTACATGGTGAGCAGATAACTCGAAAGCCCGACGCAATCGACAAGTTACCCGTACCACTTGGAAATCGCTTTTCATACCAAGCATCTTACTCGGCCGCCGGCACAAGCGGCGAAAAGAGAGAAACCAGCTGCAGTAAGAAACAGTCGCTTCCTCGCGACTGGCATTTACTTTCAAGTCTAGCAGGGAACATGGCAAAACTCAGCTACATGGTTCCTGTATTGTAATTTTCTATGGCTATGGTGCTACGCTCAGTTGCCCTTCGGGCCGCTAAGGAGCTCCGCTATGACTTTCGTGCTGATAAGTACTGGACTCAGCAAACCTAAGGGGTCATACAGACCTGCGACCACCTTCAAAATGTTTTTTTTTATTGTAACAGGTAATCAATCTGTCCAAGATTGTAGTGGGCTTGGAAAAAATTGGCAATGCAATTTCTTGTATACATCCATGATGGGTAAACAGACATTTCTTTGAAAAGGACTTTCAAGAGAAAATATGATATTTGATACTTTTATGTTTATTCATAATTCTGTCTGCTCTAGTCCCTCAGCCCTTGCACGTGTAAAAAAGACAGGCTATAAGCAACCTAGCCTCAAGATTTTTCCCACAATTTTGAGGACTGTATCTACTTTGTGATGCTAAAACATTTCTTATGGCATTTATTCCTCGTGAATGATGAATAAATGAAAACTTTATTTACCCTCAGTATTATGAGGCGTGTTAGGCCTCTAGCAAGTGATGCTAATAATGTGTGGAGCATTTCCCCAAAAAACCAACACTGCTAAATTCCAATTCGATCAGGAATAGTGGAAGAAGAGCCACCCTGTGGAAGTGCCATTGTAAATTCCCTAAATTCTTAACTTTTCGAGATAGTTCTTTACATGTATTTCAAGCTTTTCCAAGGTGGCTGTTGATGTCATCCTTAGCCCCTTGCTTATTCTTGCTCCCAGGTAGTCAAAGCTGTCCACATCTTTACTTCCTGCCCAACAAGAATGACTGCATTGCGGTTGTTTGCATTTTTCTCCTCATAAATTTGGTTTTCGTGGTGCCGATTTGTAAGCCCATTTCTTTCCTGTTCCTATTCAGGTGGTCTATCTTCTGAATCTGTGTAAATATGCTTGAGATGAGAGCCAGGTCCTTTGTGAAGTTTAAGTCCTCTAGCATAGTTGTCATCTTCCACCTGAATCCTGTCCCTCTATGGACGACTGTCTTCTTCATCACCCAGTCAGTTTCACCAAGAGAAACAGAAACCCAGACATCACTGCTTGACACCTGACTTCACCTCAAACCAAACTGCTCTTCAAACACCATCCACCACTGCACTTGTGCAGGTATTGTTCTTCACTTGCACCATTCTCACAATCTTACCGTAGATTGTTTTCCATAGCACCTCATTATCTTCCAGAGAGTCTCTCTATGTATGCTATCAATTATTGCTCCTGTGTCTATGCTGTTATTCATCTTATCAGCCTCTTCCACTTTGGCAGTTACTTCGGAAAATGGCCTGTGCAAGCCTCCACAAAGAACTCTCGCTATCTGGCTTTGACCTCATCGTCTTTGGTCAGAAGCCTTCAGTCTGTCTTTGTCCTTCACCATTCCTACCTTCTTTGGCCCGTCATTACACAGCCTCCTAGTTGCTTCGTATACTCCTTTCATCTGTCCCTGTTGTGCAGCGTCTTCAGCTTCTTGCACAATGCTGTTTACCCAGTCTGTCTTGTCCTTCCTGAGGCTCCTTTTTGCCTCCTTTCCTTCTTTCCGTACTTGTTTTGGGCTTCAATCTCTCTGATCTTGCATCGTCTGTCTTCCTTGTTACTTTCCTTCTCTCCTCTATCTTTCTCCAACTTTCTGTGCTGATCTAGCTCTGGCACTTCTTTCTGTGTCCCAATTCATTCATTGCTGTTTCTGGGTAGGCGTTTTTTATCTTCTGCCACCTTTGCTCAAATATTGTTGGCTGGGTCAGACTTCTCACTGTTCTGGTGTCTGTGTTGTTCTCATCTGGTGTCTGGAGGATGCTGAATCTATTCCTCAGTTCAAGGAAACTGTCTCAACTCAGGTACCGTCAGCTTGCTGTCTTCTTACCTGTCAGTCCCCTCCTGCTTCTTTCCTGTGCTGTTTAACCTGAGTTTGACCTTAGTTATGATAAGGTTGTGGTTGCATCCCACATCAACTCCTCGGTGTGCCCTTGTGACTTGAACTGACCTCCTAAACTGGGACTTGACTGCCACGTGGTCAATCTGGTTTCGGTGCTGACCATCTGGGAATCCATGTATACTTAACAATTATCCTGCGAAATCGCGCGGAATATCGCCTGATACTTAGCCGACGAGGCCGTAGGCCGAGTGGGCTAAAATCAGACGATATTTCGCAAGATTGAGCAGGATAATTGTTTTATTATTCAACAAATTGTCAACGAAACACATTTTGCACATAGAAAAACTGTAATTATGCAGCGCTTTACAAGATTTCGGACGAATCTTTGCAACCTACGAATATCGCAGGATATCTGTTATGTACGGATGACAGATATCTTTAACATTTTGACCATATATGGGCAGCGCGCGCATCTGTTGAATAATAATTGTGTATATCCTTATGCGAAAACATTGTCAATGTTATAGCAAGATTGTTGGATGCACAAAAGGCCACAAAGCGGTCCATGTATACTTGTGTATATCCTTATGCGGAAACATTGTCAATGTTATAGCAAGATTGTTGGATGCACAAAAGGCCACAAAGCGGTCACCATTGTCATTTCTGTCACAGTTTAAACCGTGTTTCCCAACAATATGACGCTCTCACCCTCCTGTCTCTCTACCACCTTGGCATTCCACTCCCCCATTACCAACAGCATGTCGTGTGGAAAATCACACGTCATTGAAAAATCAATGCAAAAGTTGACAACTTCTTTCGGAAAAATATAAAAAGGTTATTTGTAGAAAGTGACTGTCAATTGTGGAAAAATTGCCCTTCATCAGGTTGCCCAAAACACATTTTATCTTGTAAAGCAAGCTAAGGGCTACATAGTTAAGGTTAAGTCTGTGTATAAACCAAGTGGCTCATACAGCCAGAGCTTATCCCGGTTTCTGAAGCATTAAGCTACTAAAGGTTTTGCTACTTCCCCCTGGATAGAATGCTAGTCTATTGCAGGGTTTCCCCTCAGTAGTAAATTCGCTGGTACCCATTTATACACCTGGGTGGGGAAAGGCACTGTCAGTGTTAAGTGTCTTGTCCAAGAACACAACACAGCGCCACGGCTAGGCCGTTCGACAAGGAGTTGAGCGCGCTAACCATTTGGCCACTGCACTTCCCATACAAGGGCTACATACCAAAGGGAAAATAATTTTGATGTGTCTTATAAGAACAAAATCACAAGTGGAGGAATCGAACAGCATTTGTTGTAGAAACTTGCTGTCTCGTATTTTTGGACAAAATATGGCTCAACCATAGCACAAGTTAAACAGCCTTTTTTGGGCAGAGATACGGTCAGAAGGTTTCGACAAGGAGTTGAGCGCGCTAACCATTTGGCCACCGCACTTCCCATACAAGGGCTACATACCAAAGGGAAAATAATTTTGATGTGTCTTATAAGAACAGAAACCCAAGTGGAGGATTAAATGGCATTTGTTGTAGAAACTTGCTGTCTCGTATTTTTGGACAAAACATGGCTCAACCATAGCACAAGTTAAACAGCCTTTTTTGGGCAGAGATACAGGCAGAAGGTTTTTTGTTCATTGCTGTTCCAGGGAACTCCATTCTCTTTGTTGGATCAGTAAAAACTCATGTTGCTTCATGTCATGTGACTCTTACTGCGAGAGAAACTGGCGCCTAGTAATGCGCAAGAATGCCACTGCACAAAAGCTTAATGCAGTAGTATGTACAATATTTTTGGCTTTATTCCAGAGGCAGTACCCAATTCTTTAATAATTGTATTCTATATACAAGTGCTTCAAATCGCCAAAAAAACTTAAACAATGTGAAAATTGTAAACTTCATTTTATAACAAAAACAGCTGTAAAAGCTGATTTTAGGAGGCTAAAATATTAAGCAATTAGTGAAGAAATTTGAATATTTATATTGGCAAGCTGTGACCTAGAATGGTAAGCTTGTGGAGGGACTGTCAAAAGTCTTTTCCCATCCCTCCTGTACTTACTGAGCAGACATTATTGTGATATTTAGTTGAGAATGAGTGGATGATATCACTTCTGCTACCATCCCAAGCTTTTTCGTGGATGCGGACATTTCTAGTTCAAGTAATGGTGGACAATTTGAGCACAAAGTTACAGTTAAAACAATCAGACTTCTTGTAAGATTTTGGACTTAATATTTGGCAGAATTACATGGGTCTTAGCTTAGTCCCTCTCACCAGATAAAACACAAAGACAATTTTTTTTAATTGGATTTATTGTTAGGACCGTTAGAAGATACTGGTAGTCATAAATTGGACTTAAACAATTATTTTGAAGCAAGAAAAATAAATTCTCATGAGTGATAATTTAAATAGTAAATTAATATTTATTCTGAACTGGCAATAAATGATGATGATGATTCCTGACCGTATGCTACAACCTCCTGTTATTCCTATTATGTACTTTTCAGAAAGAGTTATCTCAAGTGAAGAAAAGAAACAAACAATTGTGCTTCATTCTTAGTCAGGCAGAAAGTAAGTGAGCTGTCAAATGTCATTTAAGTAATTGATGAATCCAATCTATGGCTTCTTTGTCTCCTTTCTGATTAAAATTTATGTTTGTTGGCCTATGTATATGCTTATCATAGTGAACTTAGCTTACCTTTCATCACTGTCATAAAAATGTGAACTAACACTTTTAAATTTGAAACAAAGAAGTGTACGTGCAGCTGTAGTAAGGTTTGATTTTCTACCCCGGGAGCAGAAGCTGAATAATTATTGACCTCATTTATTATCCCTGTAAATGGTTTGAGACTTATTTATTATTCATTTTCAGATTTAACACAATATTTATTATCCAGTTTGCTTCAAATTGGATTTTGTTAGCTTGCAAATACAACCAACTCTTTTTTGCCCTATTCTTGCTTGACCAAATTGGTTGGCAGTGATGAGAAACAACAGTTTTTGAAGCCTAGATATTGCTGGGCATGAGCGGGGTTGACAGGCATGGTATTTTTAAAGGAACCGGTATGTGTTAAACCAGCAGGATGTTTAAACCCTTAAATATATACATTATTGATTCCTTTTCTTTTCAAACTGGTTATTATTCTGCCTTTATCCATACTTTAAATGCTAACCAGATGTAATTACCTAAATCTAATGAAGAGCATTCTAAACTATTTTAGTGAAAGAAAAATCTGAGCTGCTGATGCAAATTGAAGAGTTGAACGAAGTTAAAGAACAGGTGAGATGGAATTTAATCAGAAAACCGAAACCTTTTTGCACATTTGTTTCCATTAAGTACCGTATTTGGAAAATCAGCAAAAAAAATTAACCAATCAAAATTGCAATATTTGGATTTTAAAAATTCACAGTGTACGCCTAGCTCGCGCTCGATGACATAATGTTGTTTTTGAACAAGCTTGTTGAATGAAGTTGAATTTGGTCAAATTTCCCTGTTTTATTGTCGTTAAGTAGTCTGGAGAACATCACCTGGATACACTTGATGAATTTCTTTAGTTTCTGTAAGAAATGGTTGAAATTCAAGTAGTCAATGCAAAACCGAAAATGTTGTTGTTGATTGTTGCATGTGACATTGCGTGTGGTGTATAGCATTCGCGTACAAACTCTGCGTGTTTTTGGTACTTGGCAAAACTGAATATTCAAACGCTGTGAATGTGCGTAACACGTTTCAAACCGCTTATGAGTTTCTGATTTAATATGGTAGCTGAAATAAATAGTAGTCAGTGTCAACATGTCTTTAAAAAGGGTCTATCTTTTATGGGGTTCTATTCAAGTACAAGTGCAAAAAAGTTATTATTTCTTGGCAGAGTAAAACTTAATCTTTGTGCACCAAAAAGACGCCTCAGTTAGCATTTAAAAGAATGAGTAAATATTTTTAATGAAGAGGTTAGCTGCTAACTGATTAAAAATAATGCAGTCTATAATTGTAACATGCATTTAAGTACAGCACAAGAAGTGTGTTCTCTCGCTGAACCTCTAATTAGTTGTCAATACACATGAAATATGGCAGATGTAATATACAGCATGACTAATTACTTTGCATTAAAAAAGTTTTAAAAAATGACACTGGCTTAATTATATTCAGGACATTTCAGCTATACTGCTGTAGCCTCTTTCAGCAATACCTTAATTTAAAAAGAAAAAGGACTAAAATACAGAAGAGGTGATAGTGAATAAAGATTAAAAGATACAGAAGAGATGATAATGAATATTTTGTGCTGAGCTAAATCACCTTTTCAGTATTTATTTTCTTAGATTTTGTTCCTATAACACCAGGAACGCTGTTGTTAAATTTACATATTTCTGAAGAAGGCTACAGCAGCAGCCGAAACCTCCTGAATATAATCTTTTAAGCCATTGCCAACTTTTTTTTAGAATATTTTTAAATCTTATCAGGCCTGGCTACCAACCAGGTATTTTTAATTATTTTTCATATATTTTACAGACTGATTTTCTTATTTAATTTTGCTATTTACGAAAGAGAATTTTTTTCAATTAATCTTTTGGTTTCTACTCATGAAGCTGACCATGCTTTGAAAACAGCTAAGAAGGAAATTTACTTCAAAAATCGCAACTGAGTAAAAAAATATTAATGTGCAAGATTACAAAACTACGAAATCTTTGCTTCATCTCTTCGGCATTGCAAATCAGTCGTATCTTTCGCAATGAAAGAAAAAGTTGTTAACACAGCAAATACATCTATAAAAATAAGAACTAGAGTAGTCATGTAAACTTGAAAGTGAAGTTGCTATATTTAGATAGGACGAGATGACACATTCCAAAAGACATGTTAACGCCTAGAGGTTCAAAACCGCTTGCAAACCAGGTAGCGTGTTGTTGTCGATATTAAGGAGAAAGACTGCTCCAACTTAATCAATCTCATCAGATTTTATGTTTGTAAGGATGGTAAGCAGCTGCTTCAGCGGCACTGATATCGAGCATTCAGTTTATGTGGATGTGTGTGAAGATGTGGGTGTTAAACCACTGTACTGTCAATTGATCTGCGCCATTGCATTTTGCACTATCCTTTTACCTCTGAGTTTTCAAAATCTACACGAATGACCCCACCAAAAAAATTCAGAAATTAGATATTGACTCTGATTGAAAATTCATGCACAATAAAATACAAATGTGTAAGACAGATTTTGAGTTACTTTTAGAACAGGTAAAATATCACATTTTCCTATAAATATTTCCTATATATCCACATAGCGCCGAGTTGGCTATAACGATTTCATATCCAACAAAGGATAGTGGAATAATTGTTTTGTAAAAAACGCCAAAAGAATTACAGTATTTGAGCTTCCCAGCTGCGGCGTATCGGCTACCATATTAAGTCGTGGTCAATGGTATATGAGCTCATAAACCATTGCCAGTTAACCAATCAAAATTCAGGAATTGCAATATACCACTACTATATTTTCGTGGCATATGATATTCCCCAGTTTCTGCTGTATCTTGTGACGTGTCTAGATCAATCATGCGCGAGTTAAAATGTTTGATGGATTAGAAAACTTTATTGTGTATGTTGCTGTAGTTGATGGATTAGAAAACTTTATTCTTGTGTATGTTGCTGTAGTTGCCCTTATTTTTGTGAGCCAAATTTCCTGACAATTTTTAATTTATTTTAAATTTGCAACTGTTAGGTGGTACAGTTACATACTGAACTAGAGCAAGAAAGATCTAAAAATTCTGCTTTGAAGTGTGAGATTGCCAAGGTAAGGATTGAAATAAACAATATATCAAATATGAGAGCGTTTGTCATCGTGGAATATCTAGACAGTGAGAAGTGTAGTTGAGAATCTGTGGCGAAGCGATTTCAAGTGTTTGATATAACGGTTTTCCTAATTACCCATCTCAAAGTGGATAAATGGGTGGAGTGACTGTTTATATTTAATCTAGAAAACAATTACATTATTAAAGGAAACATACCAACAAACGCTGATCAGCAAAATAGAATAGGGTATTTGTCGATTAGGCTGCATTCATTATGTATCCTACAAGGGGGGGGGGGGGCAGAGGATTTTAGGGGGGGTTCTCAAATTTTAGAGCAAAAAAAGGGGGGATATGAAAATTGTTTAAATATCTCCTGGGGGGATGCTTATTTTTTGTAAGATTTTTTGTAATAGTTTTAAAAAGTGAAAAAAGAAATGATAAGTACAGCAGCTTCTTTCAAGAATTGTAGGCAACAAGGGTACCTCTATTATTCTGAGAGACTATAGTACCTATGTTGAAGTTTTTTAAGTAGTGTGCCTGGCCTGTAGATGTAATGTTTCGATACAGTATAGAAAAAAAACCCATCTAAAATGGAACCATTTAATGCAACCTCAGAAAAATGATAAGATAAGGAGAATAATGGCACATGTCGCACTTGAGAGGAATGATGCTGAACGGCCGGTAAACG
Source organism: Oculina patagonica (assembly GCF_052425735.1). Classification (NCBI taxonomy): domain Eukaryota; kingdom Metazoa; phylum Cnidaria; class Anthozoa; order Scleractinia; family Oculinidae; genus Oculina; species Oculina patagonica. The sequence goes on from NC_135758.1 coordinate 14,991,034, forward strand.
AGGGTGAAGAGGATGGCAACAGCGGAAATGAATCCGTGGATGAGTGTGATAGTGAGAGTGATGATGATGATGAGGTCGTTGCCTTTGTCAACGAGAGTGACAGTGAAACGCAGGTTTCTGTCAATACTCCTGGTAGTACTGGTACTCGAGCTGGCAGGCTATCTATACCTAATTCCCCCTACTTAGACTGGCTCACATAGGTATGACATAAACAGTCAAAGCACTTTCGATGTTCGTATTAAACATGTCTCTTGAAATTTCAAACATATTTAGTGTACTATTACCTTATTCTTACTAATTTTCGATGTACTTAATTTCGCGAAATTCGGCGAGTATTAATTTTCGTGATTGCAAGAAAAATTAGAGCAAAAGTGTATTAAATTTCGCGATTTTGTCAGTGTTTTATTGATCAGTCGTTAAAGACTATGGAACTACTGGGAATATACAAAGGTCTGGCTCAATGTAACTACAAGGAACCTCCAAATGTAAACTTTGTTGACTTTTAGTGTACTAAAGAGGTTTTGGCCAATTTACAAGCTGAAGAACAGTTATCAGAGGAAGGGTGCTTGTCGAAAACAAGACAGAAAAATACTTCAAGTGTAGAAAGTTGTTAAAATTCTAAACATTTAAAATTTTTATTTACTTTTACTTAACAATAAGATATTAATTTTCGCGTGTGTAAATTTCGCGATTATTTTGAAATCGCGAAAATCGCGAAAATTAGTACTCGAAAAATTAGTAAGACAAAGGTATACAGATATTTATTTTGATATTTGTTGGGAGGGGGGGGGTATTCATTTTTCGGCTGATTGCTTGGGGGGATTATGAAAATTTGTATGGGCCTTTGGGGGGAATTTAAAAAAATGGGCCGCTGAAAAAAAAATCCTCTGTCCCCCCCTGTAGCATACATAATGAATGCAGCCTTATGTGGAAAGGATTGCCATGTTTCCTTCCTCCAGTTTGCTCATCAGACATTCAGTGTGTTTACAATGTTACTTGTTGCAAAACATATGACAAGTTAGCAGTCACTCTCTCTGCAGCTTATACTTCATTGTTATAATTACCCATGTGTCTTTCTTTAAAACTGTTTTTTTTTTTCTTCTTATAGTCTTCAGGGGGGAGACAGAGACGTGGTTCATCTTCCTGACATCAATGCTTATCATGCTGTTTATTTGCTTTACGCATATATATATACATTGTATATATCAAAATTATTTCATAAATATATCATAAATGCATAGAAACCATACATATATACAGAAGAACATGTAGCATACCGTTTGTTAAACATTTTGTTTGGCGACTTGTACTTGGCAATGTGCCATGCACAGCCAGGTCACATGGAGCCATGTCACAGCAACATGTCCCTGGGACATATCCCCAATACGTTTTTACGCATCCTGATTTTGTCGCTGCTACACGTCCCTGCTACATGCTCACTGGTGAACAGTACATGATTTTGATGTGTTCCAGGTACATGTTGCTGGCTCTGATATGTCCCTACATCATGCCCCTTTCAAAGCCAGTTCATATTCCCCCGAAATGTCCTGATGTTGTACGTTATTTTTGCAGATCCTGTGGCACATTTTGTTTTAAATAGAGTACACCACGTGGCTGTACTTTTATTATTTTATTACCTAACAACTGCTTCATTAGTAATTTTAGGGCCATTTAGTAATTTAAATTTTTATAAATATTGTAATGCGCAAGTGAAAATCCTTTGTTTTTTTAGTATGACAAAGTTTAGTAAACGACAATGATTTTTGCTAAGGATAAAAGATTTCCTTGTGATAGCCATATTTGCTCAGTTCAAACCGACGTTAGCAGAATCATAACACCATTGTGGGATTGGATGCAATTAAAATACTATATTTCTATCTGTTCACTGATAAGAGATTGCATGGTATAGACTTAATCCACACTTGTCATCTTTCTGTGTTTTGTGTAATCTAAGTTTAACTCTATTTATAACTACATGTAATGGTAGTAAAGAGTGTTGTTGATGATGATGTGTTATTGATGTGTTATATCTGTTTTTTTTTTTTTTTTACTCAACGGTCGAACCTGCCGTGAAAAAATAAAATCTGGTCAATTTTGTCGGGTAACAAAGTTGCTTTTTCCGGTGCATTTGCCCTCCGTTATATGTAATGTAATGTAAAACTTAATTTAAACACGGAAAATCATCAGTTACAATAATTTAAGTATTAAAAAACTAAAACTAAAACTGCTTTACATGATTGCCGTGTGGGAATCCGATACGTCAGCTACCTTCTTGATAATTTTCTTAAAATTATTAACTGATGCAGCATTTTTAAGACATTTCGGCATGTTATTCCAGAGCATAGCGCCGCCGTAAGAAAAGCTTCGTTTTAAATAGTTGGTATTTGGTTTGGGTAGCGTCAGCTTTCCCTCAGAGTCTCTCAAGTTATACACAGAGTGACGCTGAGAGAAAAGGTTTTGTAGGTAATCTGGGGTAAGACCATTCATGGTTTTATACATTATTAAGGCTTTCTGTTTCTTTCTTCGAGAAAATAGCCTCTCCCAGTCGAGTGTGGAAAGGAGGTGGGTTGAACTCGTATCAAAAGGTGATTTAGTTATAACTCTGGGTGCACGTTTCTGTAATTTTTGGAGCTTGTCACTCAAATAACCACTCATACAGTCCCAAACGGGGCTGCAATAATCGAAATGTGGCATAAATAAAGCGTTATAAATTTGAATTGCAGTTCCTTTCGATATAAAAGGACGCACTCGTTTAAGGGCGCCTATAGCCGAGGACACTTTTTTGCAAATCTCTTCAACGTGTTTACACCAAGAGAGATGAGCATCAATGGTAAGACCCAAAGATTTGGTATGATCAACTCTCTCGATAATTTGGTCATCAATTCTGATTTCTATGTCGTCACATTGAACAGATAGTCTTTGCCTTGATCCAATTATCATTAACTCTGTTTTGGCGACATTAAAGCTGAGCTTGTTAGCTTTCAGCCAACAACTAAGGCTATTTAATTCAGGGGCTAAAGCCAACTTAAGCTCAGTTAACGTCTTAGCAGATAACGTAAGATTGGTGTCATCGGCAAACATTCTTGGTACAGCGTTCTGCAGGGAGTTTGGAAGATCGTTAATGTAAATTAAAAATAACAATGGACCTAATATGCTGCCCTGGGGCACGCCGCAACTTAAGGTACGAGCAGTTGATATATTGCCATTGACACTACATCTTTGGGTTCGGCCACTTAAGTACGATGAGAACCACTTTTTGGCTGCCTGGTCGACACCCAAGTATGGCAACTTACGCAGGATAATCTCATGATCAATGGTGTCGAATGCCTTAGTAAGGTCAATAAAGACAACGCCATTTAGAAGGCCATTGTCGATGTTTACTGACCAAGCATCTGTTGCCTCAAGCAAAGCCGTAAGCGTACTATGTAGGGAACGGAAGCCGGATTGGCAACCTAATAACAATTTATTGTCATCTAGATAATTGTAAAGTTGATTGTAAACAATTTTTTCAAAAACTTTCGAAACTACTGGAATTACAGATATTGGCCTATAGTTGTTAGGATCCGATTTTAAGCCTTTTTTGAAAAGTGGAGTTACTTTGGCCGCTTTCCAATCATTTGGATATATCCCCGTGAGGATGGACTTTGAAAAAATGGAAGTAAGAGAAGGCGCGACGATACTGGCAGCCATTTTTAACAATTTACTCGGAATCCTATCAAGACCCGTGGCTTTCTTTTCATCAATTTTCGACAAAAGCTTAAAAACAGTATTTACACTCGGAATTTGCAGAGTAAACGAACTATCTGTGGGCTCCAAGTAAGACTCGGGATTTACACCGACAACAGGAATATCTTGTGCCAATACTTGCGCAACATTTGAGAAATGTTCGTTAATAGTTTCAGCTATTTCCATCGGGTTACTAACTATTCTGTTATCAGCTTTGATCTCCAAAATATTAGCCGACTTACCACTGTTACGCGAAGTTAGCTCGTTGATAACTTTCCATGTTTTGCGCGAATTACCTTTGTTGGCTTCCAGGTTGTCAGAAACAAAGCGTTTCTTTGCGAGCTTAATTGCGTTATTTGCCTGGTTTCTAGCACGCTTAAATTGATCCCATGTAGCCGAGTTATTGGAGGCGATTGCCTTCTTTTTAAGGAAATCTCGTTTTCTGATAAGACACAATAATTCTCTGGTAATCCATGGAGATCGCTTTTTACGAATTCTTTTCAATTTGAGTGGTGCGTGTGTATCAACGCAGTCAAGAAACATTTCTTTCCATACACGCCAGATATCATTTGGATCGGAATATAAATCAACATTGGCCCATGGGAGTTGATTGAGATCACTTTAGAATTAAATTGTCGCGTTTCGATCACGCGAGGGCCGTTACGATAGAATTGAGTCTTACGTGTCAAGAAAACAAGAGAATGATCACTTATGCCAAGGTGAATAACACCCGAATTAGTAACCTTATCCAGAGTATTTGTTATACATAAATCGATTAACGATTTGGATACCGGGGTAACACGTTGGTTCAGTGATTAACTGACTTAGACCATATATATCGAAAATATTCGTCAGATAAGGAGAATTATGTGCATTTGCTTCAGGCAACAAATTGCAAATAATATCACCGAGTAAATATAACTACTTATTTTCAGCGTCAATTTTGGCTATAACTTTCTCAAATTCGCTAAATAGATTTGGTGGAGAACTTGGGGGTCGATACCAAGTACCGACCAGAAATGGTGTACTCCGTGGCTTACTGATTTCGACAAAAAGACATTCTAAGTGCTCATTATTTAGGTCATGACGTAATCGATAATTCAAATTAGTGCGTAAATATGTACATACACCACCTCCATTCCTTCCTTTAACTTTACGATCATTTCTGACTATTTCAAAGCCAGGTATATACACTTCAATGTCATGTACTGTAGAGTCTAATTTTGACTCATTAATTTGCAAAATATCGACTTTTGAAGAGGACATAAAAATTCTAAGTTCATCGATATGGGATAATAGACTATTAATGTTAAGGGACGCAATAACTAAACCTCGACCAAAGATTGTGGGACAATTGGACTTACCGCAGACATTACCCTTGTGGGCATCAGCCGATTCGGATTCCCAGACGGCAATAACCTAGTTTACAAGTAAATGATTTATAAAGTTACGAGCCAGACGCGACGTTCCACTTTTGTTCAAATGGAGTCCACTGCGGTTTAAGTGGCTGGTCGCCGAAATGTTTGAATTGTCAATAAAACCCCAATTCTTTTGCAAGCAGTGTTCCTTAAGAACTTTGTTTACTTCGGGTACTTTGCAGGCCAGAGCTTCATCGTCGGATCTGTTGATGAGACTGGATATGGTTATCATAGCTGAAGATTCGAAACTGACTGATTCAGCTAGGTCAATCAATTCAACTGACAATTATCTCGTCCGGGTTTCTGCGTAGAAGTGGCTTGATATGGTCATTCATGTCTTGCGTTGTGCATCCCGGAAAGGTGGCAATCTTGACTTGTGAATTCTTAGACATTTTGTGACCTTGTAGGTATTTAAGAGTCGAATCCCCTGCTATAACAACTTTCTTCTTACGGTTGGACTGTAAGTGGTTGTGCTGATTTGTCGAATTGACTGAGCCAGTATTATGCGATCTGATCTCAGAGGACGATGAAGATGTTCTGTGTTCTTGGACATTGTTATTTCCTTTTCGATTGCTTGCATTTCTTTGGATTTGTTTATCATCTCGGAGAGGCTCAAATCTGTTTCGAGTTTGGATTACGTTGGCGGGCGTTGTTTCCTGGCTGTGATTTGCATTTGTTCTTCTCGGTTGCGGCTTTTCTACGGACCAACAATCTCTGGATTTTTGTTGATTGTTGTCAACTTCGCCTTTTTCTCGCATAATTATCGATAGAGCTAATTTTAATGAATCGTTTTCTTGCTCAAGGGACAAAGCTCGGCTTTCAAAGAACAAACATTTTTCTTCCAAGTCCTTGATTGCATTGTCTTTGTTAGATATCGTGGATGATAACTTCTCGCACCTCTTTTTGTAATCAAGGAGCTCGACGCCTAAAGCATTCTCATCTTGGTTTTGAATGTTTTCCTTCGACAGAAGTTTTGTATTAACTTCAACTTGTTTTTGAAGGATCAATAAATCGAGTTTTAATCCTTCAATGTCAGAAATAATTTCTGAAGTTGATTGAATTTAAGTACCATTTAGTGGACACTCGCCATCAGTTGATGATTGTAGAATACGTTGGCCACTGTCGGTCTCCTGAAAAAGTGTTGATGATTGAAGTACATTTTCACTAGAGCTCAGATAATTGGCTTCTAGCATTTCAGTGGTCTCTCCCGGCTTCTTGTGAACTAATTCAAGCAGCTTATCCTTTAATGCGGGACCATCGCGTCCCTGAAAATTCAGAGTATGTTGCTTCTTGTAGTACCAGTTGATGATAATATTGCCGTTTGAACTTTTAAATTGCTTTGTACTTCCACCAGGCGTAAGCCACTTTCCTTGCAATTCTAAACCATTTTCTACAAATTTCTGTAGTGATTCGAGGTCATTCTTCCATACCAACTTTCCATTGATAAGATGAAGATATTCAAGATCACTTGACTCTGGAATAAGCGAGTAACATTCGGTTTCTACATCAGAGTTGCCGGAGCTACCGGATAAACGTTCGCCCGCCATGTTGTGCATAATTAAAAATATACTGTTTCAAGTATTGAGTATTGAGGTGGCTGGCAATGGTTTCCAGCACTTTCCTGCTACTAATACTTCTATGGGCCAGTACTACCTTTCTGTATAATGGTATCAAACAAATATTATAATAACCTGAATTCTACGCGCATTTTGATTGGTTCTTACTTATGATCTATTAGAGTACAGACACGTAGATGACGTCACGCGGTGGTGTGACTCGCACGCGTGATCAGAGTTCATAGTCCAAATCAGTGTTGTCGGCAAAGTTTTTCAAACTCGCGGGGCCACAACAAAAAAAAATTCAGCTTAATTACAAATCTACAGTGAGAAATAATACGCCAAGCATCGTTTACCTATCGAATCATTTAACTGGGCTAAACAAGCTTGAAGAAGACAATGAATTATTCGAGAAATCGTCAAAATCTGTATGAAAGTGTTTGACCGATGTTGTACAGTTGGAAGACGCCACTGGAAAAATGAATGGCGGTTGAACACTTAGGTTTATGCTTACAGATTTGAACAACTATCCAAATCGGAATAAAGGTTAGTTTTTCATTGACTTTCAATTTACTATTTTTCTGTTTATTTAATCGGTTTAACAGTGCTTTGTGGTTACGGAAACTTAACCGTGACATGAAAACAACTTAGCTCACGGGTAGCGGCATTGCTCACACTGAAGTGTACTGAAGTCTTGTGTATATAAAACAAACAGATTCTATTTTGCCGTGGGTCTGTTCAGTTATAGACCACAGAAGACGTCAAAATGTCGTATGAACATCAGTGACCGACTCGTCTAACGGCTCGTGGGCCACTTCTCTGTTCATACCACATTTTGACGTCATCTGTGATCTATAACTGAACAGACGCACGGCAAAATGGAATCTATTTGTAACTCAATCATTTTTGAGTTATTTTTTCAAAAATAGCTCTTAGTCGGCGTGATGGGCCGTGTAGTCATTCAGTCAGTTTGTCACATCAATCAGATTTCAGGTACTATCAGAACCAATCAAATTGTAGTTTATAAGTGGGAAGCAATCTGACACAGTTGTAGTGTGCGATTTTGTTCGAAGATTTTAAATTTGTAGGAGGTGGAATTGGCGAGTTGTGAATTAACCCTGGATTAAAATCGTGTTTTTCGTAACGCTCACCTGCTTACAACGCACACGCCGTCAGCAAAAGGCCCAACACAAACTTGTTATTCGTCTTATTCGAGCGTTCGTTTTGAAGAGGCCAGCTTTCCTGACCGTGGTAATCAAAGTCTCTTCGAGATACCGACTTTTTTGCATGATGTATGAGTCGAAGGTTTATCCTGTGCATTGTTCTTCGAACTTATCATTACAGTTGCTTTGTAGTTTAGTTTAATAATTTTCTATCTTCACGGAGGAAATGCAGCCATATAATTTTATCAAAAATGGCTCGTCCGCGCCGGGTATTTATACACATATTCCTCAACATTACACAAATAAACAGTGCAAATTTCACCGAGTTCTGACAATTCTATACTTTAAAATTGCAAGGACCTTTCGAGACAGTCGATTACGGCAGCGAAATTAGCAAATGAAACAGCAAAATATGCGTTCGACGCTTTGTTTTTGCGACGCCATATTTGAATTGTTATACTTCCGACTACTGTCAGAGAAAACATTGCGGCGTAAACAAATTGATACACTCATGCTGCGTTTTGTCTGGGCTCTGCGAGGGTCAGAAAGAATGGCGAATATTCCCCGAGACGAAGTCTCGGGAATATTCGCCATGATTCACTTCGCCTTTGGCGAATAATTGTTAAAGAGTCGAAGAAATGGAAAGGAACCTTCTTTAGATTTCTAACTATTATTGTAGACTCCGTGGCGTTAAATAACTGCAAACCGCAACTCATTTAATTAGTCTCTTGAGCGTCTTGCTTAATTCACCAATTCAGAAGTGGCGTTTGTGTTTATACCTTTAAAACATCTCGTTCAAACATTTAATGAACCGGTATAAGTATTAACTTTGCTGTTAAAAGCAACTACGATCGATCGCCAAAACAGAATAAGAGCGTGCCATTCCGTGACAATTTGATAACTCAATTAGTTCTTGTTTGTTGAATAAAATTTACGCTGTGAATGAACCACAATCTTTGTTGAACAGTTCTGACAGGAAACAAATACTCCAGGTGTACTGGGCTTTGAAGAACTTTCCCGAAGAGAGTGGTTTTTGATTTGATTCGTTTATTGCTTCATTTATGGAGACAAGGCTTTTTGGAGAAAAACAAAGGTATCATGTTACAAAAGTGAGAAAAACAACAGTATCATGTTACAGTGTTTGGCAAAAGGCCAAAAGTATTCGTAACAAACAAAAGTATCACGTTACGGTTGCTACAAAGCTAGCAACAAAAAACCGCTTTAAACAGAATAGGAACGTGCCATTTCGTGACATTTTGACCTTAGTATTTCCGCACTTCTGCTTCAACGATTTTCCTAAAACTTGGCTGAAATTTAGCAAAAATATATCAGCAAAATTCTTTACTGGACGTGATTTTACCAAAAAGTGGGGTCCAGTTAAATGCCAGGAACATTAAAAATATTTTTCTCCAGTGAAATCAAATTAAATCATATTATTACTGAATGATAGGCGAAAGATTCCCAAAGTTTCATTGCCATCACGTCAAAGCCGAAAAAGTTATGACGCAAAGTTTGACATGAACGAATGCGCCTGGAATAACTATGGAGCCACCTCAATTTTCTGGCGCATTAAGAACCTTACTACTATCAGTGTCACATGGAGCAAAAGCTCCCCTTTTATATTTTGCAGACTAGATTAGACTGTCTACATGATTTAGTCACGCAAGTTGACATTATAGCCTCGATAAAAACCAATCACAAACCAGTTTGAATTCGTGCGACTGATCGCACGATGACCGAGAGCGTTGTCGTAGTGTACACCCTTCTGCGACAACTCGTTGCGACAAAATATAAATTAACCAATGGCAGAGCGTCATGTATTTTTTCCTTATTAAAAATGGAAAACATATTCACATACCCACTCTTCCAAATTCGCTACGTATCGAGGGCAGTGACATGTTTTGAATCAGTACCCACGGAGCGACTTGTTGCAGAGACCTGTCGCTGTAACTTGTCGCCTAGTGTGTCCCGACCTTAAGTGTTATAAGATTTTTATCAGAGTTGCCCAATAACATAGGAATGAAAGTTGCTTTGGTTTGATTCCGTACTTCAGTGTGCTGTCGTCTCGATGGCCTCTTGGCGGGATATTCTTTTTGCCACACAATATTACGGTACTTATGATTGCTCCGAAGTGCCTTCGTGTTTTTCTCAAACATCACTTGGTTTTGCGTGTCATGTATAGAAATCCTATATGGCAAGGTTTTCTTTGGAAGTGTATCATCGCAATGCCGGCTTCAAGTGCCAACTGGTGACATTGTATTTTATGATGTCGCTCAAGTACCCCATCCTTCCCAGTGGCTTTTTCTAGCTTTTGGAATGGAGCTGTTACTAGAGGTCTTTTCTATCTTCGAGGATCTGATGGATTGTTTTGCATCACACAATATTTGCAAAAGCTTCCCATTTCTGAAGGGCTATATACAAGCCACTTACACTTTTCCAACCACGAGGGCTGGAACACAAGCTTCTTAGAATGTTTGTCTTTTCCCTTAACCACAGTCCTGGAGAAAAAGACTATGTCTAAAGGAAGCGGAGTGAAATGGTTTTTAAGGTATTTAATTCTTTTCGTGCAGCTGAAGAGGTCAAAGAGTTCTTGGATCGACCTTGCTACTTACTATATCCGCATAGGCGTACGGGCCGGGGGGGGCTGGGGGGCTGCAGCCCCCCCAAAGTTTGGGCAGCTCAGAATTTTTGGGCAGCAAGAGAAATTTGGGCCAGGCGAGTTTTTAAGAAGTTTCCATGTTTTTTTTCTCGAAGAGATAGTAATTTATCCTCACTGCAAACCTCATTACCACATCGCGGTAGACTAAGTTATGGGAGGAGTCCGCGACTACAGTGGCAGCAAAGGTTTGCAGCGAGTGTAAAAAGGGAGAAGCTCTGTCAACTGGCACCAGGGGAGGAGGGTGGGGCGACAAAAAACTTCCCACACGGGAACGCCGGCAAACTGACCACGATTGAGGCAAAAACCAGGAATTTAAAGGGAAAAGAGCGCAAAGCATCATGCCCGCCCCGAGGCATGAAGGCACGAAGGAATTCCAGAGATAAAACATCGAACTCCGCGATGCGCTAATTAAGTATGCAGTGAGAATAGTAATTTATCCTCACTGCAAACCTCATTACCACATCGCGGTAGACTAAGTTATGGGAGGAGTCCGCTCCTACCCATGACGCTAGGCTACAGCTACACAACAGCCCAAGGCCCATAAACAGACAAAACAACACGGAAAATCATGTGAAATACGCCTTTAATCTAACCTCTCCCAACACTCAGAAATCCCTTTATCTTTAAACTGACAAAATATAATTACTACAAAGCTGAAGGGAGATCTAGGGATAAACATAAACAAACCGAATTAAAGGCATTTAAGCATTACAAGCGGGACGAAGATTTTCAGGATGGGAGACTGGGGTTCTGGCTAAGCCAACTGCACTTGGGAGAACCGACTCCAATATAGTGAGAGACACGGCCGTGTCGGACACCCGGGAGTAATGACTAGCCATTTTCCCACTCTGCCATCCTATATACTGCGCTACATCTTCTTGGGAACACCCCAACAATTTTAAAGTATTAGACAAACCCACACGGAAACTATGCGGGGTCTCTCCATCGTGAAGCTTAGCCTCTACAAGATACCCACGAAGTCGGTTATTGACAGCTGAACCAACAAAAGGTCTAGAACTAACATCCCTATTGCGGTCGGATGCCCTAAAGAAAAAACCTGGGGCTAAGCGGACCTTGAGTAAATCACAAACAGAAAGATAATACGTTAACCAGTTAACCGGGCACACGTCTGAATTGCGAAAAGGAATCAGGGCAAAGGAACGGGGGGGGGGGCCCTTACGTAAGGTTTTGGTTAAGGTAAAACGCAATAAATAACCCTCACGATCCTTTAAATGGAAAACTTGACCGGCTAACAGACGACCCAAATCGGACGCCCTATCACCCGTGAAGAAATCGATCACAAAAAATGTGGCATCACGAACTAAAATATACTTATTGATCTTAGAAAGCGATTGGCTATTAGTAATCTTTCCTCTTAAATAAGCGATCAATTTCTGAAACTTCACAAAGAAAAAAGGTACAGCTTGCGACGGGGTAACAGCCAGACCTGCCTGCTCGTCGCGAACAAATTTTAAGTACTCTTTGACACGAGGATGTGCAATAGGGTTAGCTTGATCGAGACGACCGAGTCCATTAAAAATGGACCTGAGTTTGCCTAGTAAAGAGTCTATAGTACCAGCAGCCAAACGCCGGGGACACTGACACATAACTCCTGAACAGTCTGGAGTATGAATTACGGTTCGGCCAGATTTGTCCTTGTGGATAAGGAATCTAATAATGTCGTCTGACGTACAAGAAGATATCGTCTTGGGTGGCGAGACTGATGACAAGAACACGGATAACTGCTCTTCAAGGACCGACTTCTGACGTTGGTACGGCTTGCGAGCGAAGGAAGATCGAAAACTTTGGAAACGTTCTTGGATCGCTTTTTCGTCAACCGAGTCTCGACGCTGGGACACAGAGGCAACAGGTGCAGCAGCTACCCCACACGCCTGGCAAAAATTAGCGTCTGCGTCGTTTGGGTACAAACATGAACTACAACGACGAGTGGGTTTCCAAGGCCGCGGAATCTAAAGATAAAAATGCCATAACAATCAAAAAATGCAACGGAAAGCCCAAAGGTCCCACTGAAGACTACGTGCAGACCAGCTAGGCGCTTGCGCAGAACGAGACGGAAAGAGCAACACGGTTTCGTCACCTTTCTTGCCGAGCAAAACTCGGTCGACTGTAACAGATTGAAGAATGGCCCACCAAAAGCGCCGGGGCGCAAATCCGGGACCACTAGAGTCAGGGCTCCACGAAACTTCTGATCCAAAAAATATCTGAAGAGCGGCCCGATCAAGACAAAAGGCGGAAAAACGTAAATGTTATGCCCCGTCAGAACGGGCTGAGCGAAGGCATTATACCCCTGGGAGGCTGGAGTGGGCCACGGAGAGTAATGGGGCAAGAGCCGGCCGAAACGATCCCTTCGACAGTTACTGTCCAAGGACATGAGGTCAAAAGAGTGCGGACCAAAACTTCGCTCCACCAGGTCCCAAGCTTTCTCGGACAACGTGCAGTCGAGGTCGGAACATACCCGCGACGGACCATCTGCTAAATTGTCGCGTGAAGGCACGTAATGAACATTGATGGAAAAATTAAAACGGCGACCACACTCTAGGATCTTTTTCACGGACTCGTTAACGGAAGAACTCTTGCAGCCAAAATTATCCAAGGCAGCCTTGAGGGTAAGATTGTCGCTGTAAACATCCAGCCTAGAATCACGGATGTGATCCCTGAACGCGAGGAGCGAACGCAGCAAAGCTTTTGCTTCAAGAGAGTTGATGTCGTCCGAAGTATCTAACCAGTAGTCCCTCGATTCTACCTCCTTTCCATCCTTGAAAAGGACTCCGCCCCATGAACGCATAGATGCATCAGAAAACAGTGAGACTCTGCAGTGTTGCTCTGACTTCCAAGGAAGACAATCTGACCAATCGTCCAAAAAACGCCAATGCTCGACATCCGAGCGGAGATTCCCCTCGACTTTAGCGAACACCCTGGAGGAGCGAGTAAGCTTAGCTATGGTGCTGAAAACTTCACGAACATAGAGCTGGCAACCAGGGATGGCTACAATCATTGACAAAAGTGTTGACACATTGTCAATTTACGCCCTTTTTTATTGTTATATGGACCAATTTCATCCTTTTGCCCCACCTTTCCAACCCCCCTCCCCCCAATCAATGTTGTAGTTTGTTTCTAAGAGTCCTTTGCTACCATTTTACAACATTGGATGGGGGGAGGGGGGTATTTTAGCAGAGATTCATGAAATTTATAAACTAGTGGTAAATTTGTCATAAAAACCGCAGAGCGAAGTCAATGTGTCAACTACTTTTGTCAAAGATTGTCTGAGGTCTATTTGAGTGAAAAGAAAGAATACCCGTTACCTATCTTAGCTCTAACAGGATTATTTCTAGAAAGCACGCTAAATGTGTGGCGTTAGAGTAGTTTTGATTATTTGAAGTTAAAAATAATGTCTTCAGTTGAGAAAATAAAGACAAAACGGGTTCAGATCCCGTGCATGGTTCTTAGCGCGTGACTATCTAGGGTCGTATTATTTATTTTCTTGTTTAAAAGTGTTAAGCGGGGCCTCCGCAGTGATATTCCAGTTAACTATGTTCGTTTCATTGTTACAAAGCAGCCGGCTCATTTTAAGAAAAAGCAGCAATACACGTTCTCTCTAGCGCGAAACCAAATTCCCGGGCGGTTGAGATTAATGTTTAACAAGATCTACGATATCGTGAGGCTAGAAAATACTCCCATTTGTCGCTGAAATTCCCTAAGAAAACCAGAGGTAAATGACTTTTTGTCAAAATTATCTCGCTAGAATGTTTCTTGGCCACACAATTCGCGAAAATGTGTAAATTTGAACGATTAACCACGGTTAACCACGGTTAACCACCAGTCTAGAAAGGATTAGGAATGTTCTTTGTTTACTGATGGTTAACCGTGGTTAACCGTGGTTAACCGTGAATTTTCAAAAGGTAGACACCTTTTGGGCTTGCTGAAGGCTGTTTATAGTAGAAAAAGAGACAATGAAGACTTTCGTATCTTAAGTTAGCTTTTCATGTTTAAAGAAATGCTTAAAACAGGCGTCAATAAAACATGAAGTAACAACAATTGGAGCTGTCACGCGCACTTGTCACGCTTCATCCAACTGCGTTGGATATGTCACAAGGTATATTACATTGCATAAGCGCATTGTTACTTTGACATAACAGTTATTCGCCTAACGGTGAAATTTCTTTCATTATTCCATAAAATGGCATTTGGAAATGAAATGGGCAGTAAACACGGGCTTTATATTTCTTTGCTCGTCTCGAACGATGATTTGCGTGCGTGACCTCCTCGCAGTTTAATGTCTTCAGACACCTCTATGCTATATGCCAAAGGCTAGGAAACGTGTCATAAGTTCAACATAATTTCCTTCTTTTTCAACCATTTTCACATCAGAAATAAGCAGGTAAATGCAGGAGTTTCTTCATCAATTACAGCAGCGGTAAACATTTTGCCTCAATTTATTCCATTTTTGACCCTTTGATTCCGTTATCGTCAAATTCGTTAATGACCTCTAATTAGAAACCAATTAATACAGCATCAATGCCGATTGGACAATTGAAAACAACAGATGGTAGAAATAAATTTATGTCATAACCGATTAATCATTACGCGCTGTTCTTAAAATATATTCCGTTTTCCACCTCAGAAATCATTGACAAAAGTGTTGACACATTGTCAATTTACGCCCTTTTTTCAAAGTTTTTGCTTGTTTACAAGCTAAAAACGTAGAATAGGGGTTATGTGGTCAAAATTTGGAACCACATATTTGTAAACTCTCAAGGGGCTTTTTTAATTTCTCAAGGGACTGTTTTAATTTCTCAAGGGATTACTTTCCGCTGTGGGTGATCTCGTGGAAAAAACGTGACTTGTCACATTTACAAACGTTATATAACAATTTTAAAAGTGACATGTCAGCTTTCTTATCTCAACGCACGTGTGTCTGAAAGGCGATCTATAAAAAGCGTCGCACAAACAATGGATTGCGTAACTAAAACACGAATAAATAATCACTAGCACTTACATCGTTTAAAAATTACAAACGTCAAAAACAAACCATACCAAAAAACTCGCTCTTTTCAAAGATATTATTGAAGTCAAAACAAATGGCTTCTTTTAGCTTAGGAGCGGTTAAATATTAGGCCAAATTTGGTCGCTACATGCAAGCGCAATTCTATTTCGTCATCAGTCTAGGTCGTTAGGGACGAGATTTCGCGTTGATAACAATGTTGCATGAATCGGCTTTACAACATGCGATCGTATCTACGCAGTTCGAGTGGAATTTCAGTCAAAGACAGCAAAATTCTTTCGTATTTCATCTTCAAATATAATTCAAAAGCATTCACTGTATATATGGCTTTTGTTTAATCCTGGGTCTTGATATTCGACCCTCGCAGAGCCTAGACAAAACGCAGCTTGAGTGTAACGATTTGTTTACGCCGCAATTATATGCGCAATGTTTTCTCCGACAGTAGTCGGAAATATCCGTATTTTTTTTTTCGTGCTTTTTCGTGGAGCAATCGTAACGATACAGCCTTGAACACATTGAACAGCGGTCTACCTATAACAATTCAAATGTGGCGTCGCAAAAACAACGCGTCAAACGCATATTTTGCTGTTTCATTTGCTAATTTCGCTGCCGTAATCGACTGCCTCGAAAGGTCCTTGCAATTTTAAAGTATAGAATTGTCAGATCTCGCTGAAATTTGCACTGTTTATTTGCGTAATGTTAAGGAATATGTGTATAAATACCCGGCGCGAACGAGCCATTTTTGACAAAATTATATGGCTGCATTTCCTCCGCGAAGATAGGAAATTGTTAAACTAAACTACAAAGAAACTGTAATGATAAGTTCGAAGAACAATGCACAGGATAAACCTTCGACTCATACTTCATGCAAAAACGTCGATGTCTCGAAGAGACTTTGATTTATTGTTATATGGACCAATTTCATCCTTTTGCCCCACCTTTCCAACCCCCCTCCCCCCAATCAATGTTGTAGTTTGTTTCTAAGAGTCCTTTGCTACCATTTTACAACATTGGATGGGGGGAGGGGGGTATTTTAGCAGAGATTCATGAAATTTATAAACTAGTGGTAAATTTGTCATAGAAACCGCAGAGCGAAGTCAATGTGTCAACTACTTTTGTCAAAGATTGTCTGAGGTCTATTTGAGTGAAAAGAAAGAATACCCGTTACCTATCTTAGCTCTAACAGGATTATTTCTAGAAAGCACGCTAAATGTGTGGCGTTAGAGTAGTTTTGATTATTTGAAGTTAAAAATAATGTCTTCAGTTGAGAAAATAAAGACAAAACGGGTTCAGATCCCGTGCATGGTTCTTAGCGCGTGACTATCTAGGGTCGTATTATTTATTTTCTTGTTTAAAAGTGTTAAGCGGGGCCTCCGCAGTGATATTCCAGTTAACTATGTTCGTTTCATTGTTACAAAGCAGCCGGCTCATTTTAAGAAAAAGCAGCAATACACGTTCTCTCTAGCGCGAAACCAAATTCCCGGGCGGTTGAGATTAATGTTTAACAAGATCTACGATATCGTGAGGCTAGAAAATACTCCCATTTGTCGCTGAAATTCCCTAAGAAAACCAGAGGTAAATGACTTTTTGTCAAAATTATCTCGCTAGAATGTTTCTTGGCCACACAATTCGCGAAAATGTGTAAATTTGAACGATTAACCACGGTTAACCACGGTTAACCACCAGTCTAGAAAGGATTAGGAATGTTCTTTGTTTACTGATGGTTAACCGTGGTTAACCGTGGTTAACCGTGAATTTTCAAAAGGTAGACACCTTTTGGGCTTGCTGAAGGCTGTTTATAGTAGAAAAAGAGACAATGAAGACTTTCGTATCTTAAGTTAGCTTTTCATGTTTAAAGAAATGCTTAAAACAGGCGTCAATAAAACATGAAGTAACAACAATTGGAGCTGTCACGCGCACTTGTCACGCTTCATCCAACTGCGTTGGATATGTCACAAGGTATATTACATTGCATAAGCGCATTGTTACTTTGACATAACAGTTATTCGCCTAACGGTGAAATTTCTTTCATTATTCCATAAAATGGCATTTGGAAATGAAATGGGCAGTAAACACGGGCTTTATATTTCTTTGCTCGTCTCGAACGATGATTTGCGTGCGTGACCTCCTCGCAGTTTAATGTCTTCAGACACCTCTATGCTATATGCCAAAGGCTAGGAAACGTGTCATAAGTTCAACATAATTTCCTTCTTTTTCAACCATTTTCACATCAGAAATAAGCAGGTAAATGCAGGAGTTTCTTCATCAATTACAGCAGCGGTAAACATTTTGCCTCAATTTATTCCATTTTTGACCCTTTGATTCCGTTATCGTCAAATTCGTTAATGACCTCTAATTAGAAACCAATTAATACAGCATCAATGCCGATTGGACAATTGAAAACAACAGATGGTAGAAATAAATTTATGTCATAACCGATTAATCATTACGCGCTGTTCTTAAAATATATTCCGTTTTCCACCTCAGAAATCATTGACAAAAGTGTTGACACATTGTCAATTTACGCCCTTTTTTCAAAGTTTTTGCTTGTTTACAAGCTAAAAACGTAGAATAGGGGTTATGTGGTCAAAATTTGGAACCACATATTTGTAAACTCTCAAGGGGCTTTTTTAATTTCTCAAGGGACTGTTTTAATTTCTCAAGGGATTACTTTCCGCTGTGGGTGATCTCGTGGAAAAAACGTGACTTGTCACATTTACAAACGTTATATAACAATTTTAAAAGTGACATGTCAGCTTTCTTATCTCAACGCACGTGTGTCTGAAAGGCGATCTATAAAAAGCGTCGCACAAACAATGGATTGCGTAACTAAAACACGAATAAATAATCACTAGCACTTACATCGTTTAAAAATTACAAACGTCAAAAACAAACCATACCAAAAAACTCGCTCTTTTCAAAGATATTATTGAAGTCAAAACAAATGGCTTCTTTTAGCTTAGGAGCGGTTAAATATTAGGCCAAATTTGGTCGCTACATGCAAGCGCAATTCTATTTCGTCATCAGTCTAGGTCGTTAGGGACGAGATTTCGCGTTGATAACAATGTTGCATGAATCGGCTTTACAACATGCGATCGTATCTACGCAGTTCGAGTGGAATTTCAGTCAAAGACAGCAAAATTCTTTCGTATTTCATCTTCAAATATAATTCAAAAGCATTCACTGTATATATGGCTTTTGTTTAATCCTGGGTCTTGATATTCGACCCTCGCAGAGCCTAGACAAAACGCAGCTTGAGTGTAACGATTTGTTTACGCCGCAATTATATGCGCAATGTTTTCCCCGACAGTAGTCGGAAATATCCGTATTTTTTTTTTCGTGCTTTTTCGTGGAGCAATCGTAACGATACAGCCTTGAACACATTGAACAGCGGTCTACCTATAACAATTCAAATATGGCGTCGCAAAAACAACGCGTCAAACGCATATTTTGCTGTTTCATTTGCTAATTTCGCTGCCGTAATCGACTGCCTCGAAAGGTCCTTGCAATTTTAAAGTATAGAATTGTCAGATCTCGCTGAAATTTGCACTGTTTATTTGCGTAATGTTAAGGAATATGTGTATAAATACCCGGCGCGAACGAGCCATTTTTGACAAAATTATATGGCTGCATTTCCTCCGCGAAGATAGGAAATTGTTAAACTAAACTACAAAGAAACTGTAATGATAAGTTCGAAGAACAATGCACAGGATAAACCTTCGACTCATACTTCATGCAAAAACGTCGATGTCTCGAAGAGACTTTGATTTATTGTTATATGGACCAATTTCATCCTTTTGCCCCACCTTTCCAACCCCCCTCCCCCCAATCAATGTTGTAGTTTGTTTCTAAGAGTCCTTTGCTACCATTTTACAACATTGGATGGGGGGAGGGGGGTATTTTAGCAGAGATTCATGAAATTTATAAACTAGTGGTAAATTTGTCATAGAAACCGCAGAGCGAAGTCAATGTGTCAACTACTTTTGTCAAAGATTGTCTGAGGTCTATTTGAGTGAAAAGAAAGAATACCCGTTACCTATCTTAGCTCTAACAGGATTATTTCTAGAAAGCACGCTAAATGTGTGGCGTTAGAGTAGTTTTGATTATTTGAAGTTAAAAATAATGTCTTCAGTTGAGAAAATAAAGACAAAACGGGTTCAGATCCCGTGCATGGTTCTTAGCGCGTGACTATCTAGGGTCGTATTATTTATTTTCTTGTTTAAAAGTGTTAAGCGGGGCCTCCGCAGTGATATTCCAGTTAACTATGTTCGTTTCATTGTTACAAAGCAGCCGGCTCATTTTAAGAAAAAGCAGCAATACACGTTCTCTCTAGCGCGAAACCAAATTCCCGGGCGGTTGAGATTAATGTTTAACAAGATCTACGATATCGTGAGGCTAGAAAATACTCCCATTTGTCGCTGAAATTCCCTAAGAAAACCAGAGGTAAATGACTTTTTGTCAAAATTATCTCGCTAGAATGTTTCTTGGCCACACAATTCGCGAAAATGTGTAAATTTGAACGATTAACCACGGTTAACCACGGTTAACCACCAGTCTAGAAAGGATTAGGAATGTTCTTTGTTTACTGATGGTTAACCGTGGTTAACCGTGGTTAACCGTGAATTTTCAAAAGGTAGACACCTTTTGGGCTTGCTGAAGGCTGTTTATAGTAGAAAAAGAGACAATGAAGACTTTCGTATCTTAAGTTAGCTTTTCATGTTTAAAGAAATGCTTAAAACAGGCGTCAATAAAACATGAAGTAACAACAATTGGAGCTGTCACGCGCACTTGTCACGCTTCATCCAACTGCGTTGGATATGTCACAAGGTATATTACATTGCATAAGCGCATTGTTACTTTGACATAACAGTTATTCGCCTAACGGTGAAATTTCTTTCATTATTCCATAAAATGGCATTTGGAAATGAAATGGGCAGTAAACACGGGCTTTATATTTCTTTGCTCGTCTCGAACGATGATTTGCGTGCGTGACCTCCTCGCAGTTTAATGTCTTCAGACAC
Source organism: Oculina patagonica (assembly GCF_052425735.1). Lineage (NCBI taxonomy): Eukaryota > Metazoa > Cnidaria > Anthozoa > Scleractinia > Oculinidae > Oculina > Oculina patagonica. The sequence continues at coordinate 15,011,600 of NC_135758.1, forward strand.
CTCTATGCTATATGCCAAAGGCTAGGAAACGTGTCATAAGTTCAACATAATTTCCTTCTTTTTCAACCATTTTCACATCAGAAATAAGCAGGTAAATGCAGGAGTTTCTTCATCAATTACAGCAGCGGTAAACATTTTGCCTCAATTTATTCCATTTTTGACCCTTTGATTCCGTTATCGTCAAATTCGTTAATGACCTCTAATTAGAAACCAATTAATACAGCATCAATGCCGATTGGACAATTGAAAACAACAGATGGTAGAAATAAATTTATGTCATAACCGATTAATCATTACGCGCTGTTCTTAAAATATATTCCGTTTTCCACCTCAGAAATCATTGACAAAAGTGTTGACACATTGTCAATTTACGCCCTTTTTTCAAAGTTTTTGCTTGTTTACAAGCTAAAAACGTAGAATAGGGGTTATGTGGTCAAAATTTGGAACCACATATTTGTAAACTCTCAAGGGGCTTTTTTAATTTCTCAAGGGACTGTTTTAATTTCTCAAGGGATTACTTTCCGCTGTGGGTGATCTCGTGGAAAAAACGTGACTTGTCACATTTACAAACGTTATATAACAATTTTAAAAGTGACATGTCAGCTTTCTTATCTCAACGCACGTGTGTCTGAAAGGCGATCTATAAAAAGCGTCGCACAAACAATGGATTGCGTAACTAAAACACGAATAAATAATCACTAGCACTTACATCGTTTAAAAATTACAAACGTCAAAAACAAACCATACCAAAAAACTCGCTCTTTTCAAAGATATTATTGAAGTCAAAACAAATGGCTTCTTTTAGCTTAGGAGCGGTTAAATATTAGGCCAAATTTGGTCGCTACATGCAAGCGCAATTCTATTTCGTCATCAGTCTAGGTCGTTAGGGACGAGATTTCGCGTTGATAACAATGTTGCATGAATCGGCTTTACAACATGCGATCGTATCTACGCAGTTCGAGTGGAATTTCAGTCAAAGACAGCAAAATTCTTTCGTATTTCATCTTCAAATATAATTCAAAAGCATTCACTGTATATATGGCTTTTGTTTAATCCTGGGTCTTGATATTCGACCCTCGCAGAGCCTAGACAAAACGCAGCTTGAGTGTAACGATTTGTTTACGCCGCAATTATATGCGCAATGTTTTCCCCGACAGTAGTCGGAAATATCCGTATTTTTTTTTTCGTGCTTTTTCGTGGAGCAATCGTAACGATACAGCCTTGAACACATTGAACAGCGGTCTACCTATAACAATTCAAATATGGCGTCGCAAAAACAACGCGTCAAACGCATATTTTGCTGTTTCATTTGCTAATTTCGCTGCCGTAATCGACTGCCTCGAAAGGTCCTTGCAATTTTAAAGTATAGAATTGTCAGATCTCGCTGAAATTTGCACTGTTTATTTGCGTAATGTTAAGGAATATGTGTATAAATACCCGGCGCGAACGAGCCATTTTTGACAAAATTATATGGCTGCATTTCCTCCGCGAAGATAGGAAATTGTTAAACTAAACTACAAAGAAACTGTAATGATAAGTTCGAAGAACAATGCACAGGATAAACCTTCGACTCATACTTCATGCAAAAACGTCGATGTCTCGAAGAGACTTTGATTTATTGTTATATGGACCAATTTCATCCTTTTGCCCCACCTTTCCAATCCCCCTCCCCCCAATCAATGTTGTAGTTTGTTTCTAAGAGTCCTTTGCTACCATTTTACAACATTGGATGGGGGGAGGGGGGTATTTTAGCAGAGATTCATGAAATTTATAAACTAGTGGTAAATTTGTCATAAAAACCGCAGAGCGAAGTCAATGTGTCAACTACTTTTGTCAAAGATTGTCTGAGGTCTATTTGAGTGAAAAGAAAGAATACCCGTTACCTATCTTAGCTCTAACAGGATTATTTCTAGAAAGCACGCTAAATGTGTGGCGTTAGAGTAGTTTTGATTATTTGAAGTTAAAAATAATGTCTTCAGTTGAGAAAATAAAGACAAAACGGGTTCAGATCCCGTGCATGGTTCTTAGCGCGTGACTATCTAGGGTCGTATTATTTATTTTCTTGTTTAAAAGTGTTAAGCGGGGCCTCCGCAGTGATATTCCAGTTAACTATGTTCGTTTCATTGTTACAAAGCAGCCGGCTCATTTTAAGAAAAAGCAGCAATACACGTTCTCTCTAGCGCGAAACCAAATTCCCGGGCGGTTGAGATTAATGTTTAACAAGATCTACGATATCGTGAGGCTAGAAAATACTCCCATTTGTCGCTGAAATTCCCTAAGAAAACCAGAGGTAAATGACTTTTTGTCAAAATTATCTCGCTAGAATGTTTCTTGGCCACACAATTCGCGAAAATGTGTAAATTTGAACGATTAACCACGGTTAACCACGGTTAACCATCAGTCTAGAAAGGATTAGGAATGTTCTTTGTTTACTGATGGTTAACCGTGGTTAACCGTGGTTAACCGTGAATTTTCAAAAGGTAGACACCTTTTGGGCTTGCTGAAGGCTGTTTATAGTAGAAAAAGAGACAATGAAGACTTTCGTATCTTAAGTTAGCTTTTCATGTTTAAAGAAATGCTTAAAACAGGCGTCAATAAAACATGAAGTAACAACAATTGGAGCTGTCACGCGCACTTGTCACGCTTCATCCAACTGCGTTGGATATGTCACAAGGTATATTACATTGCATAAGCGCATTGTTACTTTGACATAACAGTTATTCGCCTAACGGTGAAATTTCTTTCATTATTCCATAAAATGGCATTTGGAAATGAAATGGGCAGTAAACACGGGCTTTATATTTCTTTGCTCGTCTCGAACGATGATTTGCGTGCGTGACCTCCTCGCAGTTTAATGTCTTCAGACACCTCTATGCTATATGCCAAAGGCTAGGAAACGTGTCATAAGTTCAACATAATTTCCTTCTTTTTCAACCATTTTCACATCAGAAATAAGCAGGTAAATGCAGGAGTTTCTTCATCAATTACAGCAGCGGTAAACATTTTGCCTCAATTTATTCCATTTTTGACCCTTTGATTCCGTTATCGTCAAATTCGTTAATGACCTCTAATTAGAAACCAATTAATACAGCATCAATGCCGATTGGACAATTGAAAACAACAGATGGTAGAAATAAATTTATGTCATAACCGATTAATCATTACGCGCTGTTCTTAAAATATATTCCGTTTTCCACCTCAGAAATCATTGACAAAAGTGTTGACACATTGTCAATTTACGCCCTTTTTTCAAAGTTTTTGCTTGTTTACAAGCTAAAAACGTAGAATAGGGGTTATGTGGTCAAAATTTGGAACCACATATTTGTAAACTCTCAAGGGGCTTTTTTAATTTCTCAAGGGACTGTTTTAATTTCTCAAGGGATTACTTTCCGCTGTGGGTGATCTCGTGGAAAAAACGTGACTTGTCACATTTACAAACGTTATATAACAATTTTAAAAGTGACATGTCAGCTTTCTTATCTCAACGCACGTGTGTCTGAAAGGCGATCTATAAAAAGCGTCGCACAAACAATGGATTGCGTAACTAAAACACGAATAAATAATCACTAGCACTTACATCGTTTAAAAATTACAAACGTCAAAAACAAACCATACCAAAAAACTCGCTCTTTTCAAAGATATTATTGAAGTCAAAACAAATGGCTTCTTTTAGCTTAGGAGCGGTTAAATATTAGGCCAAATTTGGTCGCTACATGCAAGCGCAATTCTATTTCGTCATCAGTCTAGGTCGTTAGGGACGAGATTTCGCGTTGATAACAATGTTGCATGAATCGGCTTTACAACATGCGATCGTATCTACGCAGTTCGAGTGGAATTTCAGTCAAAGACAGCAAAATTCTTTCGTATTTCATCTTCAAATATAATTCAAAAGCATTCACTGTATATATGGCTTTTGTTTAATCCTGGGTCTTGATATTCGACCCTCGCAGAGCCTAGACAAAACGCAGCTTGAGTGTAACGATTTGTTTACGCCGCAATTATATGCGCAATGTTTTCCCCGACAGTAGTCGGAAATATCCGTATTTTTTTTTTCGTGCTTTTTCGTGGAGCAATCGTAACGATACAGCCTTGAACACATTGAACAGCGGTCTACCTATAACAATTCAAATATGGCGTCGCAAAAACAACGCGTCAAACGCATATTTTGCTGTTTCATTTGCTAATTTCGCTGCCGTAATCGACTGCCTCGAAAGGTCCTTGCAATTTTAAAGTATAGAATTGTCAGATCTCGCTGAAATTTGCACTGTTTATTTGCGTAATGTTAAGGAATATGTGTATAAATACCCGGCGCGAACGAGCCATTTTTGACAAAATTATATGGCTGCATTTCCTCCGCGAAGATAGGAAATTGTTAAACTAAACTACAAAGAAACTGTAATGATAAGTTCGAAGAACAATGCACAGGATAAACCTTCGACTCATACTTCATGCAAAAACGTCGATGTCTCGAAGAGACTTTGATTTATTGTTATATGGACCAATTTCATCCTTTTGCCCCACCTTTCCAACCCCCCTCCCCCCAATCAATGTTGTAGTTTGTTTCTAAGAGTCCTTTGCTACCATTTTACAACATTGGATGGGGGGAGGGGGGGTATTTTAGCAGAGATTCATGAAATTTATAAACTAGTGGTAAATTTGTCATAAAAACCGCAGAGCGAAGTCAATGTGTCAACTACTTTTGTCAAAGATTGTCTGAGGTCTATTTGAGTGAAAAGAAAGAATACCCGTTACCTATCTCAGCTCTAACAGGATTATTTCTAGAAAGCACGCTAAATGTGTGGCGTTAGAGTAGTTTTGATTATTTGAAGTTAAAAATAATGTCTTCAGTTGAGAAAATAAAGACAAAACGGGTTCAGATCCCGTGCATGGTTCTTAGCGCGTGACTATCTAGGGTCGTATTATTTATTTTCTTGTTTAAAAGTGTTAAGCGGGGCCTCCGCAGTGATATTCCAGTTAACTATGTTCGTTTCATTGTTACAAAGCAGCCGGCTCATTTTAAGAAAAAGCAGCAATACACGTTCTCTCTAGCGCGAAACCAAATTCCCGGGCGGTTGAGATTAATGTTTAACAAGATCTACGATATCGTGAGGCTAGAAAATACTCCCATTTGTCGCTGAAATTCCCTAAGAAAACCAGAGGTAAATGACTTTTTGTCAAAATTATCTCGCTAGAATGTTTCTTGGCCACACAATTCGCGAAAATGTGTAAATTTGAACGATTAACCACGGTTAACCACGGTTAACCATCAGTCTAGAAAGGATTAGGAATGTTCTTTGTTTACTGATGGTTAACCGTGGTTAACCGTGGTTAACCGTGAATTTTCAAAAGGTAGACACCTTTTGGGCTTGCTGAAGGCTGTTTATAGTAGAAAAAGAGACAATGAAGACTTTCGTATCTTAAGTTAGCTTTTCATGTTTAAAGAAATGCTTAAAACAGGCGTCAATAAAACATGAAGTAACAACAATTGGAGCTGTCACGCGCACTTGTCACGCTTCATCCAACTGCGTTGGATATGTCACAAGGTATATTACATTGCATAAGCGCATTGTTACTTTGACATAACAGTTATTCGCCTAACGGTGAAATTTCTTTCATTATTCCATAAAATGGCATTTGGAAATGAAATGGGCAGTAAACACGGGCTTTATATTTCTTTGCTCGTCTCGAACGATGATTTGCGTGCGTGACCTCCTCGCAGTTTAATGTCTTCAGACACCTCTATGCTATATGCCAAAGGCTAGGAAACGTGTCATAAGTTCAACATAATTTCCTTCTTTTTCAACCATTTTCACATCAGAAATAAGCAGGTAAATGCAGGAGTTTCTTCATCAATTACAGCAGCGGTAAACATTTTGCCTCAATTTATTCCATTTTTGACCCTTTGATTCCGTTATCGTCAAATTCGTTAATGACCTCTAATTAGAAACCAATTAATACAGCATCAATGCCGATTGGACAATTGAAAACAACAGATGGTAGAAATAAATTTATGTCATAACCGATTAATCATTACGCGCTGTTCTTAAAATATATTCCGTTTTCCACCTCAGAAATCATTGACAAAAGTGTTGACACATTGTCAATTTACGCCCTTTTTTCAAAGTTTTTGCTTGTTTACAAGCTAAAAACGTAGAATAGGGGTCATGTGGTCGAAATTTGGAACCACATATTTGTAAACTCTCAAGGGGCTTTTTTAATTTCTCAAGGGACTGTTTTAATTTCTCAAGGGATTACTTTCCGCTGTGGGTGATCTCGTGGAAAAAACGTGACTTGTCACATTTACAAACGTTATATAACAATTTTAAAAGTGACATGTCAGCTTTCTTATCTCAACGCACGTGTGTCTGAAAGGCGATCTATAAAAAGCGTCGCACAAACAATGGATTGCGTAACTAAAACACGAATAAATAATCACTAGCACTTACATCGTTTAAAAATTACAAACGTCAAAAACAAACCATACCAAAAAACTCGCTCTTTTCAAAGATATTATTGAAGTCAAAACAAATGGCTTCTTTTAGCTTAGGAGCGGTTAAATATTAGGCCAAATTTGGTCGCTACATGCAAGCGCAATTCTATTTCGTCATCAGTCTAGGTCGTTAGGGACGAGATTTCGCGTTGATAACAATGTTGCATGAATCGGCTTTACAACATGCGATCGTATCTACGCAGTTCGAGTGGAATTTCAGTCAAAGACAGCAAAATTCTTTCGTATTTCATCTTCAAATATAATTCAAAAGCATTCACTGTATATATGGCTTTTGTTTAATCCTGGGTCTTGATATTCGACCCTCGCAGAGCCTAGACAAAACGCAGCTTGAGTGTAACGATTTGTTTACGCCGCAATTATATGCGCAATGTTTTCCCCGACAGTAGTCGGAAATATCCGTATTTTTTTTTTCGTGCTTTTTCGTGGAGCAATCGTAACGATACAGCCTTGAACACATTGAACAGCGGTCTACCTATAACAATTCAAATATGGCGTCGCAAAAACAACGCGTCAAACGCATATTTTGCTGTTTCATTTGCTAATTTCGCTGCCGTAATCGACTGCCTCGAAAGGTCCTTGCAATTTTAAAGTATAGAATTGTCAGATCTCGCTGAAATTTGCACTGTTTATTTGCGTAATGTTAAGGAATATGTGTATAAATACCCGGCGCGAACGAGCCATTTTTGACAAAATTATATGGCTGCATTTCCTCCGCGAAGATAGGAAATTGTTAAACTAAACTACAAAGAAACTGTAATGATAAGTTCGAAGAACAATGCACAGGATAAACCTTCGACTCATACTTCATGCAAAAACGTCGATGTCTCGAAGAGACTTTGATTTATTGTTATATGGACCAATTTCATCCTTTTGCCCCACCTTTCCAACCCCCCTCCCCCCAATCAATGTTGTAGTTTGTTTCTAAGAGTCCTTTGCTACCATTTTACAACATTGGATGGGGGGAGGGGGGTATTTTAGCAGAGATTCATGAAATTTATAAACTAGTGGTAAATTTGTCATAAAAACCGCAGAGCGAAGTCAATGTGTCAACTACTTTTGTCAAAGATTGTCTGAGGTCTATTTGAGTGAAAAGAAAGAATACCCGTTACCTATCTCAGCTCTAACAGGATTATTTCTAGAAAGCACGCTAAATGTGTGGCGTTAGAGTAGTTTTGATTATTTGAAGTTAAAAATAATGTCTTCAGTTGAGAAAATAAAGACAAAACGGGTTCAGATCCCGTGCATGGTTCTTAGCGCGTGACTATCTAGGGTCGTATTATTTATTTTCTTGTTTAAAAGTGTTAAGCGGGGCCTCCGCAGTGATATTCCAGTTAACTATGTTCGTTTCATTGTTACAAAGCAGCCGGCTCATTTTAAGAAAAAGCAGCAATACACGTTCTCTCTAGCGCGAAACCAAATTCCCGGGCGGTTGAGATTAATGTTTAACAAGATCTACGATATCGTGAGGCTAGAAAATACTCCCATTTGTCGCTGAAATTCCCTAAGAAAACCAGAGGTAAATGACTTTTTGTCAAAATTATCTCGCTAGAATGTTTCTTGGCCACACAATTCGCGAAAATGTGTAAATTTGAACGATTAACCACGGTTAACCACGGTTAACCATCAGTCTAGAAAGGATTAGGAATGTTCTTTGTTTACTGATGGTTAACCGTGGTTAACCGTGGTTAACCGTGAATTTTCAAAAGGTAGACACCTTTTGGGCTTGCTGAAGGCTGTTTATAGTAGAAAAAGAGACAATGAAGACTTTCGTATCTTAAGTTAGCTTTTCATGTTTAAAGAAATGCTTAAAACAGGCGTCAATAAAACATGAAGTAACAACAATTGGAGCTGTCACGCGCACTTGTCACGCTTCATCCAACTGCGTTGGATATGTCACAAGGTATATTACATTGCATAAGCGCATTGTTACTTTGACATAACAGTTATTCGCCTAACGGTGAAATTTCTTTCATTATTCCATAAAATGGCATTTGGAAATGAAATGGGCAGTAAACACGGGCTTTATATTTCTTTGCTCGTCTCGAACGATGATTTGCGTGCGTGACCTCCTCGCAGTTTAATGTCTTCAGACACCTCTATGCTATATGCCAAAGGCTAGGAAACGTGTCATAAGTTCAACATAATTTCCTTCTTTTTCAACCATTTTCACATCAGAAATAAGCAGGTAAATGCAGGAGTTTCTTCATCAATTACAGCAGCGGTAAACATTTTGCCTCAATTTATTCCATTTTTGACCCTTTGATTCCGTTATCGTCAAATTCGTTAATGACCTCTAATTAGAAACCAATTAATACAGCATCAATGCCGATTGGACAATTGAAAACAACAGATGGTAGAAATAAATTTATGTCATAACCGATTAATCATTACGCGCTGTTCTTAAAATATATTCCGTTTTCCACCTCAGAAATCATTGACAAAAGTGTTGACACATTGTCAATTTACGCCCTTTTTTCAAAGTTTTTGCTTGTTTACAAGCTAAAAACGTAGAATAGGGGTTATGTGGTCAAAATTTGGAACCACATATTTGTAAACTCTCAAGGGGCTTTTTTAATTTCTCAAGGGACTGTTTTAATTTCTCAAGGGATTACTTTCCGCTGTGGGTGATCTCGTGGAAAAAACGTGACTTGTCACATTTACAAACGTTATATAACAATTTTAAAAGTGACATGTCAGCTTTCTTATCTCAACGCACGTGTGTCTGAAAGGCGATCTATAAAAAGCGTCGCACAAACAATGGATTGCGTAACTAAAACACGAATAAATAATCACTAGCACTTACATCGTTTAAAAATTACAAACGTCAAAAACAAACCATACCAAAAAACTCGCTCTTTTCAAAGATATTATTGAAGTCAAAACAAATGGCTTCTTTTAGCTTAGGAGCGGTTAAATATTAGGCCAAATTTGGTCGCTACATGCAAGCGCAATTCTATTTCGTCATCAGTCTAGGTCGTTAGGGACGAGATTTCGCGTTGATAACAATGTTGCATGAATCGGCTTTACAACATGCGATCGTATCTACGCAGTTCGAGTGGAATTTCAGTCAAAGACAGCAAAATTCTTTCGTATTTCATCTTCAAATATAATTCAAAAGCATTCACTGTATATATGGCTTTTGTTTAATCCTGGGTCTTGATATTCGACCCTCGCAGAGCCTAGACAAAACGCAGCTTGAGTGTAACGATTTGTTTACGCCGCAATTATATGCGCAATGTTTTCCCCGACAGTAGTCGGAAATATCCGTATTTTTTTTTTCGTGCTTTTTCGTGGAGCAATCGTAACGATACAGCCTTGAACACATTGAACAGCGGTCTACCTATAACAATTCAAATATGGCGTCGCAAAAACAACGCGTCAAACGCATATTTTGCTGTTTCATTTGCTAATTTCGCTGCCGTAATCGACTGCCTCGAAAGGTCCTTGCAATTTTAAAGTATAGAATTGTCAGATCTCGCTGAAATTTGCACTGTTTATTTGCGTAATGTTAAGGAATATGTGTATAAATACCCGGCGCGAACGAGCCATTTTTGACAAAATTATATGGCTGCATTTCCTCCGCGAAGATAGGAAATTGTTAAACTAAACTACAAAGAAACTGTAATGATAAGTTCGAAGAACAATGCACAGGATAAACCTTCGACTCATACTTCATGCAAAAACGTCGATGTCTCGAAGAGACTTTGATTTATTGTTATATGGACCAATTTCATCCTTTTGCCCCACCTTTCCAACCCCCCTCCCCCCAATCAATGTTGTAGTTTGTTTCTAAGAGTCCTTTGCTACCATTTTACAACATTGGATGGGGGGAGGGGGGTATTTTAGCAGAGATTCATGAAATTTATAAACTAGTGGTAAATTTGTCATAAAAACCGCAGAGCGAAGTCAATGTGTCAACTACTTTTGTCAAAGATTGTCTGAGGTCTATTTGAGTGAAAAGAAAGAATACCCGTTACCTATCTCAGCTCTAACAGGATTATTTCTAGAAAGCACGCTAAATGTGTGGCGTTAGAGTAGTTTTGATTATTTGAAGTTAAAAATAATGTCTTCAGTTGAGAAAATAAAGACAAAACGGGTTCAGATCCCGTGCATGGTTCTTAGCGCGTGACTATCTAGGGTCGTATTATTTATTTTCTTGTTTAAAAGTGTTAAGCGGGGCCTCCGCAGTGATATTCCAGTTAACTATGTTCGTTTCATTGTTACAAAGCAGCCGGCTCATTTTAAGAAAAAGCAGCAATACACGTTCTCTCTAGCGCGAAACCAAATTCCCGGGCGGTTGAGATTAATGTTTAACAAGATCTACGATATCGTGAGGCTAGAAAATACTCCCATTTGTCGCTGAAATTCCCTAAGAAAACCAGAGGTAAATGACTTTTTGTCAAAATTATCTCGCTAGAATGTTTCTTGGCCACACAATTCGCGAAAATGTGTAAATTTGAACGATTAACCACGGTTAACCACGGTTAACCATCAGTCTAGAAAGGATTAGGAATGTTCTTTGTTTACTGATGGTTAACCGTGGTTAACCGTGGTTAACCGTGAATTTTCAAAAGGTAGACACCTTTTGGGCTTGCTGAAGGCTGTTTATAGTAGAAAAAGAGACAATGAAGACTTTCGTATCTTAAGTTAGCTTTTCATGTTTAAAGAAATGCTTAAAACAGGCGTCAATAAAACATGAAGTAACAACAATTGGAGCTGTCACGCGCACTTGTCACGCTTCATCCAACTGCGTTGGATATGTCACAAGGTATATTACATTGCATAAGCGCATTGTTACTTTGACATAACAGTTATTCGCCTAACGGTGAAATTTCTTTCATTATTCCATAAAATGGCATTTGGAAATGAAATGGGCAGTAAACACGGGCTTTATATTTCTTTGCTCGTCTCGAACGATGATTTGCGTGCGTGACCTCCTCGCAGTTTAATGTCTTCAGACACCTCTATGCTATATGCCAAAGGCTAGGAAACGTGTCATAAGTTCAACATAATTTCCTTCTTTTTCAACCATTTTCACATCAGAAATAAGCAGATAAATGCAGGAGTTTCTTCATCAATTACAGCAGCGGTAAACATTTTGCCTCAATTTATTCCATTTTTGACCCTTTGATTCCGTTATCGTCAAATTCGTTAATGACCTCTAATTAGAAACCAATTAATACAGCATCAATGCCGATTGGACAATTGAAAACAACAGATGGTAGAAATAAATTTATGTCATAACCGATTAATCATTACGCGCTGTTCTTAAAATATATTCCGTTTTCCACCTCAGAAATCATTGACAAAAGTGTTGACACATTGTCAATTTACGCCCTTTTTTCAAAGTTTTTGCTTGTTTACAAGCTAAAAACGTAGAATAGGGGTTATGTGGTCAAAATTTGGAACCACATATTTGTAAACTCTCAAGGGGCTTTTTTAATTTCTCAAGGGACTGTTTTAATTTCTCAAGGGATTACTTTCCGCTGTGGGTGATCTCGTGGAAAAAACGTGACTTGTCACATTTACAAACGTTATATAACAATTTTAAAAGTGACATGTCAGCTTTCTTATCTCAACGCACGTGTGTCTGAAAGGCGATCTATAAAAAGCGTCGCACAAACAATGGATTGCGTAACTAAAACACGAATAAATAATCACTAGCACTTACATCGTTTAAAAATTACAAACGTCAAAAACAAACCATACCAAAAAACTCGCTCTTTTCAAAGATATTATTGAAGTCAAAACAAATGGCTTCTTTTAGCTTAGGAGCGGTTAAATATTAGGCCAAATTTGGTCGCTACATGCAAGCGCAATTCTATTTCGTCATCAGTCTAGGTCGTTAGGGACGAGATTTCGCGTTGATAACAATGTTGCATGAATCGGCTTTACAACATGCGATCGTATCTACGCAGTTCGAGTGGAATTTCAGTCAAAGACAGCAAAATTCTTTCGTATTTCATCTTCAAATATAATTCAAAAGCATTCACTGTATATATGGCTTTTGTTTAATCCTGGGTCTTGATATTCGACCCTCGCAGAGCCTAGACAAAACGCAGCTTGAGTGTAACGATTTGTTTACGCCGCAATTATATGCGCAATGTTTTCCCCGACAGTAGTCGGAAATATCCGTATTTTTTTTTTCGTGCTTTTTCGTGGAGCAATCGTAACGATACAGCCTTGAACACATTGAACAGCGGTCTACCTATAACAATTCAAATATGGCGTCGCAAAAACAACGCGTCAAACGCATATTTTGCTGTTTCATTTGCTAATTTCGCTGCCGTAATCGACTGCCTCGAAAGGTCCTTGCAATTTTAAAGTATAGAATTGTCAGATCTCGCTGAAATTTGCACTGTTTATTTGCGTAATGTTAAGAAATATGTGTATAAATACCCGGCGCGAACGAGCCATTTTTGACAAAATTATATGGCTGCATTTCCTCCGCGAAGATAGGAAATTGTTAAACTAAACTACAAAGAAACTGTAATGATAAGTTCGAAGAACAATGCACAGGATAAACCTTCGACTCATACTTCATGCAAAAACGTCGATGTCTCGAAGAGACTTTGATTTATTGTTATATGGACCAATTTCATCCTTTTGCCCCACCTTTCCAACCCCCTCCCCCCAATCAATGTTGTAGTTTGTTTCTAAGAGTCCTTTGCTACCATTTTACAACATTGGATGGGGGGAGGGGGGTATTTTAGCAGAGATTCATGAAATTTATAAACTAGTGGTAAATTTGTCATAAAAACCGCAGAGCGAAGTCAATGTGTCAACTACTTTTGTCAAAGATTGTCTGAGGTCTATTTGAGTGAAAAGAAAGAATACCCGTTACCTATCTTAGCTCTAACAGGATTATTTCTAGAAAGCACGCTAAATGTGTGGCGTTAGAGTAGTTTTGATTATTTGAAGTTAAAAATAATGTCTTCAGTTGAGAAAATAAAGACAAAACGGGTTCAGATCCCGTGCATGGTTCTTAGCGCGTGACTATCTAGGGTCGTATTATTTATTTTCTTGTTTAAAAGTGTTAAGCGGGGCCTCCGCAGTGATATTCCAGTTAACTATGTTCGTTTCATTGTTACAAAGCAGCCGGCTCATTTTAAGAAAAAGCAGCAATACACGTTCTCTCTAGCGCGAAACCAAATTCCCGGGCGGTTGAGATTAATGTTTAACAAGATCTACGATATCGTGAGGCTAGAAAATACTCCCATTTGTCGCTGAAATTCCCTAAGAAAACCAGAGGTAAATGACTTTTTGTCAAAATTATCTCGCTAGAATGTTTCTTGGCCACACAATTCGCGAAAATGTGTAAATTTGAACGATTAACCACGGTTAACCACGGTTAACCATCAGTCTAGAAAGGATTAGGAATGTTCTTTGTTTACTGATGGTTAACCGTGGTTAACCGTGGTTAACCGTGAATTTTCAAAAGGTAGACACCTTTTGGGCTTGCTGAAGGCTGTTTATAGTAGAAAAAGAGACAATGAAGACTTTCGTATCTTAAGTTAGCTTTTCATGTTTAAAGAAATGCTTAAAACAGGCGTCAATAAAACATGAAGTAACAACAATTGGAGCTGTCACGCGCACTTGTCACGCTTCATCCAACTGCGTTGGATATGTCACAAGGTATATTACATTGCATAAGCGCATTGTTACTTTGACATAACAGTTATTCGCCTAACGGTGAAATTTCTTTCATTATTCCATAAAATGGCATTTGGAAATGAAATGGGCAGTAAACACGGGCTTTATATTTCTTTGCTCGTCTCGAACGATGATTTGCGTGCGTGACCTCCTCGCAGTTTAATGTCTTCAGACACCTCTATGCTATATGCCAAAGGCTAGGAAACGTGTCATAAGTTCAACATAATTTCCTTCTTTTTCAACCATTTTCACATCAGAAATAAGCAGGTAAATGCAGGAGTTTCTTCATCAATTACAGCAGCGGTAAACATTTTGCCTCAATTTATTCCATTTTTGACCCTTTGATTCCGTTATCGTCAAATTCGTTAATGACCTCTAATTAGAAACCAATTAATACAGCATCAATGCCGATTGGACAATTGAAAACAACAGATGGTAGAAATAAATTTATGTCATAACCGATTAATCATTACGCGCTGTTCTTAAAATATATTCCGTTTTCCACCTCAGAAATCATTGACAAAAGTGTTGACACATTGTCAATTTACGCCCTTTTTTCAAAGTTTTTGCTTGTTTACAAGCTAAAAACGTAGAATAGGGGTTATGTGGTCAAAATTTGGAACCACATATTTGTAAACTCTCAAGGGGCTTTTTTAATTTCTCAAGGGACTGTTTTAATTTCTCAAGGGATTACTTTCCGCTGTGGGTGATCTCGTGGAAAAAACGTGACTTGTCACATTTACAAACGTTATATAACAATTTTAAAAGTGACATGTCAGCTTTCTTATCTCAACGCACGTGTGTCTGAAAGGCGATCTATAAAAAGCGTCGCACAAACAATGGATTGCGTAACTAAAACACGAATAAATAATCACTAGCACTTACATCGTTTAAAAATTACAAACGTCAAAAACAAACCATACCAAAAAACTCGCTCTTTTCAAAGATATTATTGAAGTCAAAACAAATGGCTTCTTTTAGCTTAGGAGCGGTTAAATATTAGGCCAAATTTGGTCGCTACATGCAAGCGCAATTCTATTTCGTCATCAGTCTAGGTCGTTAGGGACGAGATTTCGCGTTGATAACAATGTTGCATGAATCGGCTTTACAACATGCGATCGTATCTACGCAGTTCGAGTGGAATTTCAGTCAAAGACAGCAAAATTCTTTCGTATTTCATCTTCAAATATAATTCAAAAGCATTCACTGTATATATGGCTTTTGTTTAATCCTGGGTCTTGATATTCGACCCTCGCAGAGCCTAGACAAAACGCAGCTTGAGTGTAACGATTTGTTTACGCCGCAATTATATGCGCAATGTTTTCCCCGACAGTAGTCGGAAATATCCGTATTTTTTTTTTCGTGCTTTTTCGTGGAGCAATCGTAACGATACAGCCTTGAACACATTGAACAGCGGTCTACCTATAACAATTCAAATATGGCGTCGCAAAAACAACGCGTCAAACGCATATTTTGCTGTTTCATTTGCTAATTTCGCTGCCGTAATCGACTGCCTCGAAAGGTCCTTGCAATTTTAAAGTATAGAATTGTCAGATCTCGCTGAAATTTGCACTGTTTATTTGCGTAATGTTAAGGAATATGTGTATAAATACCCGGCGCGAACGAGCCATTTTTGACAAAATTATATGGCTGCATTTCCTCCGCGAAGATAGGAAATTGTTAAACTAAACTACAAAGAAACTGTAATGATAAGTTCGAAGAACAATGCACAGGATAAACCTTCGACTCATACTTCATGCAAAAACGTCGATGTCTCGAAGAGACTTTGATTTATTGTTATATGGACCAATTTCATCCTTTTGCCCCACCTTTCCAACCCCCCTCCCCCCAATCAATGTTGTAGTTTGTTTCTAAGAGTCCTTTGCTACCATTTTACAACATTGGATGGGGGGAGGGGGTATTTTAGCAGAGATTCATGAAATTTATAAACTAGTGGTAAATTTGTCATAAAAACCGCAGAGCAAAGTCAATGTGTCAACTACTTTTGTCAAAGATTGTCTGAGGTCTATTTGAGTGAAAAGAAAGAATACCCGTTACCTATCTTAGCTCTAACAGGATTATTTCTAGAAAGCACGCTAAATGTGTGGCGTTAGAGTAGTTTTGATTATTTGAAGTTAAAAATAATGTCTTCAGTTGAGAAAATAAAGACAAAACGGGTTCAGATCCCGTGCATGGTTCTTAGCGCGTGACTATCTAGGGTCGTATTATTTATTTTCTTGTTTAAAAGTGTTAAGCGGGGCCTCCGCAGTGATATTCCAGTTAACTATGTTCGTTTCATTGTTACAAAGCAGCCGGCTCATTTTAAGAAAAAGCAGCAATACACGTTCTCTCTAGCGCGAAACCAAATTCCCGGGCGGTTGAGATTAATGTTTAACAAGATCTACGATATCGTGAGGCTAGAAAATACTCCCATTTGTCGCTGAAATTCCCTAAGAAAACCAGAGGTAAATGACTTTTTGTCAAAATTATCTCGCTAGAATGTTTCTTGGCCACACAATTCGCGAAAATGTGTAAATTTGAACGATTAACCACGGTTAACCACGGTTAACCATCAGTCTAGAAAGGATTAGGAATGTTCTTTGTTTACTGATGGTTAACCGTGGTTAACCGTGGTTAACCGTGAATTTTCAAAAGGTAGACACCTTTTGGGCTTGCTGAAGGCTGTTTATAGTAGAAAAAGAGACAATGAAGACTTTCGTATCTTAAGTTAGCTTTTCATGTTTAAAGAAATGCTTAAAACAGGCGTCAATAAAACATGAAGTAACAACAATTGGAGCTGTCACGCGCACTTGTCACGCTTCATCCAACTGCGTTGGATATGTCACAAGGTATATTACATTGCATAAGCGCATTGTTACTTTGACATAACAGTTATTCGCCTAACGGTGAAATTTCTTTCATTATTCCATAAAATGGCATTTGGAAATGAAATGGGCAGTAAACACGGGCTTTATATTTCTTTGCTCGTCTCGAACGATGATTTGCGTGCGTGACCTCCTCGCAGTTTAATGTCTTCAGACACCTCTATGCTATATGCCAAAGGCTAGGAAACGTGTCATAAGTTCAACATAATTTCCTTCTTTTTCAACCATTTTCACATCAGAAATAAGCAGGTAAATGCAGGAGTTTCTTCATCAATTACAGCAGCGGTAAACATTTTGCCTCAATTTATTCCATTTTTGACCCTTTGATTCCGTTATCGTCAAATTCGTTAATGACCTCTAATTAGAAACCAATTAATACAGCATCAATGCCGATTGGACAATTGAAAACAACAGATGGTAGAAATAAATTTATGTCATAACCGATTAATCATTACGCGCTGTTCTTAAAATATATTCCGTTTTCCACCTCAGAAATCATTGACAAAAGTGTTGACACATTGTCAATTTACGCCCTTTTTTCAAAGTTTTTGCTTGTTTACAAGCTAAAAACGTAGAATAGGGGTTATGTGGTCAAAATTTGGAACCACATATTTGTAAACTCTCAAGGGGCTTTTTTAATTTCTCAAGGGACTGTTTTAATTTCTCAAGGGATTACTTTCCGCTGTGGGTGATCTCGTGGAAAAAACGTGACTTGTCACATTTACAAACGTTATATAACAATTTTAAAAGTGACATGTCAGCTTTCTTATCTCAACGCACGTGTGTCTGAAAGGCGATCTATAAAAAGCGTCGCACAAACAATGGATTGCGTAACTAAAACACGAATAAATAATCACTAGCACTTACATCGTTTAAAAATTACAAACGTCAAAAACAAACCATACCAAAAAACTCGCTCTTTTCAAAGATATTATTGAAGTCAAAACAAATGGCTTCTTTTAGCTTAGGAGCGGTTAAATATTAGGCCAAATTTGGTCGCTACATGCAAGCGCAATTCTATTTCGTCATCAGTCTAGGTCGTTAGGGACGAGATTTCGCGTTGATAACAATGTTGCATGAATCGGCTTTACAACATGCGATCGTATCTACGCAGTTCGAGTGGAATTTCAGTCAAAGACAGCAAAATTCTTTCGTATTTCATCTTCAAATATAATTCAAAAGCATTCACTGTATATATGGCTTTTGTTTAATCCTGGGTCTTGATATTCGACCCTCGCAGAGCCTAGACAAAACGCAGCTTGAGTGTAACGATTTGTTTACGCCGCAATTATATGCGCAATGTTTTCCCCGACAGTAGTCGGAAATATCCGTATTTTTTTTTTTCGTGCTTTTTCGTGGAGCAATCGTAACGATACAGCCTTGAACACATTGAACAGCGGTCTACCTATAACAATTCAAATATGGCGTCGCAAAAACAACGCGTCAAACGCATATTTTGCTGTTTCATTTGCTAATTTCGCTGCCGTAATCGACTGCCTCGAAAGGTCCTTGCAATTTTAAAGTATAGAATTGTCAGATCTCGCTGAAATTTGCACTGTTTATTTGCGTAATGTTAAGGAATATGTGTATAAATACCCGGCGCGAACGAGCCATTTTTGACAAAATTATATGGCTGCATTTCCTCCGCGAAGATAGGAAATTGTTAAACTAAACTACAAAGAAACTGTAATGATAAGTTCGAAGAACAATGCACAGGATAAACCTTCGACTCATACTTCATGCAAAAACGTCGATGTCTCGAAGAGACTTTGATTTATTGTTATATGGACCAATTTCATCCTTTTGCCCCACCTTTCCAACCCCCCTCCCCCCCAATCAATGTTGTAGTTTGTTTCTAAGAGTCCTTTGCTACCATTTTACAACATTGGATGGGGGGAGGGGGGTATTTTAGCAGAGATTCATGAAATTTATAAACTAGTGGTAAATTTGTCATAAAAACCGCAGAGCGAAGTCAATGTGTCAACTACTTTTGTCAAAGATTGTCTGAGGTCTATTTGAGTGAAAAGAAAGAATACCCGTTACCTATCTTAGCTCTAACAGGATTATTTCTAGAAAGCACGCTAAATGTGTGGCGTTAGAGTAGTTTTGATTATTTGAAGTTAAAAATAATGTCTTCAGTTGAGAAAATAAAGACAAAACGGGTTCAGATCCCGTGCATGGTTCTTAGCGCGTGACTATCTAGGGTCGTATTATTTATTTTCTTGTTTAAAAGTGTTAAGCGGGGCCTCCGCAGTGATATTCCAGTTAACTATGTTCGTTTCATTGTTACAAAGCAGCCGGCTCATTTTAAGAAAAAGCAGCAATACACGTTCTCTCTAGCGCGAAACCAAATTCCCGGGCGGTTGAGATTAATGTTTAACAAGATCTACGATATCGTGAGGCTAGAAAATACTCCCATTTGTCGCTGAAATTCCCTAAGAAAACCAGAGGTAAATGACTTTTTGTCAAAATTATCTCGCTAGAATGTTTCTTGGCCACACAATTCGCGAAAATGTGTAAATTTGAACGATTAACCACGGTTAACCACGGTTAACCATCAGTCTAGAAAGGATTAGGAATGTTCTTTGTTTACTGATGGTTAACCGTGGTTAACCGTGGTTAACCGTGAATTTTCAAAAGGTAGACACCTTTTGGGCTTGCTGAAGGCTGTTTATAGTAGAAAAAGAGACAATGAAGACTTTCGTATCTTAAGTTAGCTTTTCATGTTTAAAGAAATGCTTAAAACAGGCGTCAATAAAACATGAAGTAACAACAATTGGAGCTGTCACGCGCACTTGTCACGCTTCATCCAACTGCGTTGGATATGTCACAAGGTATATTACATTGCATAAGCGCATTGTTACTTTGACATAACAGTTATTCGCCTAACGGTGAAATTTCTTTCATTATTCCATAAAATGGCATTTGGAAATGAAATGGGCAGTAAACACGGGCTTTATATTTCTTTGCTCGTCTCGAACGATGATTTGCGTGCGTGACCTCCTCGCAGTTTAATGTCTTCAGACACCTCTATGCTATATGCCAAAGGCTAGGAAACGTGTCATAAGTTCAACATAATTTCCTTCTTTTTCAACCATTTTCACATCAGAAATAAGCAGGTAAATGCAGGAGTTTCTTCATCAATTACAGCAGCGGTAAACATTTTGCCTCAATTTATTCCATTTTTGACCCTTTGATTCCGTTATCGTCAAATTCGTTAATGACCTCTAATTAGAAACCAATTAATACAGCATCAATGCCGATTGGACAATTGAAAACAACAGATGGTAGAAATAAATTTATGTCATAACCGATTAATCATTACGCGCTGTTCTTAAAATATATTCCGTTTTCCACCTCAGAAATCATTGACAAAAGTGTTGACACATTGTCAATTTACGCCCTTTTTTCAAAGTTTTTGCTTGTTTACAAGCTAAAAACGTAGAATAGGGGTTATGTGGTCAAAATTTGGAACCACATATTTGTAAACTCTCAAGGGGCTTTTTTAATTTCTCAAGGGACTGTTTTAATTTCTCAAGGGATTACTTTCCGCTGTGGGTGATCTCGTGGAAAAAACGTGACTTGTCACATTTACAAACGTTATATAACAATTTTAAAAGTGACATGTCAGCTTTCTTATCTCAACGCACGTGTGTCTGAAAGGCGATCTATAAAAAGCGTCGCACAAACAATGGATTGCGTAACTAAAACACGAATAAATAATCACTAGCACTTACATCGTTTAAAAATTACAAACGTCAAAAACAAACCATACCAAAAAACTCGCTCTTTTCAAAGATATTATTGAAGTCAAAACAAATGGCTTCTTTTAGCTTAGGAGCGGTTAAATATTAGGCCAAATTTGGTCGCTACATGCAAGCGCAATTCTATTTCGTCATCAGTCTAGGTCGTTAGGGACGAGATTTCGCGTTGATAACAATGTTGCATGAATCGGCTTTACAACATGCGATCGTATCTACGCAGTTCGAGTGGAATTTCAGTCAAAGACAGCAAAATTCTTTCGTATTTCATCTTCAAATATAATTCAAAAGCATTCACTGTATATATGGCTTTTGTTTAATCCTGGGTCTTGATATTCGACCCTCGCAGAGCCTAGACAAAACGCAGCTTGAGTGTAACGATTTGTTTACGCCGCAATTATATGCGCAATGTTTTCCCCGACAGTAGTCGGAAATATCCGTATTTTTTTTTTTCGTGCTTTTTCGTGGAGCAATCGTAACGATACAGCCTTGAACACATTGAACAGCGGTCTACCTATAACAATTCAAATATGGCGTCGCAAAAACAACGCGTCAAACGCATATTTTGCTGTTTCATTTGCTAATTTCGCTGCCGTAATCGACTGCCTCGAAAGGTCCTTGCAATTTTAAAGTATAGAATTGTCAGATCTCGCTGAAATTTGCACTGTTTATTTGCGTAATGTTAAGGAATATGTGTATAAATACCCGGCGCGAACGAGCCATTTTTGACAAAATTATATGGCTGCATTTCCTCCGCGAAGATAGGAAATTGTTAAACTAAACTACAAAGAAACTGTAATGATAAGTTCGAAGAACAATGCACAGGATAAACCTTCGACTCATACTTCATGCAAAAACGTCGATGTCTCGAAGAGACTTTGATTTATTGTTATATGGACCAATTTCATCCTTTTGCCCCACCTTTCCAACCCCCCTCCCCCCAATCAATGTTGTAGTTTGTTTCTAAGAGTCCTTTGCTACCATTTTACAACATTGGATGGGGGGAGGGGGGTATTTTAGCAGAGATTCATGAAATTTATAAACTAGTGGTAAATTTGTCATAAAAACCGCAGAGCGAAGTCAATGTGTCAACTACTTTTGTCAAAGATTGTCTGAGGTCTATTTGAGTGAAAAGAAAGAATACCCGTTACCTATCTTAGCTCTAACAGGATTATTTCTAGAAAGCACGCTAAATGTGTGGCGTTAGAGTAGTTTTGATTATTTGAAGTTAAAAATAATGTCTTCAGTTGAGAAAATAAAGACAAAACGGGTTCAGATCCCGTGCATGGTTCTTAGCGCGTGACTATCTAGGGTCGTATTATTTATTTTCTTGTTTAAAAGTGTTAAGCGGGGCCTCCGCAGTGA
This sequence comes from Oculina patagonica, assembly GCF_052425735.1. Taxonomy (NCBI): domain Eukaryota; kingdom Metazoa; phylum Cnidaria; class Anthozoa; order Scleractinia; family Oculinidae; genus Oculina; species Oculina patagonica. Next base: position 15,033,775 of record NC_135758.1, read on the forward strand.
TATTCCAGTTAACTATGTTCGTTTCATTGTTACAAAGCAGCCGGCTCATTTTAAGAAAAAGCAGCAATACACGTTCTCTCTAGCGCGAAACCAAATTCCCGGGCGGTTGAGATTAATGTTTAACAAGATCTACGATATCGTGAGGCTAGAAAATACTCCCATTTGTCGCTGAAATTCCCTAAGAAAACCAGAGGTAAATGACTTTTTGTCAAAATTATCTCGCTAGAATGTTTCTTGGCCACACAATTCGCGAAAATGTGTAAATTTGAACGATTAACCACGGTTAACCACGGTTAACCATCAGTCTAGAAAGGATTAGGAATGTTCTTTGTTTACTGATGGTTAACCGTGGTTAACCGTGGTTAACCGTGAATTTTCAAAAGGTAGACACCTTTTGGGCTTGCTGAAGGCTGTTTATAGTAGAAAAAGAGACAATGAAGACTTTCGTATCTTAAGTTAGCTTTTCATGTTTAAAGAAATGCTTAAAACAGGCGTCAATAAAACATGAAGTAACAACAATTGGAGCTGTCACGCGCACTTGTCACGCTTCATCCAACTGCGTTGGATATGTCACAAGATATATTACATTGCATAAGCGCATTGTTACTTTGACATAACAGTTATTCGCCTAACGGTGAAATTTCTTTCATTATTCCATAAAATGGCATTTGGAAATGAAATGGGCAGTAAACACGGGCTTTATATTTCTTTGCTCGTCTCGAACGATGATTTGCGTGCGTGACCTCCTCGCAGTTTAATGTCTTCAGACACCTCTATGCTATATGCCAAAGGCTAGGAAACGTGTCATAAGTTCAACATAATTTCCTTCTTTTTCAACCATTTTCACATCAGAAATAAGCAGGTAAATGCAGGAGTTTCTTCATCAATTACAGCAGCGGTAAACATTTTGCCTCAATTTATTCCATTTTTGACCCTTTGATTCCGTTATCGTCAAATTCGTTAATGACCTCTAATTAGAAACCAATTAATACAGCATCAATGCCGATTGGACAATTGAAAACAACAGATGGTAGAAATAAATTTATGTCATAACCGATTAATCATTACGCGCTGTTCTTAAAATATATTCCGTTTTCCACCTCAGAAATCATTGACAAAAGTGTTGACACATTGTCAATTTACGCCCTTTTTTCAAAGTTTTTGCTTGTTTACAAGCTAAAAACGTAGAATAGGGGTTATGTGGTCAAAATTTGGAACCACATATTTGTAAACTCTCAAGGGGCTTTTTTAATTTCTCAAGGGACTGTTTTAATTTCTCAAGGGATTACTTTCCGCTGTGGGTGATCTCGTGGAAAAAACGTGACTTGTCACATTTACAAACGTTATATAACAATTTTAAAAGTGACATGTCAGCTTTCTTATCTCAACGCACGTGTGTCTGAAAGGCGATCTATAAAAAGCGTCGCACAAACAATGGATTGCGTAACTAAAACACGAATAAATAATCACTAGCACTTACATCGTTTAAAAATTACAAACGTCAAAAACAAACCATACCAAAAAACTCGCTCTTTTCAAAGATATTATTGAAGTCAAAACAAATGGCTTCTTTTAGCTTAGGAGCGGTTAAATATTAGGCCAAATTTGGTCGCTACATGCAAGCGCAATTCTATTTCGTCATCAGTCTAGGTCGTTAGGGACGAGATTTCGCGTTGATAACAATGTTGCATGAATCGGCTTTACAACATGCGATCGTATCTACGCAGTTCGAGTGGAATTTCAGTCAAAGACAGCAAAATTCTTTCGTATTTCATCTTCAAATATAATTCAAAAGCATTCACTGTATATATGGCTTTTGTTTAATCCTGGGTCTTGATATTCGACCCTCGCAGAGCCTAGACAAAACGCAGCTTGAGTGTAACGATTTGTTTACGCCGCAATTATATGCGCAATGTTTTCCCCGACAGTAGTCGGAAATATCCGTATTTTTTTTTTCGTGCTTTTTCGTGGAGCAATCGTAACGATACAGCCTTGAACACATTGAACAGCGGTCTACCTATAACAATTCAAATATGGCGTCGCAAAAACAACGCGTCAAACGCATATTTTGCTGTTTCATTTGCTAATTTCGCTGCCGTAATCGACTGCCTCGAAAGGTCCTTGCAATTTTAAAGTATAGAATTGTCAGATCTCGCTGAAATTTGCACTGTTTATTTGCGTAATGTTAAGAAATATGTGTATAAATACCCGGCGCGAACGAGCCATTTTTGACAAAATTATATGGCTGCATTTCCTCCGCGAAGATAGGAAATTGTTAAACTAAACTACAAAGAAACTGTAATGATAAGTTCGAAGAACAATGCACAGGATAAACCTTCGACTCATACTTCATGCAAAAACGTCGATGTCTCGAAGAGACTTTGATTTATTGTTATATGGACCAATTTCATCCTTTTGCCCCACCTTTCCAACCCCCCTCCCCCCAATCAATGTTGTAGTTTGTTTCTAAGAGTCCTTTGCTACCATTTTACAACATTGGATGGGGGGAGGGGGGTATTTTAGCAGAGATTCATGAAATTTATAAACTAGTGGTAAATTTGTCATAAAAACCGCAGAGCGAAGTCAATGTGTCAACTACTTTTGTCAAAGATTGTCTGAGGTCTATTTGAGTGAAAAGAAAGAATACCCGTTACCTATCTTAGCTCTAACAGGATTATTTCTAGAAAGCACGCTAAATGTGTGGCGTTAGAGTAGTTTTGATTATTTGAAGTTAAAAATAATGTCTTCAGTTGAGAAAATAAAGACAAAACGGGTTCAGATCCCGTGCATGGTTCTTAGCGCGTGACTATCTAGGGTCGTATTATTTATTTTCTTGTTTAAAAGTGTTAAGCGGGGCCTCCGCAGTGATATTCCAGTTAACTATGTTCGTTTCATTGTTACAAAGCAGCCGGCTCATTTTAAGAAAAAGCAGCAATACACGTTCTCTCTAGCGCGAAACCAAATTCCCGGGCGGTTGAGATTAATGTTTAACAAGATCTACGATATCGTGAGGCTAGAAAATACTCCCATTTGTCGCTGAAATTCCCTAAGAAAACCAGAGGTAAATGACTTTTTGTCAAAATTATCTCGCTAGAATGTTTCTTGGCCACACAATTCGCGAAAATGTGTAAATTTGAACGATTAACCACGGTTAACCACGGTTAACCATCAGTCTAGAAAGGATTAGGAATGTTCTTTGTTTACTGATGGTTAACCGTGGTTAACCGTGGTTAACCGTGAATTTTCAAAAGGTAGACACCTTTTGGGCTTGCTGAAGGCTGTTTATAGTAGAAAAAGAGACAATGAAGACTTTCGTATCTTAAGTTAGCTTTTCATGTTTAAAGAAATGCTTAAAACAGGCGTCAATAAAACATGAAGTAACAACAATTGGAGCTGTCACGCGCACTTGTCACGCTTCATCCAACTGCGTTGGATATGTCACAAGGTATATTACATTGCATAAGCGCATTGTTACTTTGACATAACAGTTATTCGCCTAACGGTGAAATTTCTTTCATTATTCCATAAAATGGCATTTGGAAATGAAATGGGCAGTAAACACGGGCTTTATATTTCTTTGCTCGTCTCGAACGATGATTTGCGTGCGTGACCTCCTCGCAGTTTAATGTCTTCAGACACCTCTATGCTATATGCCAAAGGCTAGGAAACGTGTCATAAGTTCAACATAATTTCCTTCTTTTTCAACCATTTTCACATCAGAAATAAGCAGGTAAATGCAGGAGTTTCTTCATCAATTACAGCAGCGGTAAACATTTTGCCTCAATTTATTCCATTTTTGACCCTTTGATTCCGTTATCGTCAAATTCGTTAATGACCTCTAATTAGAAACCAATTAATACAGCATCAATGCCGATTGGACAATTGAAAACAACAGATGGTAGAAATAAATTTATGTCATAACCGATTAATCATTACGCGCTGTTCTTAAAATATATTCCGTTTTCCACCTCAGAAATCATTGACAAAAGTGTTGACACATTGTCAATTTACGCCCTTTTTTCAAAGTTTTTGCTTGTTTACAAGCTAAAAACGTAGAATAGGGGTTATGTGGTCAAAATTTGGAACCACATATTTGTAAACTCTCAAGGGGCTTTTTTAATTTCTCAAGGGACTGTTTTAATTTCTCAAGGGATTACTTTCCGCTGTGGGTGATCTCGTGGAAAAAACGTGACTTGTCACATTTACAAACGTTATATAACAATTTTAAAAGTGACATGTCAGCTTTCTTATCTCAACGCACGTGTGTCTGAAAGGCGATCTATAAAAAGCGTCGCACAAACAATGGATTGCGTAACTAAAACACGAATAAATAATCACTAGCACTTACATCGTTTAAAAATTACAAACGTCAAAAACAAACCATACCAAAAAACTCGCTCTTTTCAAAGATATTATTGAAGTCAAAACAAATGGCTTCTTTTAGCTTAGGAGCGGTTAAATATTAGGCCAAATTTGGTCGCTACATGCAAGCGCAATTCTATTTCGTCATCAGTCTAGGTCGTTAGGGACGAGATTTCGCGTTGATAACAATGTTGCATGAATCGGCTTTACAACATGCGATCGTATCTACGCAGTTCGAGTGGAATTTCAGTCAAAGACAGCAAAATTCTTTCGTATTTCATCTTCAAATATAATTCAAAAGCATTCACTGTATATATGGCTTTTGTTTAATCCTGGGTCTTGATATTCGACCCTCGCAGAGCCTAGACAAAACGCAGCTTGAGTGTAACGATTTGTTTACGCCGCAATTATATGCGCAATGTTTTCCCCGACAGTAGTCGGAAATATCCGTATTTTTTTTTTCGTGCTTTTTCGTGGAGCAATCGTAACGATACAGCCTTGAACACATTGAACAGCGGTCTACCTATAACAATTCAAATATGGCGTCGCAAAAACAACGCGTCAAACGCATATTTTGCTGTTTCATTTGCTAATTTCGCTGCCGTAATCGACTGCCTCGAAAGGTCCTTGCAATTTTAAAGTATAGAATTGTCAGATCTCGCTGAAATTTGCACTGTTTATTTGCGTAATGTTAAGGAATATGTGTATAAATACCCGGCGCGAACGAGCCATTTTTGACAAAATTATATGGCTGCATTTCCTCCGCGAAGATAGGAAATTGTTAAACTAAACTACAAAGAAACTGTAATGATAAGTTCGAAGAACAATGCACAGGATAAACCTTCGACTCATACTTCATGCAAAAACGTCGATGTCTCGAAGAGACTTTGATTTATTGTTATATGGACCAATTTCATCCTTTTGCCCCACCTTTCCAACCCCCCTCCCCCCAATCAATGTTGTAGTTTGTTTCTAAGAGTCCTTTGCTACCATTTTACAACATTGGATGGGGGGGGAGGGGGGGTATTTTAGCAGAGATTCATGAAATTTATAAACTAGTGGTAAATTTGTCATAAAAACCGCAGAGCAAAGTCAATGTGTCAACTACTTTTGTCAAAGATTGTCTGAGGTCTATTTGAGTGAAAAGAAAGAATACCCGTTACCTATCTTAGCTCTAACAGGATTATTTCTAGAAAGCACGCTAAATGTGTGGCGTTAGAGTAGTTTTGATTATTTGAAGTTAAAAATAATGTCTTCAGTTGAGAAAATAAAGACAAAACGGGTTCAGATCCCGTGCATGGTTCTTAGCGCGTGACTATCTAGGGTCGTATTATTTATTTTCTTGTTTAAAAGTGTTAAGCGGGGCCTCCGCAGTGATATTCCAGTTAACTATGTTCGTTTCATTGTTACAAAGCAGCCGGCTCATTTTAAGAAAAAGCAGCAATACACGTTCTCTCTAGCGCGAAACCAAATTCCCGGGCGGTTGAGATTAATGTTTAACAAGATCTACGATATCGTGAGGCTAGAAAATACTCCCATTTGTCGCTGAAATTCCCTAAGAAAACCAGAGGTAAATGACTTTTTGTCAAAATTATCTCGCTAGAATGTTTCTTGGCCACACAATTCGCGAAAATGTGTAAATTTGAACGATTAACCACGGTTAACCACGGTTAACCATCAGTCTAGAAAGGATTAGGAATGTTCTTTGTTTACTGATGGTTAACCGTGGTTAACCGTGGTTAACCGTGAATTTTCAAAAGGTAGACACCTTTTGGGCTTGCTGAAGGCTGTTTATAGTAGAAAAAGAGACAATGAAGACTTTCGTATCTTAAGTTAGCTTTTCATGTTTAAAGAAATGCTTAAAACAGGCGTCAATAAAACATGAAGTAACAACAATTGGAGCTGTCACGCGCACTTGTCACGCTTCATCCAACTGCGTTGGATATGTCACAAGGTATATTACATTGCATAAGCGCATTGTTACTTTGACATAACAGTTATTCGCCTAACGGTGAAATTTCTTTCATTATTCCATAAAATGGCATTTGGAAATGAAATGGGCAGTAAACACGGGCTTTATATTTCTTTGCTCGTCTCGAACGATGATTTGCGTGCGTGACCTCCTCGCAGTTTAATGTCTTCAGACACCTCTATGCTATATGCCAAAGGCTAGGAAACGTGTCATAAGTTCAACATAATTTCCTTCTTTTTCAACCATTTTCACATCAGAAATAAGCAGGTAAATGCAGGAGTTTCTTCATCAATTACAGCAGCGGTAAACATTTTGCCTCAATTTATTCCATTTTTGACCCTTTGATTCCGTTATCGTCAAATTCGTTAATGACCTCTAATTAGAAACCAATTAATACAGCATCAATGCCGATTGGACAATTGAAAACAACAGATGGTAGAAATAAATTTATGTCATAACCGATTAATCATTACGCGCTGTTCTTAAAATATATTCCGTTTTCCACCTCAGAAATCATTGACAAAAGTGTTGACACATTGTCAATTTACGCCCTTTTTTCAAAGTTTTTGCTTGTTTACAAGCTAAAAACGTAGAATAGGGGTTATGTGGTCAAAATTTGGAACCACATATTTGTAAACTCTCAAGGGGCTTTTTTAATTTCTCAAGGGACTGTTTTAATTTCTCAAGGGATTACTTTCCGCTGTGGGTGATCTCGTGGAAAAAACGTGACTTGTCACATTTACAAACGTTATATAACAATTTTAAAAGTGACATGTCAGCTTTCTTATCTCAACGCACGTGTGTCTGAAAGGCGATCTATAAAAAGCGTCGCACAAACAATGGATTGCGTAACTAAAACACGAATAAATAATCACTAGCACTTACATCGTTTAAAAATTACAAACGTCAAAAACAAACCATACCAAAAAACTCGCTCTTTTCAAAGATATTATTGAAGTCAAAACAAATGGCTTCTTTTAGCTTAGGAGCGGTTAAATATTAGGCCAAATTTGGTCGCTACATGCAAGCGCAATTCTATTTCGTCATCAGTCTAGGTCGTTAGGGACGAGATTTCGCGTTGATAACAATGTTGCATGAATCGGCTTTACAACATGCGATCGTATCTACGCAGTTCGAGTGGAATTTCAGTCAAAGACAGCAAAATTCTTTCGTATTTCATCTTCAAATATAATTCAAAAGCATTCACTGTATATATGGCTTTTGTTTAATCCTGGGTCTTGATATTCGACCCTCGCAGAGCCTAGACAAAACGCAGCTTGAGTGTAACGATTTGTTTACGCCGCAATTATATGCGCAATGTTTTCCCCGACAGTAGTCGGAAATATCCGTATTTTTTTTTTCGTGCTTTTTCGTGGAGCAATCGTAACGATACAGCCTTGAACACATTGAACAGCGGTCTACCTATAACAATTCAAATATGGCGTCGCAAAAACAACGCGTCAAACGCATATTTTGCTGTTTCATTTGCTAATTTCGCTGCCGTAATCGACTGCCTCGAAAGGTCCTTGCAATTTTAAAGTATAGAATTGTCAGATCTCGCTGAAATTTGCACTGTTTATTTGCGTAATGTTAAGGAATATGTGTATAAATACCCGGCGCGAACGAGCCATTTTTGACAAAATTATATGGCTGCATTTCCTCCGCGAAGATAGGAAATTGTTAAACTAAACTACAAAGAAACTGTAATGATAAGTTCGAAGAACAATGCACAGGATAAACCTTCGACTCATACTTCATGCAAAAACGTCGATGTCTCGAAGAGACTTTGATTTATTGTTATATGGACCAATTTCATCCTTTTGCCCCACCTTTCCAACCCCCCTCCCCCCAATCAATGTTGTAGTTTGTTTCTAAGAGTCCTTTGCTACCATTTTACAACATTGGATGGGGGGAGGGGGGTATTTTAGCAGAGATTCATGAAATTTATAAACTAGTGGTAAATTTGTCATAAAAACCGCAGAGCAAAGTCAATGTGTCAACTACTTTTGTCAAAGATTGTAGACTAAAGGAGACGACTTTCCCAGCAAAACGTTGAAGCGTCTTGAGATCAACCAATGGAGATGACAAAATACCTTCCCTCAAGGTAGCAAACTTGGATTTCTTATCCGGAGGAATAAGGAAAGATTGACGCAAAGAATCGCACAGGAAGCCCAAAAAACGAACAACCGTGGAAGGAATACATTGAGACTTGCCAATATTGATAAAATAACCGGCCTCGATCAGAAAATAACACGTGATGTAAGCCGCTGCCTCAGCTCTCTGCACACTCGGAAGCGAAACGGAACGCGCCGCAGGGGAAAAAAGCTGTCCCACATGACGGTCGTCAATGTACTGTGACAGCGGGACGCCAAGTGAACGGACGGTGTGCGAAATAACCAAGCCAAGATTGTGATAAATGAAAGCGCTCGCCTTCCAACCGAAAGGCAATGTACGAAACACGAAGAAGAAATTCTTCCATTCCAGGCCAAAATACGTCTCTGAAGATGAATGAAGTCGCACATGTTGGTAGCCACTTTTATCGTCAAAGGTGGTTTGGAAATGCCCGGGTAGGACGTACCGTGGCAAATCAGAAAGATGGTCCAACTTGAACGGGAGATCACGGATCCACAAATTAAAAAACCTTTCGTCATGACAGAGACGAGGCTTGGACAGCTCGATTGTGATAGGCAAAACCAAATGGGGAGGGGACACAGCCCCAACCTTGCCCCAAATAGCCAAAACCCCAGAGGCCACCCACTGGACTATCGTATCACTAATGAAATCAGAAAACTTCGTGCAGACAGGAGCGTTCTTTAGCCAAATGGCGGGAGGAGTCTGCGTATTATAAAACTGTCCCTTAAAATCCCCCCTGAATGGGGTGAAAAAACGCTCCACGCGAACACCCTCCCGGATGATCTCGAGGAGATCCACAGTGGAGAAACTGTACTCATCAAGTAAACGCTCCCACAAAGGCAAACTGTGGTGAATAGTTCCGGCTGTAAAACTCTCGGGGTCGCGAAAACGGAGATTACTTAAAACACCAAGCTCGGGGCGTAAGGACACCATCTCCGGAGACACCAAGGGGCCAACGAAGGGCGTGGGTTCCCTGTAATACAGAGAGGACGGGCACGGGTCCACACGTCTGCGTATACAAGTCTCGCGCCTTCATAATCTGAGAGGCGAACATAGTGTCACAAGCCTAAAGGGGCGCAAAGAAAAAAAGAAAGGAAACTAAAAACAGGGAACTACAAAGCGACAGGGAAACCAACCCCTCGTTGACCCCAGAATCCGAACTAGGTCCAGAATAGAGACACTGAGAAGGTCCCCCCAGGGTCAACGATGAGAATGATAAAAGAAAAAACGGAAACGAAAACATGCACAAAATAAATGCTTTATTGAGGAGCCGGAAAAAACATTTCAACAAAAAATCTTAACTTCGAATAACCTAACGTACAACAAACAGGTTAAAACGAAGTTTACACGAGAAATACTCGACTCAAAATTTAACTCAGTAGCGAGTGTTTCCGCGTCCTCTGCCAAATGCGGCACCTCTGCCCCTACCAAGTATAGGAGGTGCCCGTGGGGCTCTGCAAGAACGGGAGAGATGACCAAAGCGGCCACAATTGTAGCACGGACCTCTAACATACGGCGAGGAAGGCCTAAGGCGTGAAGGACCGGCTTGCACTGGACGCGCAACCTTGGACGCGGTCTTCAATATAGAGTCAGCCTCTTTAGCAATTTTAGCCCGAACCGGATCTCCCAACAACCCGAGCATCAAGCGCTGTAGATCGGTGGGACTCAGCGAGTCCCACCTGGCCCGCACCTCGTCTAATGCTGCCGCATATTCGTCAGCTTTAAGGTGTGCTTGGGTACGGGCTAAACGAACAAGGGCTTGCAGTAAATCCAAAGCTTCGAATGGATCGAAGGCGCTACTGGGGCGGTTAAGGTATCTTCTTAAACTAGTAAGTGTACCCTCGGTGGTTTCGAGAGCTTTCTCCTGCTCCAACAGCCTGAACACCTGGATCTTCCGCTTTAGCTGAGCCAACCGATCATCGCCCAAACGGCGGAAAGAGAAAAAATAAATATATGGAGAAAACTGAGGGCCTGTTTATATGGAGGAGAGTTGTCCCTGTTAGGAGGGCTACCCTCTCCCCCGAGCTATCTTTTGCCGAGCGTTTATATGAAAAAGTTGTCCCTGTTGACCGAGCCAAAACTTGGCCCTCTCGGTTCAAAAGACTGGCGAGAGTTGTTTTGAAACATCTATTATGTCTGCCTTTTTTAAATAAGGAACGCTGAAACATCGACCACGACCATTTTTTGGACAAATTTACCGCCGACTTCGATTTCAATGTATCTGCAATTTTGTTTTGGTCGACTACAGCGTTTGCGCATGCTCTGTATGTGTCAACTTGTTCCTGGTAGGCGAGGCGAAAATAACCAAACTGTTTATATGGAAAAAAGTTGGCTCGCTCCCCAGGGTCACCCTACCTTCAAAGCGAGTGACCCTCCACCCAGGGTCACCCTGCCCCCCGAGCCAACTTTGCAATTTCTCATATAAACAGTTCGCAGCCATTTATAAAGAAACGTATGAAAAGCTCTCTCGCCCGGGGTGGCTCGGTATGGAGGGTAACGCTCTTACCAGGGACAACTCTCCTCCATATAAACAGGCCCTCAGAAGATTGGACAAAAATATATCCACTTAAAGGTGAAAGATCACACCGCCAAAAGCGATACAAAATCCAAACAGATACAAAACCTCTTTAAAAACAAAATAAACTCCCAGTAAGAAGTTTAGAACTGGCTCACAATACTCACAAAGTGAAAGACAAACTGCCTCTATAAAAATATTCTGCGTTGCAACGTGACAACATTTCGCTTACTGATAACGCAAAAATAGCGTCAAGAAAAAACAAACTTTCAGGCTACAACTGAACGCGAATTTTCATACTCTTAAAACCAGAAAAGCCTTGGACAATGAAATAACACACGCAATACTGACATAACCGCAAACAGTAGCAATAAAACAAAATGATAAAAGACAAAAAGACGAAAAAATATCCGTGGCCGAAACGACAACACTTCACTTGCAACGCGTAAACCAATGACATAAGCAAAACAACACGACAAAAAGGTATCTCTCGCCGCAAGGCGGTAACACTTCGCTAATGAAGAGGAAACAAAACAATATATCAAAAAACATTCCATGTCATACAACGGCAAACCTCCGCTAACAAAGCAGAAACAGACAACTGCAAACAAAATGAAAATGAATATCTCTCGCCGTAAAGCGGACAAGCCTCGCTTCCAAAGCGGAAACACTTAACAAAAGCAAAAAACAACATGAACATGCAAATAAATTCTCCTCGCTTTACAACGGAAAACACCTCGCTTACAAAGCGGAAACAACTAACATTGGCAAAACAAAAAAGTCAATAAATATTCCTCGCTATACAGCGGTAACTCCTCGCTAACCCAGCGGAAACAACAGACAACAGTAAAATAAGATGAAAATAAATATTCCTAGCCGTACAGCGGAAACTTCGCTTAAAAAGCGGGAACACTTAACAACGGCAAAAGAACATGGAAATCAACCCTAAGTCGCATAAAGAGGCGAACACTTCGCTTACAAAGCGGAAACAACACCAACAAAACAAAAGGATAAAAATATTCCTCGCCAAGCGGCGGCAACCCTTTGCTAACAAAGCAGAAACAATAGAAAATATGTACAAACAAAAAATTTTAGTAACGCAGAAAAACAATTCGCAAACAAAGCAAAGCGGAAAACACCAAAACCAAAAGCAAAAATAAATTCTGCTATAACGACAACACCTCGCTAATAAAGCGGAAAACAAAAACACCAGCAAAACAAACAATAGCTGAATGAAACAAAATGAAAACAACATGGAACAAACAATAAGCTAAACAGTGATATTTCCTAACTAAACAACCTAAAATAAAAGCGGAAAAAATAAATAACGCCAGTGCAACCGAGAAAACCGCGCTATAGGCAAAGCTAACTAAAGAAAAGCCAAAGTACGCGCAACAAAATAAATGAAAGCTACCTTACAAAACAGCGGCATTCCTAGGAGCAAAGCGAAAAATGAAGGAAACAGAAAAATCAGCACACCTAACTAGAATAGCGCGCGTATGGCCCCAAACAAACGGAAGGAGCAAAATAATAGCGTAACTAGAAACAAACGTAAAAGAGAGCCAGAGGCACCCGGGGTGCCAAAACACGTGGCGCAGGAAACGAAAACTAGGAGAACCAGAAAACAACAACGAAAAGAAAAATACCTCAGCCTCAACAACAGGCGGCGCAGCGAGTTCCCCAGCTTCAGCAACGACAGGAGCGGCGGCGACCGGTGCAACAACTTCTCCAACAACCGGAGCTGGCGGCGGTGGAAGGTCGGCCATACTGACAAATGTAGTGAAAGGCTGGTGCCGGTTGACACGAAAATAGACAAAAAACTTACCACACGGGAACGCCGGCAAACTGACCACGATTGAGGCAAAAACCAGGAATTTAAAGGGAAAAGAGCGCAAAGCATCATGCCCGCCCCGAGGCATGAAGGCACGAAGGAATTCCAGAGATAAAACATCGAACTCCGCGATGCGCTAATTAAGTATGCAGTGAGAATAGATATTTTCTATTTTAACCTGAAGTCGGCGTGGTAAAACCAGCTTTGTTTACAAGAGTCAGTCGTTGCCTAGAACCAGTGAATGAAGAGTTTGATGAATGCACCAAAGAAGTGTTGCTTGTATGTGGAAGCCAGCAGTGATTATGAACTTCCTTTTATTAACGTTTTATAACAAATAAATTCATCCTTCCTTAATAATGACGGTCACTCAATTTTCGCGTCATCCTATGTTCACGACACTTCAATTTTTTGCGATATTTTATTTTAAAATCGCGCAAATCGCGAAATTGAAGTGTCGCGAGAAGGGGATCATATGTTGATATACATATTTTAGTGGAAATGACCAGGAAATACTCTTTGCTTTGGGAAACATCTGTCACAATTGAATATAAAGAAAGCTTCTCCTGCGTTGCTAAATTTTACAAAATCAACGGCGAGATTTTGAAAGCCGGGTAGAAAATATACGTATGTTTTCGTCTTGTGCGCCGATTAGGCTACCTGACTGTTTCAGAAATGCTGGAGATAATGATCGAGAATGATCTATTTGATGTTTCCAAAGTTTCCTAATGTGGTACATATCCTTACATTAATACATGCTACAACTTGTTCTGCAGAACAATCATCAGTGCTTTGCGCAGATTGAAATCTTACCTCCGCAGCACCATGGGGAAACAACGTGTAGTCAACAATGACACTGGCATTGATCAGTATCTTCGGCCGTCGAAATGGCAGACAGCTATTTCTTCTAACGTGTTTTATGAGCTCATATGATAGATATAGAATATTTTTCTCTTCATATGTAGGCCTATGTAAGTGCATCGTATGACCCTCGTTTCAGTCTCGACTGTTTCGCAAAAATTTGGGCAACTTGTGAGAATTTTTTGGGCAAATGGCTCACCGCCCACCCTTTCCCATACGCCTATGTATGTCCGCAATTTATCGCAACGTTTTAACTCGATTTTTAATAACTTAAAAACTGAAGAATGACAAGCAGTTAAACGACTGTTAACTTAATCTGATAAATGTTTCTAACATACTGCACCCTTAAATTATTAAGCACTGTTGACAATGATATCAAATTCGCTTGCTATAAAGTATAATAAAAGGCAAACAATGTTTGCGTGTATCACAGCTTAACCTTGATTTTTTGTACTTGTATTAAAAAAAATATTTATATTAAGAGTGACTTAAAGTAAAACTGGTTGAGTGGTTAAAGTGAACTGGGCTTATCCCAAGTCACCAGGTTCCTTGCTTAGCGAGAAGTTCCTTGAGTAAGTGGACCTGCAGGATGTCATCTGAGTGTAGTGACGGGGCGGGGGGGGGGGGGTTGGGGACTGCACACTGCTGTGTTTTATGTCTTGAAAATAGCAGGAAACCAACAGAAGTCAAGGTGGAAAAAACAGTGTAAACAGTGTTAACTGGTTTTTATTCCCAAACAAATTGGTTTTCCTTATTTATATTGTTTAAACAAAAACAACAATAGTTGTACGCTTGTTACGCTAGGAATAACAGTATACTAAACAACATAAAACTGTATAGGATTGATTGTAAACCCAAGGAAAAATCAATGTTGAATTAAAGGAAACTTTGCAAACCGAAAGGTTACATATATGATCATGTATAAAAAACAACAGGTAAGAAAGTTCAGATGTAGAGACCTTTTTGAAAAATAATATATTCGTGTCTGCAATATGGTAGCTGCATGATTGTTAGTGGCAATATTTACACAAATATAAGGAACGATTCCTGAAAGATTGTCTTATCAGGAACGTCAACTTCACGGCAACAATAATTAAACGGTTCTTTCGCTTGGAATAACAACAAAAGAAAGCTGCGAGGAATTTACAGCAAGTGCGCACGCTCGTTAAACTTTTTACAAAAAGAAATCGGGGATATGTCCTTCAATGCAATGCAATCATTTAGGATCAAATACACCAACTGGTGCGTGCCTTGCAAGAACGTCATATTAGATGTGACAAAAATAAGCTGTTGCAAATAGCACGAGCTGTAGCTTGTGGCTCCTTGAATCTACGTTTCTTAATATTGAACAGGATCACACGACACACAGCAGCTCAACTGGTAACGCTGTGACGAGAAAAATTAAAATTGTCAAATCATGGCGCTAAAACTTTGTTTAAAACTGATAATTAATTTTGGCGAAACGCTGTCTTCATGAAGGGTGAGAGAAATGCTTTAAAAAGATTGCGAAATAGATTGGCTTCGATAAAAAAAAACTTGACTGAGGTCGTTGTGTTCTTTGACCAAAGCAAAAATAACAGAAAACATGAGAAATTAAACGTGGATTTCCACTGTCGCGTTATTTGACGCACGTAATTATATAGCTGTCAGTAAATCCTATATTGTCAGCGCAGCTATTTTTCCTTAATTTCTGATTAAATTTGGATAGTTTCAATTAGGACTTTCAGGTAAAATGCACAAACTGTCCAATTTAAGAAAAAATTGGACAGTTTTGAATTGTCTCAGCCAATCAAATCGAAGGAGAAACGACATGTGACGGATATCAGCCAATTAGCAATGAGCATAGCGTCAGCCCGGTAAACTTGTCGCATTGTTAGTCGAAAATGGCGGAATTTTTAAGGCAAGTTTGCTACGTTTTTCCGTTCTTTTTTAGCTTTTCAGCAATGGTAACAACAAAGAAATTTTCTACGTTGTCAGTAGAGGAGCTAGCTACACTTAGAAGCAAAAACTAAGAGCAATACACCTCTAATAGTACAAAACTTGGGTGAACGTAAGTGCAGCGAAGCGAAGCAAGAAATCTGTCAAATATTCATCGCCACGAGCTAGATGCAATTGTTTGTCGTATTTATGCTGAAATTCGAAAAGAAAAGACGGCCATGAATTATGAACGAAATAGTGGAAACTGAAGGAGTATGTCTGATTCAAGAAGTTGTAAAGCTCTTCGGACACTTTGTTTACGACTTTCATTGATTGATGCAGTGTTTTCACTCACTAAGACATGTGTACTAATAAAGTTATGTAGCAAGCTTCGCAAGGGCCAAACTCAGGTGAATAGAATTGCACTGTTTTGTTTAAGTTTTATTTGTGAAGGCAATGCTTTGAGTGAGTTGCATGTGTTGTGTTATGCCTACTATTGTTGAATGTTTTTCCCGTTCCGGACATATAAAAAAGTTTCTTGTTTACGCTGGATTGACTGACTACAAGCTATATAATTAATATGTAACCGGACTACATGCTTGTCTAATTTGGGAATAGTTAGATTCAAAAAATTCCTCTGACAGTCAAATTGGACTCGGCCGAATTTTGGCTTCCCTCAGAATTTTTTTCATCAAATTATTTCCAAATTGGACAGCATGTAGTCCAATTACGTATACTAAACGGGCTTCATATGGGAGGCGCGGTGGTCTAATGGTTAGTGCGCCGGACTCCGGATCGAGCGGTCCGAGTTCGAGCCCCGGCCGGGGTCACTTGTATTGTGTTCTTGGGCAAGACACTTTACTCCCATAGTGCCACTCTCCACCCCGGCGTATAACCCTGCAATGGACTAGCATCCCATTCAGGGGGGAGTAGAAATATTCCTAGCCGCTTAATGCTACGGAAACCGGGATAAGCTCCGGCAGTGTGGGCCGCTTGGCTCGTGGCTTCTCCAAACGGGCTTCATGTGTGTGAAGGCTTGCGTCTGCGGATAAAGTTGAACCACATTCAACTTTTTCCGCAGACGCAAGACGCAAGCCGTCATTTAATATTTTGTAATCAATCAAATTACTGAGAGTGATCTGCATTCAATCAGATACCAATTTTTACCGATTTTCGTCAGATTGGTGCGTCTTGATTGCCGAATTTCACGATTTTTTAGCACTTTTGAACGTGCACAGATCGTCGGCTGAGCTTTGTATTTTATATGCATTTCGTTTGGAAGACATAACTTCAGCCCATCATTATCTATCGGTTCAGTGGTATCGATGTATATGTCAAGAATCGGTTCCCGGTCATTCTCGTTCCCAGGGCCCGCGTCCCCCCTGGACCAGCGGTCGGGAAACCTGACCGCTGGTCCAGGGGGACGCGGGCTCTGGGAACGAGAATGGTTCCCGGTTGGCTGGTGGACACCAAGTCGGCTCTTGAGTCTAAAAGGATAAGGTCAGGTCAGAGTTATTTTGGTTGTTGTAAAATAATTTCTAATGACGTAAACGTCTTGAGAAATCAGAGATGTCAGCTTTCACCTGGACCCAGTCAATATGCCTAGGGGTATGACAGAAGGTTGAGTTTCTAGACAAGAGAAGTATTACATCCTCATTCAGTTCAACATTAGAGAGGTTTATGACAGTGGATGTGTCTAAGCGAACAGGAGCTTTTCTGTTCGCATAAGATGTTAACAGTTAACCTGTTTAATCTTCAACGTTTTTTTGTCCTTGTGTTACTTGTTGAGTTGTTTGGTGAATTTGGGGGGATTTGTTGATTTTCTGGCTGTCTTTCAGGATTAGGGTCGGTGAGAGTGCGACGGTTTGGTTTCCTTGATTAGTGTCTGGGACTCGTGCTTATCTTGCTTTTTCAAACCGTCTCCATCGAAAATTAAGAATATTAAGGTTTTGAAGCTAGATGGTAACGACGCTTCTTGACTATTTTATGGAAACAATCCGTTAAATTTATATGCTTCGTGGCTGAAAATGTATTTTCTTATTATTGAAGCTACCTTAGTCAAAATTTGTGCGCCCCCTGTGTAATCTCGTTTCTTCAAGGCTTCTTTAAGCATGTCCCGCATCCCTCGGCGGCCACAAACTACAAGCGCATATATACAGTAGAACCCCGGTAACTCGAATTCTGATGGGAAACGAAAAACAGTTCGAGTTAGCGGAGTTTCGAGAAATATTTAATTTGCCAAGTTAATTGATAGTTACTGATTTTTCAGCACTTCAGTATTCAGTACCAATTCAGTATTCAGTATTCAGTACTGACAGTGCAAATTAAACTTATCTCGTCAGAAACTCTATCACGATCATACATGAATTCTTATGATAAGAATGGAAAAGGCTGTCAAATACGTGATCTGTTCGTTAATTACTCTAATCAATGGGTATCCGTGACGAGTTGCAAGAACCTGAATTCGAGTTATCGGGGTAAATTTGACCCAAATTTTTATCAACGGAAACGAAATTTAGTTCGAGTTAGCGGGGATTTCGAGTTATCCGACTTCGAGTTAACCGGGTAAAAATAACTGAAAAGTGGGTTCAAAATCCAAGGGAAATTATAGTTAGTTCGATTTTGCGGGGTTGTTCGAGGGATTCTACTGTAATTACCATAATAAACATTTTAGGATACTGCACCTAAAAATAAAAATTTTAGCGAAAACTTCAACTTCATGTCTTCAATTTATATATATTTTGCAACATTTAAGCATAAAACTGCAAATTACTTACGGAGTAGAGAAATATTTCCTTCTGTCCCACTTTAATTTATTCAATTCAAAATGGCGTGGTAGCGGTGCTTGAGAGATCGTACGTTTAAAGAATCATTCTGCAACGTTTGGTGCTTTTATCAACCGTGTCACGATTTCTCCAAAAATTTGCGCTAAGCGACCTGACTATTATGGACAGACAATTATATTTAAACGAATGTTACAGACAACTAAACAATCAACAGTTTTATAAGAGAGAAAAGAAAGATCCCATTGATCATATAACTGGAAGAGTTAAAAAATACCTCAATAGGCCACTAAAAGATAACATTAGAGATAAAGAAACTCACCGCTATTTAAGACCTCAAGATCCTAAAGCTGAACGTTTCTATATTCTGCCTAAAATTCACAACCTGGAAACTCTGGTCGTCCCATCGTCGCAGTAAATGGACACCCTACTGAAAAAATATCCGAATTTGTTAGTTATCATCTTAATCCTTTGGTACAGACGCTTCCTTCCTACATACAGAACACCACTGATTATCTCAACAAACTCAACGATATTGACACTCTACCTTCCAGTACCACCCTTGTCACCCTCGACGTATCCTCTTTATACACGAACATCCCGACTAACGAAGGTATTAACGCATGTAGAAGAGTCCTAGACCAAGGAACGGACAAAGCTATTTCTACTGAAAAACTCTGTGATCTTATGCGCATCATTCTAACCATGAATAACTTCGTTTTCAACGGTGAACATTTCGTTCAACAACATGGCACAGCAATAAGCACAATGGCACCGGCCTTCGCCAATCTTTTTATGGGGCATTTTGAAAGGAAAGCCCTTGAAGGTTATACAGACAAACCCTTACTTTGGTTTCGATATATTGACGACATTTGGATGTTTTGGACGCATGGAAACGAAAAGCTCGATTATTTCATTGCCTACCTTAACAGCATCAATCCCACTATAAAATTCACAAGCGAACGTTCAACCACCTCTGTTCCTTTCTTAAACGTAAATATCCAACTAGAGAATGGTAAAATAGAAACTGATCTTCATTGCAAGCCTGCTGATAAACACCAGTACTATACTCCTCAAGTCACCCATACCACACCAAATAATCAATACCCTACAGCCTCGCTCTCCGCCTACGCCGTATTTGCTCCAAAGACGAATTCTTCGAGTGCCGATCAAAATAGCTACAAACTTACCTTACAAAACGAGGATATAAAAACTGGTTCGTAAAAAAGCCAAATATCAAGAGCTAAACTAATTCCCAGAGAAGACACTTTAAAAGACCACATTCATGAAATCAAAGAACCTAGCCGAGTACCATTTATCCTCACTTATAACCCAGCCTTACCGAAACACAGATGTCTCACCTGCCCCCACATTGACGATGGCAGAAGAACATACACTTTCAACAACACGGGTGAAGTGCGGGAAATCAAGCATCGCATAACTTGTAAATCTTCGAACTTGACTTATATGATAGAATGTAACAAATGTAAGAAACAATACATAGGGGAAACTAAACGTAGCGAGCATTCGTGAAAGATTCACTGAACATAGACAAGCCACGAACAGCAGCAGTACCTACGCATTTTAATCTACCTGATCACTCTATCCAAGACATGACACTCATTCCTCTGGAACTCCAACCGACAAATAATGCATCCCGCAGAAAGGCTAGAAAGGCCTACCTGATACACAGAGGCCAAACACTTGCGGCTCATGGTATTAACCGTTGAAATGAACATTGACAATTGTATTATTTTTGGTTTTATCAATTTTATTATTATTATTATTATTATTATTATTATTATTATTATTATTATTATTGTTATTATTATTATTATTATTATTATTATTATTATTATTATTATTATTATTATTATTATTATTATGTTCCTTACGTAATGTTTGCTTAAAGTCCTTAGCGCCGAGACCAAACCATGGTCCTGGGGCACTAAAGGGTAGTCAGTTTTTAGCTTGACAACACCCTCCTCAAAATATGCGCTGTGTAGAAGACCTAAATGTTATAACTGAACCTAAATGTAATAAACTTCTAAATGTAATAACATTTGACCTTAAATGTAATAAACTCCTAAGTGTGACAACATTCAGACTTGTAATGTTATAGTAACGTCATCAATGACGTAACCATCACCTCATTACCCCTATCCAGACCGGGGGGGAGTGCACGTGCTGACTTTGAACGCTTAACTTTTTTCAAGATTCAACCAAACGCTGCCAAACTGCGAGTTTATCTTAAACTTATCTTGGAATAATTTGGTTGGATACGTTGCTGTGTCGAGGAACTTGACGTTACCATGGCAACGTCATTTTGACAGATATGTTGCGCAAA
Organism: Oculina patagonica; assembly: GCF_052425735.1. NCBI lineage: Eukaryota > Metazoa > Cnidaria > Anthozoa > Scleractinia > Oculinidae > Oculina > Oculina patagonica. The sequence continues at coordinate 15,054,493 of NC_135758.1, forward strand.
TTTGTAGTTTTTGTGTTCCTATTAATGAAAATTATTTTTAATGCAATTAATTTCACCTCTTTAGGTTTTTTTGCACCGTTTTATTGCGTTTGATTAAGAAGATGTCCCAAGAATAACGAAGATTTCCGAGGAGAACACATAGCACGGGCTCAATGTTCACGAATGATTTTTTATCGATTTTCGAAGAGCAGATAAGAATATACAATGCTAAAATCTTAGAGACTATGGGTTTTTACTATGGGTATTCTCCGGAAACAGCAAACATTAAAACAATTGGCCAATTTGACAGCAAACTCTAAAAATAATGGTTAAATAACATTTAAATGTTTTATGTTTAATTTTTAATATTTAATTTTAATGTTTAATGTTTAACGTTGAATGTTTGATGTTTAATGTTCTAATGTTTAGTGTAAAAAAACGCTAAATACACAAAAACACTAAAACCCATTCGAACCCTCTGAGGCCTAAAGTATGATTTTCAATAACGGAAATTAATTTTTAACTTTTAAATACAACGGAAATTAATGTTTTACTTCTGTTAACCGTAATGGAAATAAATTAACCGTTAACCGTAAAAGCCACCACCCCATTGAGACCCCCAATTTAAAGTTACTTGATTGATGTTTTTCATTAGTTACCAGGGACGGCGGAGCCGGAGGGGCTGGGGGGCTTTAGCCTCCCCAGAATTTCCGAAAAAATAAAGACTTATTAAGATAATGGTCTTTTAAGCCCCCCCACTTTAAGTCTCAAGTCAGCCCCCCCACTTGGAAAATTGCTCCGCCGTCCCTGGTTACGTTTGATTCATGATGACTACAGCAACTTGTCCGATGGCCTGACAGATGGCTCAACAAACCACTTTGTGTTACGGAGAAGTTCCCGTGTTTTAAGTCATTTCTATGTTAAACCGTATTCAGTATGTTAATCATTTAAAAGACACTTAAAAAGCCAACAGCATCTTATTAGCCAAAAATAACCTGTTGATCTTATTAGTTGGTTCATGTAAATTATTATATCCAAAATTACAAAAAGGCGTGAGTTTAAATAATCGATTCTTCCTTTTTACTTCCGAACTCTTTGTGTTACTTATCTATAGTCAAGCGGCTGTTTTAGTTTATTACCGTAGCTAATTATTTAAAGTAGAAGTTCACTCCAGAATGACCGTATATTTTCTTTACGCCAATAAACAATTTACACAAAGATATGTTATTCAACAAAATTTCAGCCTCAAACGTTCGCTATTACCCTACGTAGAAGAGATAAATTAAAATGTAAAAAAATAAAGATTTCTGGGAAGACATGCTTGTTATTAAGACGTTGCCATCACAACTATATCAAAATGTCTGCAAGGGTTGAATGAACAGCTACTGAAGGTACAGCATTATAGAGTAAATCTTTTCAAAATTACGGAAAACTTCAAGGGGGTGAGGGGGTTGGCATCCACTCCCCCCTGTACGGCCAATTAAGGGTAAAGACGTGCTGATTACTTTATTGATGACGCTAGTATAACGTTATATATTTAAGCCTAAATGTTGACACACTTAGGGCCTGTTTATATGGAGGAGAGTTGTCCCTGGTAGGAGGGTTGCCCTCCATACCAAGCCACCCCGGGCGAGAGAGCTTTTCATACGTTTCTTTATAAATAGCTGCGAACTGTTTATATGAGAAATTGCAAGGTTGGCTCGGGGGGCAGGGTGACCCTGGGTGGAGGGTCACTCGCTTTGAAGGTAGGGTGACCCTGGGGAGCGAGCCAACTTTTTTCCATATAAACAGTTTGGTTATTTTCGCCTCGCCTACCAGGGACAAGTTGTCACATACAGAGCATGCGCAAACGCTGCAGTCGACCAAAACAAAATTGCAGATACATTGAAATCGAAATCGGCGGTAAATTTGTCCAGAAAAAGGTCGTGGTCGATGTTTCAGCGTTCCTTATTTAAAAAAGGCAGACATAATAGATGTTTCAAAACAACTCTCGCCAGTCTTTTGAACCGAGAGGGCCACGTTTTGGCTCGGTCAACAGGGACAACTTTTTCATATAAACCGGCTCGGCAAAAGATAGCTCGGGGGAGAGGGTAGCCCTCCTACCAGGGACAATTCTCCTCCATATAAACAGGCCCTAAATTAGAAGTTTATTACATTTAAGGTCAAATGCTATTACATTTAGAAGTTTATTACATTTAGGGTCAGTTATTACATTTAGGTCTTCTACACGCTGTACCCAGCAAGGTTATCTTCTGTAGTTCACTGATGCTTATTTGGCCGGGGATTCTTCCAATATAACTCTCTAGTCCCTTTTTGATAGCTCCAAGTGCTCCAATGATAACTGGTATCGTTTCCGTTCTCATGCCCCACATTCGGCTTGTTTCGATTTCCAAGTCCTTATATTTAGATAGTTTTTCAGTGACTTTCACGGATGTGTTTCTGTCTGATGGTACTGCTATGTCAATAAATTTACAGGTTTTCGTTTTGTGATCTTATTAATTTTTTTATGAATTTTTAAACTTTAAAATGGCGTTTTTAGGGCTTCTTTAAGATTAAAAATTCATAAAAAAATTAATGGAGCAAGAAAATAAAAATCTGAGACACCGTTTTTTAGACCAATATATGTAGATCAAATTCCACATAAAAGTTTAGGCTCTCATGTAAATGTGTTCTCAAATAAACCCAAAGTTGCGCAGCATCATAATTGTAAACAAAATGCTGACGTTGCTTATTATGGTCTATATGATGCAAACAAAATCCCTCATTAGAATCTTTATTTAATAAGCTTTCAGAAAATATATACTTTATTGGGGTTGCCATTGATGGTCGGCACACAATTTGACTTAGAACGAAAACGCCAATTTTCCTTCCGTAATACCTTAATCACTATATCTGGTCTGTTGGCTGTTATTTTCCTGCTTTCCTGTCTGTGTGTATGGGCATGTCCCATAATATTGTGACATTCTCATTTTCTGTAACTGTTTCCGGTTCATGGTCATACCACTTTTCTGATGTATCTATATTATAGTTGTGACAGACTTTCCAGTGTATATACGCGGCTGCTTTATCGTGTCGGTGGATATATTCTGTTTTCGCAAGTTCAGGGCACTCAGACACGATATGGTCGATTGTTTCGTCGTATTTGTTACACATCCTGCATAGGGGGCTAGTACCGTCTTTAATCATTCTGGCGTGGTATGATCTGGTAGCTAGGCTTTGGTCTTGGGCTGCGATTATGAATCCTTCTGTTTCTGCCTACAGTCCACTGCTTTTCAGCCACTGGTTGGTTTCGTGGTGATAGACATCTGCTTCGTTTATTCTCTTTGGGTATCTCCCATGGAGAGCTTTGTCCTCCCACTGCTTTGTTAATTTTTCTTGGGCCTTATTTCGTGCCATTTGTTTGGTTATCTTTGCATATTTGGTGGTTGTTTCATCTGCTTGTTTGTCTGGGATTTGTAGGTCTAGTTCTTGTTTGAATTGCTCTGCTTGCTTTTGTATAGAATACAATTTCTTTCTGCCATCATGTTCTTGCACTAGTTTGATTAGGGCATCATCTGTGTTCTTTAGGTATGTATCGAGCCCTATCGTGGTTGTTTTGTAAGAGGCTTCTAATTGGATAAGACCCCTACCACCAGCATTTCTTGGGAGGTAGAGCCTGTCTACATCTGCTTTCGTGTGATGCATCTTTGATAGGGTGAGTAGTTTTCTTGTTTTTGTGTCTAACCTTTTGATTTCACTCATCTTCCAGTCAATTATGTTAAAACTGTAAGTCACCACTGGGATGGCTAAGGTGTTGATTGCCTCAAATCTATTGGCAGCATTGAGCTCCGTCTTTAGGACCATCCTTACTCTGCGGTAGTATTCCTTCCTCACTTTTTCTTTCATCTTGGCATGCTGTATACCATCACTTTCATCCACGCTAAGGTATTTGTATGTGTTCTCTTGGTCTAGTTCCTTCCCAGGGGGTACTTGCAAAATACATGACGGGGAGGTCCGACGTATTTTTTGGGTGAAAATTTACACCCTCTGTATTTTTTTGGGTCAAAAGATCTCATTTTTTTTTAGGTCTTAAAGTCCATTTGATTCAATAAATCAGTATCGAGGTGCTAGGTCTTGTACTTTTTGGGATGAAAATTTTAATGCCTGGTATTTTTGGGTGTAAAATTTCAGGCTCATCTATTTTTTGGTTCGCTATGGAGCTCCGTCGGACCCCCCGTCATGTATACTGCAAGTAACCCCCTGGGAGTTCCTTGATATAGGTGTCAGTGTCAAGTCGCAGGTCGAAAGTTTCTGTCAGCTTTCCTCCTTTGAATGCAGCTTTAGCACATTTTTTCAGCCCGAATTCCATCTTGATGTCATCGCTGAATGTCTTTACAATATTGAGTAGGCCGGTTTGCTGGCTGTCACTTTTTGCATAGGTTTTTAGGTCGTCCATGTAGAAAAGATGACTGATTGTTTTACCTTGGACTTCATAACCATAAGTGGATGCCTTTAGTAATGAACTCAGTGGAGCGAGGGCAAGACAGAATAGGAGTGGAGAGAGAGTCTCCTTGAAAGATTCCACTTTTGATATTGATAGGCCTTGATGTTATTGACCCTTCAGCGTGGTTGAGGTGTAAAGTTGTCTTCCAACATTTCATGCTTTCTGTGATAAAGTTGACAGTCACAGGGCAGATCTTATAGATTTCCATGCACTTTATTATCCACGTGTGAGGGACACTATCAAAAGCTTTCTTATAGTCTATCCAGGCTGTGGATAGGTTCTTTTTCTTGGTCTTACAGTCCTCCAGAATCATCTTGTTTATCAGGAGTTGGTCTTTGCATCCGTAGCTCCCTCTCTTGCAGCCCTTCTGCTCTGATGGTAGGAGCTGGTGTTCACTCAAGAAAGTGTATGTTCGTTCTGCTATGATGGATGTCAGAATCTTATACATCGTGGGAAGACAAGTAATTGGTCTTTAGTTCTTTGGGTTTTTTGTTTCTTCCGTTTTTGGTAGCAGATATGTAACACCTTCAGTAAGCCATTTTGGTGTTTCTTCGGGGTGTTCAACAACCTTTGTGTAAGCTTTTGCTAGGTCTTCATGTAGGCTGACAAGATGTTTAAGCCAGAAATTGGAGACTTTATCCTTTCCAGGTGATTTTCAGTTACTGCTTTTGTTGATAGCACAGGTGGTCTCTTCAACATTTATTGCTGTCCATGCTTGGACCGTAAGGTCTTTGTGCAGGTCTTCTTGCCCTTTTATCCATGCAGCATCTTTGTTGTGTGATTTTTCTTTCTCCCAGATGTTACATCAAAAATCAACAACTTCTTCAGGCTGCGGTGGTTCATCCACATCAATCTTTTTCTTTCCCAGTTCACGGTAGAACTTTTTGGTGTCCTCTTTGAAGATCTTATTTTGCCTGAAATGTTTGTTTCTTTTTTCAAATCTCTTTATCCTTTGCGCTTTAGCTTGTATTTGTTGTTTCGATGTTTCTTTGATAGTTGGTACATCTCCAGGTTTCTCTAGCGTTTCTCGATCTCTTTTCTTTTTCTCTCCCTGATGTTTGAACCGTTCTGTATTTCTGTCAGAATCGAAAGGTCACTTCGCTTCTTTTGGATCTCTTTCTTAATTTTTGCTTTCCAAGTAGGCTCTTTTGTTTTTTTTTTCCTATGCGGCTGTGTTGTCTTGGTTTTAGGCCCATTTGCTCTGTTATTATTGATACAGTTATAGTGAGTGGTCCATCGATGCCTTCTTTGATTTCTTTAATGGCTTTGTTGGCTATGTCAATTGCATCACGGGCACGGCGATCTTTCTTTATCTTTGGCAGTAGTGGTCTCTCAGTCATTTCCTGGTATTTGACTGTTTCCCACTTTCTCATTGTATCATTTTTCATTGCTATCAAACTCTCATCTGACTTTGTTTCTGTAGGTTTTTGTGTTCTTCCAGCACTTTCAGGTAATGTGGAAGTGTTTTCATCCACATTTGCTTCGACCATTTCTTGTTTGTCAGTGTCTTCAATCCCAGGTCTTGAACTGTTCATTTCCTCTGGAGTGGAGGTGGCTTGCCTTACGTTCGCTCGTATGGTTTCAAGTTCCATTTCCGTGAGTCTTTTACTCTTGATAATGTCCCTACGAACATTAGCAAGTTTATTTGCATCAAGGCTTGGTCTTGCTGTGGGGTTTTGTAGCCGCCAGATGTTATATGCAGCCTTGGTGGTAGTAGTTTCGGAGGGGTTATTCGTAGCTTTGTAAAATGCTTCCATCACTTGTTTATACTCCTCTCTAGTCCATTTCTGTCTAGTTCCTTTCGAGGGATTTACTGTGGGTGTAGCTAGAGGGCCTCTGTGAGGGTTGTCCTCATTGTGGATGTCCTCTAGTACTTCGTGAGCGGAGTTTGTTCCAGTAGCTGACTTTTCGATCCCAGCCTGGTTCCCCGCTGGGGGACGCGGTCCTTGTTGATCCGCGCGACGACCGATGCGGCATGAATTATTTCTAGTACGACTTTTCATATTTGTAGTGCTCGTAACCCAGAGCAGGGTGGCTGCGGGGTTGCTGGCACTTGCCAAAGGTGCCACCCCAGACTCTGGTGGGCGGGAGCGTCCAGTTTCCCGAAGTAGGCTAAAGCTTATGCTTGTCCTACCCCACGCTTATTATTATTATTATTATTGTTATATTATTATTATTTTTATTATTATTATTATTATTATTATTATTATTATTATTTTTATTATTATTATTATTTTTATTATTATTATTATTAAAAGTGAAACCGGTGAAAGTAAATTATAATCATTTTACACTAAATAACGTTTCATGTTTAAACCTTAAAATAATTTAATTAAAGAGTTTGTTTTTTCTTCCTTCTTCACTTGTACTCCTGTACTAAATAACACAAGAAGCTCACAAAGCATTGTAACTACTTAGCATATGAGTAAAAAATGACAGCCATATGACGTGTGAGCTACTATGACGCGGGTTCTCTTAAATTTGTGCCGAAAATTGTCAAAACCTGAGAACTACTATAGGTTTCCTTACGGAAGGGGTGGAAGGATGTTAGCAGGGGTAGTGGGGAGTGTTTTGTTCATTGGAACGATGGTCCAAAAGGTTAGTGAGTAGCAAGTCGTTCGTGAAATAGAATCTCGGAAAACACATTCAATTGCTGTTGACATCGAAAATGGTATCCACTGTTCCATGTGCCAATAAGGGAGAATAAGAGATGAGATGAATCAAAATATTCATTTTATTATCCACGGTAAGCTTTAGATATCTCTTTTTTTAAAAAAAAAAACAGTTTGATATTATAGTACAACTCCCATGTTAAACGCCTTTTTAGGTTTCAGATAAAGACCGGCGCTAAAATTGATATCAGTTCTCAAAGATCTCTTTATCATCATTATAATGTTCACGCCTAAAGTCTCGTCTTATTACATTCGATTTCTTTAAACGCAGCCAGCTCAATAAGTCTGGTCAGACTTATATTGGCTCCTCAGACCGGCACTTTATTACGCTTATACGGATATGTATCGGTCGACACAGTCATTCAAAAAGAGTAGTTCGAGAGTTTATTATTATTTTATATCCAAATTAAATTTAGAGTGTTATTTTTCGACGTTTTTTGCTTGTTTACAAGCAAAATGAAGGAGAAAGCAGTATGTGGCTAAATTTGAACCGGAAGGAATCACATTCTTGTTAACTCTCAAGGGACTGTTTTAATTTCTCAAGGGATTTTTTCCGCTGTGGGTGATGAAAGGGTCTCTCATTAGTATTGCGTCAACACTTGCGATCTCGTGAAAAACGTGACTCACATATAAACGTTATATAAAAATTATTTTTTTTTTGAGGACGCCATTATTAATTCCACTTATCGTTCAGTTCTCAGATCGTAATGTCTTTTGTCACTCATCAACATTGCGTAATAGCTATATGATCCCATTGCATGTTTAGCACGTGATATAGATATAGTACAGCTATTTGTTTGTTGCGAACACTTAAATGGAATGGTCACTGCACGCGTCTTACTACTGAGTTTCGTAGAGACATTGCGTGGTGGCGCGGACCAAAGGGTCCATGGACTGCTCTGACACCGTGTTCCAGACGCGTGTATCGGGAGTGGTGGATGTCGCAGTCCATATTAGACAGTTTCTCAGTGTTCTCCGAGATGAAGCGCCGCAAGTTGCTCTAGGCCACTGTGGGCTGGTTGCCGACGGCGAACGGGGCCACCGTCAGGATCAGTCGCTAGCCGCGCAGCCAAGACGCGCGCGGGGAGAGGGAGAGTCGCTGGAGAAGTAGGGCCCGCAAGTATGTCTCCGTACCGCACGACCGAAACGCGAGGGCGAAGGCCGGCGGGAAGGGGCGGGCGACGGACGGTGACAATAGACCACAGCGAGGAAGAAAAAGGAAAGAGGAAAGAGAAGACGCGAAAAATAGTAGCGAGGTAGGAGGAGAAGCGGTTATTAGGAAAAAGGTCTTTCGTGCGTATATCGGGAACCCTAAAGGTCGGGGAAAGACGATTAAAATCTCGTTTATGGTGGAAAGCAAAAAGAAAAAAAATATAATATATGACGAAGCTTAGTGAAAGGGAAGAAAAGGAGAAACAACTAAAAAAAAAAAACAAACTCGATTGCCTCTCCTTTTAAAGCGCTTAATTCGCTTCTTATGACACACTACAGTATTCACAGTTTACCTTTCTAGTGGAAGTAGAAGTACGTATCGCGCGATTTGTCACAAAGGAAGTTTGAGAGTGATAAAATATATATCCCTGGTGACGTAAAAAAGAAAATTTATGCAAATTTGTGATTACTCTAGCGAGAAATTCAAATTTAAAAATAAGCTCAAAACTTTCTACAATAAGAACGTATATCGTAATTTTTTTAAATTGTTAATCAAAGAAACAGGGTTTTCTCACACGCCCCCCGGGGGGGGGGTACTCAAAAAAGTTTTTACGGGGAGGCTCCGCCCCAAGTTCTAACCCCTTACCCTTTATATACCGTTTTTGACAGAAATTGTACCCCTTTTATATACCTGAAGCCTGAAAAAGGTACCCCTTCGGGCGGAACCTCCCCGTATAGGCATGGTCCCCCTCCCCGGGTCACGCACGCGCATTCCATAAAATATGTAAAATCGGTAAAAAGAGGGAGGAGAAAATATTTAGGAGGAAAAAAATACTTTAAATAAACATTTAGTGCCAGTGCGTGGAAAAAATAAAATTACAGAGATCGAATAGCGCCGGGCATTTGCGCACTGCGGGTATGAGGGGGCGATTATGACGCACAAAGATTAAGTAAAATGATTTTTGTGAAGAAAGAAGTGGGATAGCTGGGAGGTCGCGGCCTCGAACTGATATGTACGAATGGATAGAAAATAAGGGCGACCAGTAAAACATGAACTAAAAACTCTTTTAATGGAAAAAATTTTTAATTTTAGATGTTTTGAGTGTGTTATAAGTAACACAGAATCTCAAATAAACGCCGCATCGGCACTGGGGTTATCGGGGGCGGCGTATAACTTTTTGTTCCAAATGCTGCGTTATTCGAGGGCGGCGTTATCGAGTAAATAAGGATCACAGTTGTTGTAAAAGACGCAGCCAAACTCAATTTTGTGTCCAAGTTTTCTCCGCCGAATAGAATAAAGTTATTCGCGAGGAAAAAAGGGTCATTTTGTAAGTTAAAAGAAAATTAATTTACGTGAAGTTAGAGTAAAAATGTTAGTGGGAAAAATCATAAGTATTGTGGGAGAGCGCAGTTAATTTTAAGGGCTTGTACACAAGAAATCATCTCTCAGTAAAAGGAATTTCCACACTTGAGTATCTATTAAATTTAAGAATAAGTACAAATACAAGATAGCACCAAAAGAAATTATAATGACAGGTCCGCGCGATTTGTTAAAATTCTACCACAGGGCGCCCAGGCTCAGTTTGGCAACTCGGTAAAATGGCGACATCAAAATTATAAGGATTTGTATGAAATTATAGCAAAATATCGAAAGAAAATATAATAAACAGCTAGTAAAGTTCACAATTTACATAATTTGTTATGTGATGTTTTTTACTGTTCTAAGGCATTTAACCTTATTTAACCGATATTTTTAATTGCCCCCGCGGGTGGCCAGAACCCGAGGAGGACATTGTAATCCGCGCGAATATAGAGTATATATATATAGTATAAAATACTGGGAAAAATCCGATTTGATATTTTTGCCCGCAATAGTTCGGGAGTTGTAAAATGCCGACGAGCTGAAAGCCCGAAGTAGGTATCGGGAGTTGTAAAATGCCGAATAGGTGATTGTGATTGGTCAATGATGACGAAGTAAACGATGATTGGGTAATGATGACAGCCCAAGCAGAGCACGTGCACGGATGACAACAAGTAAACAAACGACGTTTGTAAACGTTGATTGCAGTTGGGCAGAATTTTGAAAAAGATAATTGCTGCGAAGCCTTAGCGTAGCAGCAAAACTATTTTTGACTGTCCGCGCGGGGCCTGGGCGCTTTATATAGGCGACACACTCGATTTGACTTTTTCGCTGGCGATGATTTTGAGTACAGCAGTACGTATGATCAGCGGCATGTAAAATGTGGAAGCTGCGTTTGTCGTTTGTGATGCCCTTTTCGCTAAAGAGAAAAAAGTTAAATTTTAAAGCGTGGCCGCTTGCGCTTCTGTTCAGTACTTTATAAATGCTTCCCAAGAAACCTCTCTTGAGCAAGATGGTCAAGTAAAGTGCCGGAGAAACGGTCTTTTAATCGTCCTTTTAATCCCTTATGCGCCAGCTCTGATGAATAACGAATTTATGAGGCATTCTTTTTATTCGCTTTCATAATTATTCATTACTAAGTTAATTTAAGGAAAAAATTTTTTTTCTGAGCACAGCAAAAACACTACGAAGATTATTTGCGAAGACTCCACGAAAACGTTTCCATAATGAAAGCGCGCTGTAATGGAACGAGCTTCGAGCTTTTTGACGTCATAAATTGGTGTTTCTGATGGCTTTGCAATCAAATTGCACGTGCTATGTTGTGTTACATTGCTTCCTTTCCTCGATGCCACTAATTATTATATAAACTAGTAATAATCAGAGATTAGGGGAGTGCGTTCGACCCAAGATAGGTACATAAGGCTAGCAAACGTAAACTTTTATATCGTCATACAAATTTGAAACGACCGCGCGCGCAACATAAAGCGTGCGTCCAACATCACTTTAGGAAACTATCAGCGAAACAATCTCAATCCAACAGTGCACGAGGCAGCATAGCAAATTTTTTTTGCTGCTGTTGAAGGGAACACAGCCGAAACGTTTATTTTCCAGCAAACAGGGTATCTTGAGACGAAACTGTGACGTCATTAATTAGCCAATCTGCCACATACAAAGATACACAGAACGACACATAGAACGGCTCTCACAGGACAGCCACGAGACCACCACGCCACCAAAAGATAAGGATGCGTTCGCCTACCGTCGAACGCAAAAATTGTTTACAGGCTTAATTGAATTGTTTTTGCGCGCGCTGTCTTCGCGGCTTAATGTCATTGTGACGTTGATGTGACGCAATTAATTGCTTTCTAATGTCTTCTCACATGAGATTGAGGCCACCTGCATGAGGTCGAGGTCACTTGTAGCAGTCCAAAAAATCTCAAACGGTTGTGGCATCAGGCGATTGATATCCGCGGGACTGAACCATAGATCCCGCGGGACTGACGTCGGGCAAACGACGCGATTAGTATGCGTTCTCCTTCGTCGAACGCAACTAAGCGAATTACTAGCATTTAACTCACTGAGAAAAATCATATCTTTCACATCTGAAAATGTGAACATCCGAAATATTCCTATGACCCTCCGTTCGTTCCTACTATTATTATTCTTATTCTTATAGGTTACTTCGCAGCACTTTACTTGCTATCAGCAACTCCTAGTTTGAGGTTTTATTCGAGGCCTATTCATTTCACAATGTCTAAAAGCCGAAAGCAATGCAATTGTTGAAAAGACTTCGCGATAATTAACTAAGTAACTCGCAGAGAAGTAAGAAAATCCACATTTTTTACATCTGAGTGGCCGAAGAAGAAATATGTCTAGGAACACGTACGAACATATCAAGCCATATCTTCAAATTTGTCTGCGATTTACGATAAGCAAACCTTAGTCCAAAACCGCCATTTACCAAGCGCAAACTACTTGAACGGAGAAAAGCCTTGATCAGTCTATCTCCGGACGAGATTTACAGGAAACTTAAAAAAAAGATCTCGAGATAATTGTTCAAGACTCGCGGCAGGCGAAACCGGAAACCAGAAGCGAGCGACATTTAGAAAGTCAAGCGTTTTCATTGTCAAAGGTGAGAAATTCTTTCGGTATCCTTTCCTTTTAAAAAGTTGATCGTTGTCATGAAGCGTGATTTACGATAAGAAAGCCTTTGTCCAACTGACCGTGATTTACCAGGCACAAACTACTTGAATGGAGAAAACTTATGGAGCATCAAGAAAAGAAATTCAAAAGAGATCTCGAGATGCATTGTGATTATTTAAAATTCGCGGCAGGCGTGTTAGATTCGAGCCCGCAAAGCAGCCCATTCAAAGCGACGAAGTCGCGAAAACGAGCCACGCAAGTCGCGATAGGTCGACCGTGTTAAATTAATAAAGACCACGGACTTTTTCTAAAGTCTAGCTTGAGTCTAGCTGAGATCCACCACCACAGCAAAACATGACAAAATGATGTCAAGATGCTGTTGCGTTCTTGTTATTACGGTAAATGATTTACCGTATCATAATTAACAATCATCCAAAATAGAAAATTAATTTCTAATAAAATGTCTGAATTGTAAAAAAGGATGAACAGCAAAGAAAAACCGATAAACATCGTCGAAACTTCGGGGGCAACCTAGTGTCAGCTATTTCTAGTTGCAATCCGCGCGAATATAGAGTATATATATAGTATATACTGGGAAAAATCTCGATTTGATCAATTTTTGCCCGCAAATAGTCTCGGGAGTTGTAAAATGCCGACAAGCTGAAAGCCCGCAAGTAGGTATCGGGAGTTGTAAAATGCCGACATACGGTGATTGGTCAATGATGACGCAAGTAAACGATGATTGGGTAATGATGACAGCCCAAGCATGAGCACGTGCACGGATGACAACAAGCAAACAAACGACGCTTGTAAACGTTGATTGCAGTTGGGCAGAATTTTGAAAAAGATAATTTGAGGTTTTATTCGAGGCCTATTCATTTGACAATGTCTAAAAGCCGAAAGCAATGCAATTGTTGAAAAGACTTCGCGATAATTAACTAAGTAACTCGCAGAGAAGTAAGAAAATCCACATTTTTTACATCTGAGTGGCCGAAGAAGAAATATGTCTAGGAACACGTACGAACATATCAAGCCATATCTTCAAATTTGTCTGCGATTTACGATAAGCAAACCTTAGTCCAAAACCGCCATTTACCAAGCGCAAACTACTTGAACGGAGAAAAGCCTTGATCAGTCTATCTCCGGACGAGATTTACAGGAAACTTAAAAAAAAGATCTCGAGATAATTGTTCAAGACTCGCGGCAGGCGAAACCGGAAACCAGAAGCGAGCGACTTTTAGAAAGTCAAGCGCTTTCATTGTCAAAGGTGAGAAATTCTTTCGGTATCCTTTCCTTTTAAAAAGTTGATCGTCATGAAGCGTGATTTCGATAAGAAAGCCTTTGTCCAACTGACCGTGATTTACCAGGCACAAACTACTTGAATGGAGAGAACTTATGCGGCATCAAGAAAAGAAATTCATAAGAGATCTCGAGATGCATTGTGATTATTTAAAATTCGCGGCAGGCGTGTTAGATTCGAGCCCGCAAAGCAGCCCATTCAAAGCGACGAAGTCGCGAAAACGAGCCACGCAAGTCGCGATAGGTCGACCGTGTTAGCTTGAGTCTAGCTGAGATCCACCACCACAGCAAAACATGACAAAATGATGTCAAGATGCTGTTGCGTTCTTGTAATTAAATGATTTACCATATCATAATTAATAATCATCCAAAATAGAAAATTAATTTCTAATAAAATGTCTGAATTGTAGAAAAGGATGAACAGCAGAAAAAAACCGATAAACATCGTCGAAACTTCGGGGGCAACCAGGTGTCAGCTATTTCTAGTTTTAGTTTACTCTTATCTAAATATATGCAAGGGTGAACACTTCCGACGCTCGATAAATACCACTGTTCAACATAAACAAGCTAAAAATTTCTTTTAATTTCATCCGCTCATTCCAAAACTTCGCATGGGTATAGTTCGAAGACCATACTTTCGCAACAGTAAACTTTTGATCCGGCTGCCTCTCTCCGTGATTTAAGAATACGGAAAAAATAACCAAGGTTTGCACACTTTTGGCTTTCTCCAACACCTTGCCTCCGATAGAGTCGACGCATTTTTAATTAGCCTTGCCTTTCACGAGCAGCCTCACGCTATGATTGGGCGATAGGCTTTGGTAGATTGTGCTCCTAAAAGTGGCATATTATGCTACTAGCAGTGCTCAAAATTTTGCCAAATTATGCAAAAATTATGCCAGAATTCCCAAATTATGCTTATGATTTCCGAAATTATGCTCAAAAAATGACGTAGATTCTGTACATAGAGGTACGCAATAACGACACCAAGTTATGATGTTTTTCAAATAAACTGTTGTTGTAATTTTTTTTTGTGTTTTATGGCAGTTTGTCTCGGCCGTCAGCTGTCCAAATTAGCTGCTCGCATCTCTGAACCGTTTGTAAAATGCCTCCAACGACTTAACAATCACAATTGTATAGCTAAAACACGCATTGCAAGAACAAACTACCTAAATTTAATTTATTTCTGTAGAAAGTACACCATATTTACTAAATTTTATGAATTTATGCTCCAAAAAGTGCTAAAAATTGCTAATTGTGCCGTGGCAGTGCTCGTTTCACAAATTATGCTTTTTAGCTCCAATTATGCCAAAAATTATGCTAGCACAATCTACCAAAGCCTATTGGGCGATAGTTGTCAGGGAGACGACACATTTTTCCCGTAGGGGAGGAAGGCAAACGAGACCTTCGAGGGTGCTCTGCCTTACACATGTACACTGGCCCGAGCTCCCACAGGGTAATTTTGACTCACCTATAAATCTACACTCACAGATGTACCGTAAGGGAATTAAATTTGTGTCGTCTCCCTGACAACTATCGCCCAATCATAGCGTGAGGCTGCACGTGAAAGGCAAGGCTATTTATTTTATTTATTTGTATTTATTTTAAATTAATAAATGGTGGTCACCCAACTAGTTTAGCTTTTTAGTTATTTTGGGTGACCAGCAACTGTATGTATTTTTAATTTATTTATTGTTTAAACATTTCTTTGTAATTTTACAGTTCAAATAAACTTTTGTTGTTGTTGTTGCTAATTAAAAATGCGTCGACTCTACCCATGCGAAGTTTTGGAATGAGCGGATGAAATTAAAAGCAATTTTTGGCTTGTTTATGTTGAACAGTTGTATTTATCGAGCGTCGGAAGTGTTCACCCTTGCATATATTTATGTAAGAGTAAACTAAAATTAAAAATATCGGTTAAATAGGGTTCGATATAAAATTTTGCTATAAAGTTCCATACAAATCCTTATAATTTTTACGCCGCGATTTTGACCGAGTTGCCAAAGCGTGAGCCTGGGCTTCCTGTGTTCTAACTCGAAAGGAAACAACTATTTCGATTAAAGGCAAGCGTCAAAGTTTACCATTTTTAACCAAGCCAAAGTATATGAGTCGCAAACTGACAAATACAGCATTTCCTCCGCGAAAATAAAAATAACAAGAACTGCAAGTAGGCTTTTGTACATTATGCTAGCATTTTTTCGAGCATTTTAGTGAGGCAAAAGCATCGAGCATTATTCGAGCATTTTAGTGGCATTTTCCCGGAAAATTGATTTTTTCCCGAGAAAATAAAAAAGAAGTAATTTTTTTAGAGAAAATGAAGACGAAAACTTAAAATTCAACTACAAATAGCTTTCTAGAGATAGTCAACTACTTTCTGTACTTAGCCTCGAAGATTATTTTGAGGATATGATTTTTTTGGCTGTATTTATGAACTTGTATACGTTGTTGTTGTTACTTGCAACACTTGTACGTTTTTGTAAGTGTTAACATTTAACGCCATGTTAAAAACGTTGAAATTAATTTTAAAAAAAACGTTTGTATAACGAGCATTATCCGAGCATTTTAGTGACTTTTTTGGGGGAGACTGAGCATTTTAGTGAGAAAAATGGAGCATTAAGGTGGAGCATTTTAGTGGGGAAACAAAAGCATAATGTACAAAAGCCTAACTGCAAGCAGTTTATAATCGTGCGGGGTAAGGCTTGACCTCCTGACCTCTTTCAGTGCAAAGGCTTAAAGGCACGGCACCGCACAGTAAAATATTAGAAAAGCAGTCACTGAGAAACACACAAGTCGTGTTTGCGTTAGTCAGTGAACGTACATGATTCCTTACCACGTCATCTTTTTCTTTTTAAACCACATGCCTAGCCGGAAATGCCTGCTTACGCATGCAAATATTTTTTTTTCCGTTTCAATAAAATAACCCAAACCAGTTCATAAAAGAAAGCCAAATCACGCCAAAATAAAGAGTAGACTAAAAGGCCCACGTTCTCCGTTGCGGAGAGGTGTATCCCGTGCTTTGACACATTTTGCTGAGCTCAACTTACATCGATAACGCGACACCGTAACTCAAAAAAAATGGGATTCAGAAAATAATCGTTTTTGCATTAACACGTTATGTACGACTTATACTCGCTCGAGCAAAGAGTAAAAAAAAGTCACAAAGAGCATAAAAAAATAATATTTATAGCAAAGGAGAGAAGGTCTGACGTAGTGTAGTTAAAAGTTGACATGTCAAGCGTCTGCAGCCCCCTGTAAAATAAGAAAATACATCGAGAGAATTTATCGCGAGTGATCGGCGCAGTCTCGTGACTAGTAGCCACCGAAGGGGAGGAAGGACCAAAAGAAAGACCAAGACGCCGACGAGACGCAGACAAGAGCGGACGAAAGACCGAGACCGGCAGCACCAGATGCGTGAAAAGACAATCGTTTTGGGTCAGACTCAGGAAAAAAGGCGGGGGTCGGGCGCGTGAGACGGGCGTAGCAGGCGAAGAAATAAAAGTTGTAGAGGATCACCAGCCAAAAAAGAAAGAAAAAATCCGACCGGTGAACCCTCGTCCCGCTCCGGTTTTCTCCGGGTTCTCCGGTTTCCCTCCCTCCGCAAAAATCAACACTACTAAATTCCAATCGATCTTACAGTCCTACGTCTTATACATGAGCCCTGGCCGGACACGAGAACCTCGTCCCGCGTATGACTAAATTACATTTTTTTACATGCATATATCCAAACCGTGCGACAAAAATTATCGCAAATAACTTCCTCGCCGCCTCTCAAACGCCGTCGGCCCCGGCAAATGAATGAAAGGCACAGATATGACTACACATAAGCATAGGCGTACGGGCACCTTCGGACCTGGGGGGCGGAGACTTGTTGCCCGAAAAAAAAATTGGCATGGGTTGAAAGCCAAATAAAGAGGCATATATAATATGCAAAACAAAACGCGCAGAAATAGTTTTGAAAAAAGCTTGCCCGTTTGCTAAAAGGAAACGATAGTACAAATTCGGGCAGCCCGAAGGTGCAAGCCACAAAACAGCTGTTTCAAGGTCACACTGGGTCCACCGCGCGCAAACGCTCAAACTATGGAAAAGCTGATGTAATGAACAAACTGAGGGGCACACAGAGGAAAATCGAAAGGGTAGAGCGAGAAGAAAGAAAGAAAGAAGAAAATGACTTGAACCACAAAGCGTCCAATACTTTCGTTTTGAACTATTTTGAGATTTGTCGTTTTTTTTGTAGTATGCCCGAATAAGCATTTGCCCGAAAAATCGGCGGGGGGGTGCAGCCCCCCTCGCCCCCCGCCTCGTACGCCTATGCATATAAGAAGCAAACAAAAATTACAAGCAAAAAACAGATGACAGGCCTACACAGACTCTATTGTAAAAATTGTACAAAGTAAGCCGGAAGAGCGTAATTTGACGCCCAAAGATAGAAAGGGCACTAGCGAGTTGAATAAGGAGGGAGTAAAGGGTGCCGCAGAGATGAAGAGGGAAGATCGGACAGTTTCCCGTTATAATTGACACCTGATATTTTCTCTCCGCACCCAGAAGGAGAAAAAAAGGGAGGAAGAAGAAGGGGAGAAAAGGAATTGGGGAGGAGAGAAGGAAGAAAAGTAGATGATAGAGAGAGTACGCCAGAATTAAAATCAGATGGGTCGTTGGCAGGGGGAAGGGGTGTAGATGATGGTAGTAGTAGGGGAGGGGGGGAATGGTGAAGAGGGGGAGTGTATGGTAGAGGATGGGTAAGGGGGGGGGGGATAGGGGAGCGAAAGAGGGGGAGAAAGAGCGAGAAAAAAGAAAAGGAGGGAAAAAAAGGAGAAGCGAGCGGAAGAAAGCCGGACAAAAGGGAGAAGGAGGGAGAAAAGGGAAGGGGGGGCCGGGGACGAAAAAAAAAAAAGAGCCTCGTCCCAGCCGCCTTGCCGGTGGGGAGGAGGGGGGACACAGATAGTCAGATCTAGGACCGCCATGTATAGAGAGCAAAAGAATGGAGAGAGTCGACGTGACTTCCGTGAATAAACAGCCACAAAAACCAGTCCCAGCGCCCTCCGTTTTCTCGTGCAAGGGAAGAGAGAGGGGGGGGAGGAACGGGCCCAGGCCCCGCCCGATTAAAAAATGCTTGAACTGTCGACAGACGGTTTGAATTCTTCCATGATATGTTCGAACAACAATGCCCAGGTAGGATAAACCTTCTACTCATACTAACTTCATGCAAAAAAAGTCGATATCTCGAAGAGATCTTTGATTCTTAGATTATAGTACTGGCCCTGAAGAATTCTAGCTCTGCTATTTGAAATATTGACCAATAAATCTTTCCCTCCTGCCGTTGTACCAGCCTTGCAATCAATCCGGCCTTCCCTTGATGCAATGCGTTCTAGTCAAAACCGTCTCGGGGGCGACTGGGAACGAGTCTGGATCTTGACCGCCAAGTCATGGGACTGAAACACTGTTCGTTCTTTTTCTCCTTTCCTCGTAGAGAAGGCAAACATGGTTGGTGAAGCTAGTTTTATCCTCTTGCATCCCCTTTCTTTTTTGCCCATTTAAAATTATTTACAGTTAAGTTTGTCACTTTTGTACGTAACTTATATAGACAAGTTAAATTTTTGCCACAGAACTTGTCGTTAACAAACATGACGTACTTGATTCTCGTAGTCTGAACAAGAACAACCGAAGAAGAAGAGGACCTTTCGAAAATTCACATATCGTGGTGTCGACCTCGACCAGCTTCTCGATTTATCTCACGATCAGCTTATGGAATTGATTCACTGCCGTGCCAGGCGAAGATTTTCTCGGGGACTTAAAAGAAAACCAGTGAACCTTATGAGAAGGCTGAGAAAAGCGAAGAAGGAGGCTGCCCCAATGGAGAAACCCGATGTCGTTAAGACACATCTGAGGAACATGATCATTCTTCCAGAGATGATCGGGAGCATGGTTGGCGTCTACAACGGAAAAACTTTCAACCAAGTGGAAATAAAGGTAGGCGCTGAGAACTACACTGTACACAGCTCCACCGTGTACGCGTTACTTAACCAATAGATCACACGTTCTCTGGTTGAGTTTTTTTTTTTTTCAAAAATAGCTCTTAGCCGGCGTGATGGACCATGTAGTCAGTCAGTCAGTCAGTGAAGTATGTTTGTTTGTCACACCAATCAGGTTTCAGGTACTGTCAGAACAAATCAAATTGTAGTTTATAAAGGGGAAGCAGTCCGACACAGTTGTAGTGAGCGATTTCGTTTGAAGATTTTAGATTTGTAGGAGGCGAAATTGGTGAGTTGTAAATTAACCCTGGTTAAAAACGTGTTTTTCATAACGCTCGCCTGCTTACAACGCACACGCTGTCAGCAGAAGGCAAAACACAAAATTGTTATTCGTCTTATTTAAGCTTTCATTTTGAAGAGGCTAGCTTTACCAACCGTAGTAAAAATTACATTAAATATTTGCACAAAGCAGATTTAAGAATTATCTAGACATTACGATGTTATACTTTGGGTATATATATTATGCACTTATCATTGGCTTTCCCAGCGGTTGACCCCGGGAATTTGTTTTCGGGCCCAAAGGAAAACCTACTAAATCCATGGGGTATGGGGCATATTTTCCACACCAATTTCCCCCACCCCAGGGGCTAAGACAAAGAAAATATACCTCTATTTACAATAGAAAACAGACAATTTTGTCTATTTTTTGCCCTCTTGGTCAACCCCAGGAAAGCCAATGATAAGTGCATTACAAAGAGTTGAAGAAATGGAAAGGAAACTTCTTTAGATTTCTAAATACAGTACCGCTCAAATGTAAGTTGACAGTCTCAACTCGATCCTCGAGACTCGAGACTCAATCCTCAAGTCTCGAAACTCGAAATGTTTGAGTTTCGAGTCTCGAGGATCGAGTCTCGAGGATCGAGAAACAAGGCGGTCTCGAATATTCATAACTCGAAAGGCTTTCGAGGAAACAATTTATTTCTCGAGGAAAGAATAAAAGCCGCTCGCACCTCATGTACAAGTGTTTCGAGTCCACCGTCAGCGCATGAAATATAAACCTTCCCCGACATGTAACATTCGACAGTACGATATATTTGCGCCGATCGTAATTCGGTTTACTTACCTAAAAGTACTGACACAAACTCGTCCTTGAAAGCCGTGATCGACGAATTAAATTTAGAAAAGGACGTGAAAAGAACCTGTAGTTCAAACTTGTGCTCTCCCTTGTCAACCCGCCGTAAGTGCATGTTTTTAGCCACGAAGATATTTCAGTTATTGGTTTACAAGTTCATCCCGAGTTTTCGCAAATAAAACTACAAATTTAATTTCTTTCACAAAATGTTCTGTAATTCAGCATCTGAAGCATTCGATGTAAATGCCATGAATCTTGTAAGCTGAGCCGTAGAATAGCACCGACAAAATCGCGCAAGCAAGTTTCAGAAGCCTGAATTTCAGACGTCTCTTTCTGGTCGCTACTGAAATTCAGACAAAGGTTTCCGTAAATAAAACCGGTTCTTAAATTTGAGTTACAAGTAAAAATTCTGTAGACGGCAAACGAAACATTCCACGTGAAAAACATCGAAGCCGTGAAGCCTTCCGTAAATAAATGGCAAGACAGACTTATGTCGCGCCATCGTGTCTAGCTTGAAATGAGCGTGTTTTATTTTTTGTGAATTTGGCATAAAATTCTTAAAACCTAAATTCTTCTTCAATGAAACTTGTCTTCATTTATAACACATATATCGGCGTTAATTATTATTACAGCTTTAGAGAAGTTATACAAATTTTTCTTTTTTAAAGCGGCGCAGTTATGAAAGTTGGCAAAATTTGCATATGTCAAAAGTAATTTGAAACCTTTCAAATAAACTCCAGCGTAAATAAATGTAACACAACGCCGCACGCAAGTATCCGATTTAGATTCTTTCATACACACGTAACTGCGTTTTTCAAAAGAAAACTAAATGACAGAGTGAACTTTAAGGTTTAATATTTGTAGCCTAAATCATAACACAATTAATAAGTCTTTTGAGAGTCTTGCTCAATTCACCAATCCAGAAGTGGTGTTTGTGTTTATACCTTTAAAACATCTCGTTCAAACATTTCATCAACAGGTATAGGTATTACTGTAGTTATTTGGTTATAAGGAGCATGGTTTTTTCGAGAAAAATATGTTTTTCTGTGGAAAGTTTATGCCATTTATTGGGCTGCGTTTTATAGCCGGGTATTTTTCCAGTTTTCACCAGAAATGACGTACTTGGTGGTTCTAAGGACACCAGGATTATGGCATAAAGAGAGCAAAAAGGGCTGACGAAAGTTTTTTTGGCTTTCTACACCTCAGGACCCCAGGTTTTCCACTAATCCTATTCACAGTACTTTCAATGCCATTGGCTGGACTTCTAGTCACTCAATGTTTAAGGGGCTACCGTATTTACCCGTGTATTAGTCGATCCCGTGTATAAGTCGACCCCCTATTTTTGAGGCCATAAACTAAGATTTTTCCATTTCTGGGTAAGAATTTTTTTGGAAAATAACCTTGTGTTTCTTAGAATTTCCCTTCAGGTAGAGTACTTAATGAAAAAACACAGCAAGTTTCAATGTGAAGTTTATTATCGTACTTACGCAGGCGTTTTAGCAACACATGTTTATGCAGGCATTTTGTCCATTATTTTTTTAAACAGCCTTATAAAATTAAACACACTAATTTCAAACGAACCTTTCTAATTGTGGAGAGATAGTAACGGCTTTAGAAGACGAGAAAAACACCAAGGAACATCAGAAAACTTTGAAACCCACTCGATAAACAAAGTCAAGCTTGCTTGGGGAACTTGGTAACCAAGCTACAAAATCGGTGAGGTACTGGTAACTGATAACTACTCATGTTTGCATCATGCCAGGTTACTAAGAAGCGAAGTTCGAAGCGAGAAAGAGGCAAGATGTTTACTCGAGTGGATTTACCAGCTCTATTAGTGGAAAATGTCAGCTCTTTATTCAAACCTTGTGCCAGTGGGTCTCTACAACATTCAGGTTATATTAAGCGGATAAATCGTAATGAATTCCGACTTGAACTGCCAATTTAACGACAAAGATAGCAAAGTGAAAGATCATCGAAACCTGTACTGTTGTTTATTTGATGTTTGTTTAACATATAAAACAATTGTTATGCTAATTGTGCAGAATTTTTTTAACTGGTGCTTGTGTTGAAAACCCGTGTATAAGTCGAGGGCGATTTTTTGGACCGATTTTCAAGTGAAAAAAGGTCGACTTTCACACGAGTAAATACGGTATGTCACGCAATTTTAGGCAATTTCGGCATTGACCAACTGGTCAGAATTAAACACAGAAAACACAAAAAGGGGCATGGATGGGCAAAATTCGAGAAGGTTAACCCATTGACATCTGAAAGTTTTACGCACGCACCCACCCCTAAATACCTGGCTCTTTTACGGGACTAAACAAAAACGTATGAGTGGAAAAAATAAACCATATGCGCAGTAAATTCAGACAAACCATTAGTTTCTGAAGTAAACTTTTATTCAAACTAGACATGTTGAAAGACCAATTTATGACTAAAAGAGATTATTAGCCTTATCAGCGAGCTCCAAAATGACGCGCAGAGGTGAATAAAATTTTATCGCTGTCTTAAGTTGTGTTTGGGATCAATTTATCAAGGCTGATAATCTCTTTAAGTCATAAATTGGTCTTTCGACATGTCTAGTTTTAATAAAAGTTTACTTCAGAAACTAATTGTTTGTCTGACTTTACTGCGCATATATGGTTTATTTATTCCACTCAGACGTTTGCATTCAAAGCCTTAAAAGAGCCAAGTATTTAGGGGTGGGTGCATGCGTAAAACCTTCAGGCGTCAATAGGTTAAGGAGCTGGATGGTTGCAAAGGGTATCATGATAGGGTTCATTTTTAAGTACTCAGAAAAGGTGAAAGAAATGAAAACTCAATGTCACATTGAAAGCAACAAATCTAACACAAATATAAAAATATTCCTGTGATCCAAAATATTCTAAATTTCAGCTTCTTGCAACATGGCTTCAACTAATAGCAATGTTTCTGCATCAGCACCATCATTAATTTTGTTCTTAGTTGTTGCCAGCATTCAATTTCATGATGAAATTCGTAGTTTTAATATGCTCAAGGGTTTTGCTCAAGGTTGTTGATGTAATCATACTAAAGGCTGAAATAGATCTTTTGCTCAAAGCTAACATGCAAATCCTGCCTGCCCAAAATTTGACTTGAAGTACAGTACACCCGGTAGATGTAAAGTAATTACGGGCCCAAGAGAGGCCGGCAACCCTAATCTTGACAGCGACCAGCGGATTGCATTTAATGCTAGACGCCACGTTAATAAAAGGCAGAAGTTGACAATTTTGTTCTTCCACCAAGAATGACCAGAATGCTAAAAATGTGTCAATCACAACATTTTGTCCCAACACTGAAAGTTAAAAATTGTTCTTCAAGTATGATAAGAACGCAAAAAATGTGTCAATCTCAATAGTTTGTCACATATGATAAAGGCTTCTGTCGCATGGAAGATTGCAAACATTACATTGAAAAGATTTCAGAAATTTGCTGTTATTGTATCACAGATAAACCACAGCAAAAGAAATGATTCCAACAACGGTTAGTCTCAGGAAATTCCTTACAACACTGACAACATAAAGAGTTTACCAACTGAGGAAAATCACATCTTAATTCACACCGCGTGCTCGACTGCAGTTCGCAAAACTGTCTATCAAAAAACAAATCTGATTGGTTTGCGGTAATTGGAAATGATAAAATCATGTATTCCTTGCGCATTGCTCGGAATTATTGTCTTTTGTCCAGTGATTTATCATTTTTAGGTTCTCTTTCTTATGTTCATTTCAACAACTTGGTATTTTTCAATAAATCTTGTTGTGTTCTCACAAACAATAATTTATTATTATGAGACTTTTTCCTCATTCACCAGAAACACAAATAATCAGACTTCAGACTTCTTAAAAACTTCAACCTGAATGCATTTTGCCATCTAAAATTACGCACTCTCATACCAGTGCCTTCTCTTGAGTGCATCAAGACCCGCACTTTCTAACCTGTGGTTATCACTAGTATATACCTTGAAGTCAGTTTGTCATATTTTATCTGTCTTTTCTGTTTGTGTTTACAGCCAGAGATGGTTGGCCATTATCTTGGGGAGTTCTCCATCACATACAAGCCTGTGAAGCATGGTCGACCTGGTATTGGTGCTACCCACTCATCTCGCTTCATTCCTCTGAAGTAGCGAACAAACTTGCAATAAATTCAAAGTAGCTACTCATTTGTAGTTTTTGTTGTCTTTATTTTACATTGTACCCTCAAAGCTGCAGACAATTCTGTTTTCTTGAAAGGACAAAACTCAAAACTGACCAGACATTAAAGTGCTTCCCAAAGAAGAAACGTAAAAGGAAGTCACCGTCTGTTAAATTTGTTAATGTAGATTTAAATTCACCTGAAAAAATTATATAGTCATTGATGTAAAAGAGAAAAGAAAAGAATGATGGTCAAAATGTTCGTTCATGGTTGAGATTTCGTCCGTCAATCTTGGTTGGCTACTTTCCGATACCTGAGCGATGTTTGCAGTCCTGTTCCCTACTTACCACAAGTCTGTTTACATTTGTGGTCAAAATATTATTACACTTGAGGGCGTTATTACATTTGTGGTTTCCACTTCCGCTGCAAAAGAGAATGCCTGATTGCAGGTTAGGCCGTTTCAGCAAAATCTTCAACAAAACAAGAAAAATTTGTAAGAAAATGTAGCAAATTGTCAGCCAATCTTGAAACCTCTGTCTTTTGTGATGACTTATGCTGGATTTCCAGTGACGCTTTACTTTTTATGGTGTGAAAAAAATAGAGACAATGAATGAATGACTTACGTAAACGTGTACGCAAGCCGTTCATACATTGTCTCTAATTTTTTTCATGCACGTAAAAAATTACAAAAAATATCGGGAAAAGGGGACGCGGACGGCTGTACACAGGCTAGGCGAAAATGGATTTCGATAATTATTGGCAAACAGTACATATTAAAACTAATTATTATATGGCTACAATAGTACGCGCGCTCTGATTGGCTGCTGAGCGGGCATTATTTTCTTGTAATGACCGGGCATTATGAAAATTTTACTCGGCTCGACGGTTTTTTCGACTTTTTTTGCTTGTTTACAAGCAAAAAGAAGGAGAATAGCGTTTACTGGGCTAAAATCTGAACCGGAAGGGATTGCATTCTTGTTAACTCTCAAGGGACTGTTTTAATTTCTCAAGGGAATACTTTCCGCTGTGGGTAATCTAAGCGCGTGAAACCTTGTCGCGTGTCACTCTATCGTTGTGCTTCAGCACTTCCGTTCTTGTAGAAAAAACGTGACTTGTCAAATTTACAAACATTATATAAGAATCAAAAACGTGAGTAGCCCAAATCTTACGTCACATAACCAATTAAGAATGTAAGGGGTTTAGCGCTCGAAGGCAGCGAAGTTTTAAACGATTAAGAACGCAATTTTTACTAGTACAAGTCTTTAGGCGCTAATATTAATTTAACCTAAAATCACATTGCGAAAACACTGAAAGCCCGGGGGGGGGGGACTCGCATATGAAAGTGACGGGGATACTCGTCGTCTCGCTTAGGGGGGTAAATTTTGGACTTTTGGTCTCGCTTAGGGTGTTCCGGGAAAAAACGCCCAAAACGCCAATATTTTTAGCCATAATGGTCTCGTTTAGGGTTACACACGAAGAAATATACAAATATAAACTCCATTCTTAGTTTTTTGGTATCTTTTAGGGGTCAAGAAAGGCATGAGCCACACCCAGATTGGTCTCTTTTAGGGGTTCTTTTCAAAATTTCCGACGAGCATCCCCGTCCGTTTCATATGGGAGTCCCCCCCCCCCCCGGGACTGAAAGACCGCTTGGACATGTCCAAGCTATTTAAAACTACCACTACGTCAGACCCATGTCACGCGATCTCTCGCTTGTAGCTAGCTATAAATAATCATTCACCTATTTTCTGTTTGAATACTCTGCGCTCTGTTTGTGTGAAATATTTATTGTTGTGTTACTCAAGCGTTTGGCTCGGAGCGAGTACAAGTCGTACAATTTACCCGGAACGTGTTAAATATTGCAAAACAACGACTTATTTTCTGGATATCCCAATTTTTGTTTTAAGTTTACGGTATTTTGAGAATCGAAACGTAAGTTGCAAGCTCAGCAAGAATGTGTCAAAGCACGGGATACACGTCATCGCGCTAGGGGAATTACCAAAAGCTTGTCGGAAGACGCTAAACGGAGAAACACAATGGGATAGCCTTTATAGTCTACTGTTTATTTTGGCGTGATTTGGCTTTCTTCTTTCTTGCGTAAGCAGGCATTTTTCCGGCTAGGCATGTGGTTTTAAAAAGCAAAAGATGACGTGGTAAAGGAAATTCATGTCACGTTCACTCCGTGACTAACGCAAACACGACTTGTGTGTTTCTCAAGTGACTGCTTTTCTAAAGATTTTACTGTGCGGCGCCGTGCCTTTAATTTAGCCAAAGCACTGAAAGAGGTCAGGAGGTCAAACATTACCCGCAAGAACACACTAAAACGTTGCTAATAGTTAACCAAAGGGAACTCATTCCGTGACAATTGATTATTTCTGCTGAGTTGCACAATTTAGAATTGCAACATCATCTAGCAAAGCGCACTATTACTAAAAATAGATTTCGCCACATGATACCCCCCCCCCCCGGGGGGACGCATTCTTGACAAGAAAAAAAGGGCGAGAAAGGCACAATTTGAGGCCGAGATTCTCGAAAGGCTCGAAAAATGATAGATTTCAAACATTTTTGCTTTAGTAAGTGAAAAACAGATTGAAGGTATCCAAAAAATTGAATTTATTAGTCGAAGATCCGGTAATGACACCTTGATTTCCACGGCGGATAGCGAATTACTATCGAATTATATAATTGCGAAGGATAGCACTTGTATGTTTGCTTCATTTAGGCACCGAAAAGATCGTCGGTTGCAAGAAGTTCAGAATTCTTCCCGAATTTGACGGCACTGATCGCCGGCCATCCGATCTGTTTCGACACATGATAGATAGAGGGCGAAAATATTATGCAATTCAAACGCCTTTCTAATGGAATTGACGGCGGGTTTGATTTAAATAAAGCTATTATTTATCCCCATTACTATTACAGACTGAAGCTACAGCTGCCGAGCTCGAACAGTGTATATTAAATAGTATCTGCCGTAACCTGCGATCAGGCGCCCTCCGCCGCGAAAAAAAGAAAGCCTGATCGCAGGTTATATCTGCCGCGACAATTGTGTAACGAAATTGACCTCTTTAAATATTCGGGTCAGGCAAGGGGACCGATCGGACGAGCGTTTCTTTGTGTAATTTTGTGGTGGCATAAATCTGAGGTTAGCTCTGTTGTGTTGCAAAATGTGCCACTAAGAACAGTGTAAACGTTTTGCATTTCTCATAAAAATAAATGTTTTCTTTCAGCAAATCCCGGCAGCAAATCGGGCCTTTATAATCCATTCAATAACTGAGAGTAAAACATTTTACACATTTATTGAATAATCGCTCTGTTTGACAAACCTTTTGTTTCAAACCACGATTTGAGCTTTCTACGTTGCACAGGTAAGGCTTTCCGAAGTCCGAGCCAATCTGGCCATGGTTTTGTGAAACAATCGCTAAATATGCCTCCAAAGTGCCCGCCAACCATACATTGCTCTTACAGAGCGGTTTGTTTGTCCGAATTTTGACTCACACCGGGGGTCAAATTCTGTTACGTCATTAGTGCGCTTCGCTAATTGCAACATCATTAAATGTGTTAAGTGATATTTATAAGCGTTTTTGTAGCCTGTTGTGAAATTACTTCCGTTGGAAGCAGTAAACGTTAAACGTTTCTTCCGTTCAGAAGTTAATGCATCGCCATTAGAAAAATAAACAGCAACCGTTTTGCTGGAAATGTAGTCGTTAGAAATGGGATGTGTAGCCGTAAGGTAAAGAATAACGAGGAGAAGCGGCTTTTGGTAATATCCAAACGAAAATTTACTTTTCAATGTCGGGTTAAGATTGCGTGACGAGACAAAAGGTAACTCTGTCGTGCGTAACCTAACCTGCGATCAGGCGTTATTTTTCTGCATTAAGCCGAGTAGAAATCTTTCTAACTCGAAAGGAAACAACTATTTCGATTAAACATGTTGAAGGCAAACGTCAAAGTTTACCTTTTTTAACCAAGCCAAAGTATATGAGTCGCAAAGCACCCAGCCGTCGCGACTGACAAATACAGCATTTACTCCGCGAAAATAAAAAAAATGCTTGAACTGAAAGACGTTTGAATTCTTCCATGATATGTTCGAACAACAATGCCCAGGATAGGATAAACCTTCTACTCATACTAACTTCATGCAAAAAAAGTCGATATCTCGAAGAGATCTTTGATTTGAGTTGTGAGTAAAAGCTACTAGCGAGGGGGGCAAAAACAACAAAAAATGCCAACAAAATATGACTATCTTTTCAATAACTGAAAGAAAAATATAAGCATACCGATACTTCTTTAGTATGAGCGACGAAGAGAGCCACAGAGAGCGAGTTTTACCTCCAGTGTTTTTCCCTTGATTATACTCTTTTTAGTGCAGAATGCACTATTGTGATGGTTTGGTGGGTTGGCGTTTGCTAAACCCCTAAACCACTAAACCACTAAACCACTAAACCACTAAGCCACTAAACCGCTAACGCGGTGTAAACTTTTAATCACCAATTAATTAATTAATATCAATTAATTAATTATTTCTGTAAAGGGGGGAGGGGATGGAGAGCACCTGACCGTGTGCCCTTGGTAAATCGGGGAGTCCATTACGATACTTACAATTGAAGAACTCAAGGTATATATTTGTTTCAGAAAGCACTATGCTCTCCTTGTGGTACAATTCTTTCTGGAAAAAAATACTTTGTGCTAAACGCATGCGCAGATCAGTCTTCATCACGAACATTGCGTTTTTCTTCTGCAGAAGGATTCGTGTAGACTCCGTGGCCCCAAGTTAAAACCACAAATTAATTGAATTAGACAGTAAGGCGTCATAGCAGATCATGTGAAATAATTCTTGATATGGCAATGCTGTTTTCTTAGAAAAGGTGATCTAGCATCTCATAATTAATTGATAACCTGATAACATCTGTGTTATAATCAATGTCGCCTTCTTTGCAGAAAATAAATCACGTTACCATAGACATCATGTTACATCCGTTTTCGACAAAAACAAAAGTATGTTACATGTTTTTGACAAAAACAAAAGTATCTTGTTTGCTGTTTCAATAACAAACTGAAATTCAAGCTATCGAAAATTAAAATAACAGTGACGTGTTTAGAAATTTTGTATTAAAGCCTAACGTGGTGTGCTTTTCAATGCGGTTGAATTCCTGTAGAATCCGTGGCGTTAATTTAATTAGACTTAAAAGGCATCACAGCGATCTGCGAGAAAAAAACAACAATATCATGTTACATCCGTCACTTCCTTTCCTTTTATTTGTTCTCCATCGGTTGAACTAACCTCCGTTTTATTTTGTAAAACCTCTGCCGCTTTAGTGTTTGAACATGCTTTCGTGACGGTTCCGACATTTCTTGAAAGAAATCTTCACACTACGTGCTTCTCGGCTTCATGCTTGAGTGAGCGTGTGACGTGTTCACAGCGCTTTCGTAAATCGTAATTAGGTATGCAAAAACTTGCACCGGGATTTTCGGCGTGAACACCTGATAACCAGGAAACAAATATCCTAGCTGTACTGCGTTTTAAAAACCCTTTCGAAAAAGATGTTTTTTGATTAGATTTGTTCTTTAGTTTTGAGAATCGTCTTTCGTGCAGTTTAAACCGTAACTTAATTAAATTAAACAAATGTCATCGATGTCGCCGTAAAACAAACAAAAAACAAGAGTTTCATGTTACGGCATTTTCAAGGAAAACAAAAGTATTTTGTTACAAACGAACAAAAGTGTCGTGTTACGTTTGCAAAGATTAACGTAAGGAACACCTAGGAAAGAATACAAGTAGCCTGTGAACAGTTTTTCCGAAAGTAAAGTAAAACAAATAAACACGAACATATATAAAACATCATACTTTCAATTGTTCCATATTGCATTCTGCACTTACCAAATCATCGAGATTTTTTTGAATAGTACTTAAAGGCCATATAATAAATAACTTATTAACCTCGTCCGTTCGGTCATTACAGGGCAATCTCAGACCTCGGCCGTGATGTATTGACCTCGCTATCGCTCGGTCAATACATCAAGGCCTCGGTCTGAGATTCCCCTGTAATGACCTCACTCTCGGTTAATAAGTAGTATTTAAACAAGAAATTACATAAAGCATTCGCACAAAGCAACAACAACAACAACAAGCTTTATTTGCATGACTGTAAATTTGTTACAATATTGCAAAAGCGTAAACTTATTTAGTAATAATAATAATAAAAATAATAAAATAATAATATATAGTAAAAAACAAAAATGATTCATATAAAATTAATTACATTGATAGTATTTTGTTACGTAAATCAAAACAAGATGATATAAATTTAATCAATTGCATGGTCACAAAACGATCGGGAGAATTCATTAATTCTAAAATCAAGTCAGGCACTGGTAGTTGGCTGACATTTAAGATGATAGGCTGTATTGTCTTGTAAAAGTTATCTCTTATTGTTGCATATTTGGAACAATAAAAGAGAAAATGAATTTCATCTTCGGTTTTATTACAATCACAGACCGGGCAGAGCCTATTATGTCTGGGCGTATTGTTATATCTGCCTAGTTCGATCATTAACTTATGATTGCTAATTCGTAATTTAGCTAATGTTCTCCTACCAGAAACTCTCCTAGTTAACTCTAGATAATTGGAGGTAGCATATTCGTTCTTAAAAGATCTATAAAATTCTAGTTTTTGAGAATGCTGTAGAGTATGCTGCCAATACGAAATATATTTCTGTTTCATTAACTGCAGAAACATTGTCACTTTTGCGGTGTCTACTAAATCAGGATTAAAATTACCAAAATTAAAATATTCGGATATCTTCATAAGATTAGAGTAAAAACTATTTTTACCAGCGGTGTGAAGTTCTAATGAAATTAAAAAAGACTGTCTAACAAAAGAATCCGGTTGCTTTTCTTGGAGATATATCAAATAGTTGAGGATTCTTTGATTAATGGTGATAAGGAGAGGAAATCGACCAAGCTCAGCTCTACATGCAACATTAGAAGCCTTATTACTGACTTCAAGATAGCGTTTACAAAACTGTAGATGTGTTCTTTCAATTTGTGAACCATCCCAGGCCTTAAAATCAGATTTTACATAACCACCCCAAATTTCACTATTATAGAGCAGAATTGGAGATATCATTGCATCAAAGATTTTACAGGCAAGAGAAGGTTTCAATCTACTAAAATTTGTGTGTCGTCTCAAACTAAAAAGTGCATGAAGTCCTTTCTCTTTTAGGTGATCAAGTGAGATTTTAAAATTTCCTGTAGAAGATATTTTGGTTCCTAAATAAGTGTAATCTTGTACAACATCAATTGTTTGATTTCCTATGTAAAATACATGTTCAGTACATTTTTTCGCACGTTTTTGAAAAACCATTATCTTGGTTTTTTTGGGATTTACGCTCAACATCCACGTGTTGCAGTATGTGTCTAATGTGTTAAGACAGTTTTGCAAACCTGTTTTGGAACGTGATAAAATAATTAAATCGTCGGCATATAGTAGAGCGTTTAATTTTGTACCATTTGGTAGGACAAAAGGATCAGACAGAATATTTTCAAATGAGAACGGTAAATCGTTAATATAAAGGTTGAAAAGTAGTGGACTTAAAACGCAACCTTGTCGTACACCTCTTATATATTGAAAGGGTCGTGTCTGATACTGATCAATTTTTATCGAACAAGAAGACTTAGAATAAAGGCTTTTAATTAAATTGTAGAAGGATCCCCCTAAATTAATTTGCAATAACTTACTTAAAAGCCCATTATGCCAGACTGAGTCGAAAGCTTTTCTAAAATCGACAAAGCAGGCATAAATTTTGCCATTGTGATTATGGACGTACTTGTCTATCAAAGTTCGGAGTGTGAAAACATGGTCTGCTGTTCGATTGTTAGGCATGAAGCCGATCTGTGACTTGTGTAATAAATGATTGGTGTTGAAATACTCGAGAAGCCTTTGATTTAAAATAGAACAAAACAATTTACCCAGACAACTCGAAACGCAGATACCACGGTAATTTGACGGATCACTTCTTCCACCCGATTTATAAATTGGCGTTATGAGACCACCACACCATGTTTGAGGCATGGAACCTGAATTTAGAACTCCATTGAAAAGTTTGTAATATACGGGCATAAGGTCGTTGATACTTGCTTTAATCATTTCATTTTTAATTTTATCTGAATAAGAAGATTTGTTGTTCTTTAACTTTTTGGCAGCTTTTCGTATTTCAATTTCGGTAATCAAGTGATCTAATGGCCGAAATTGTTTTTTCCGGACTTCTTCTTCTTGAAGTTCGTTACAGATTTTCTCTTGAATGGGATTAAGTCGATCATTGGAGTGAAGAGATTCAAAATATCGCAGCCAATTTTCTTCTGACACTAAAGGAGTATCTTCTTTTTTAATAGTGTCATCCATTGATTTTAAACATTTCCAAAAGTTAGCCGCATCTGAATTGTTAACAGCTTCCTCCAAGTTATGAAGCTTGCTATTACAATAGTCGTTCTTTTTAGATTTAAGTAAACTTTTGTATTGCATTAAAACGACGTGGTAATTTTCACGTAAAATTGAGTTCAGGGGGTCTCTGTGTTTTTGGTTTGCAAATTTCCTCAATTCATGTCTTTTTAATCTACATTCCCGATCAAACCATTTTTTGTTTGACGATGACTGGATACGCTTACGCTGTTTTGTGGTTTTAATCTTTAAACATTGTCTTGCAGTTGTGTTAAAAATATTTTCCACTTTATCAAGGGAAGTGTTAACATCGTTAATATGTGCTCTTTCGTCTATGTAATCTTGTATGAGAGTTTGGATAACTGGAGAGCGTAAAGCATCTTTGAATTTCTGTGTAGAATCGCTATCCCAAACAAACTGTTTTGATATGCGCGTTAAAGAGTTGATGTTATTATGCGATCCTTTTGGAATACATGTATCAGAATTGGTCGAATTAATATTTAGCCAAGTCACTATAGGGCTATGATCTGATAATGAAGTGGGCTGTTTTACTATAAAATTTGAAACATTTAAGAATAAATCTTGATCGCACAGTGCGTAATCAATTACACTTATACCATTTCTCCCGTGAAAGGTAGCTCTCAGATTTGAAGAATTCACCGTTCACCGTTTTCACCGTTCCCATAATACATCTTGTTTACCCCCCAAAATTTTTGCATAAGCATTGTTTTCAATTTCTCCTGGGATTTACAATGACGTACAATCGTCCCAAGAGAAATTGAAAACAATGCTTATGCAAAAATTTTGGGGGGTAAACAAGATGTATTATGGGATCGTGAAAAAAGCGAATAATGTCATTATGATGTTTACTGTGGGTATAATTACAAAGAGCCGAAGAAATGGAAAGGAAACTTCTTTAGATTTCTAAATATTACTGGGGACTCCGTGGCGCCAACTGCAAACCGCAATTAATTTAATTAGTCTTTTGAGCGTCTTGCCCAATTTTCCAATTCAGAAGTGGCGTTTGTGGCCGAGAAGGGTCACTTCTAAGTTCGACTTCTGATCTCTTGTCACAGCCTTGTCCTGTTGTGAGGCCCTGTTAGGGGGGGTCTTCACGTCCCCCGTCTGAATTTCAAATCTTTTCACGTCGCAATTTCAAAAGGTCCGCATGTCGCTGCCGGAATTTCGAAATCGTCCATAGCCACTGATAGTGTAGGAAATGTTCGAGTCCGGAGTGCATAACACGAAATATGCGTTCTCATAATTTTGTCACTATAATATTCCCTATTCGTGGATCTCTCATTTACATTTGTTGGGAAAGAGCGAGACTTTGACTCTGATTTGGGACAGCATTGCAGGTTTTTTGGGACGCCGAAGGAGACACCTTCGCAGGGGGGTCTGGGGAGATGCTCCCCCCAGAAAACTGAAGTAGCTAAAAGACGGGTTTTCCTTTATTCTGAGCCGGTACAAAGAGAACATGGAGTGAATTTATTAATGTCGCTGTCGATGATTTTGTTTTTTCTTTGTCGCTGTCGTTATTTCACGGAAGCATCCTGTCGTTCGTCGTCATTTCAGCTCCTTCATGTCGCCGTTTCAGAGCCGTGTCGCCTGTCGGAATTTACCCTAACAGGGCCTCTGTTGTCCATCTGTGTAGCCCAAGAGGCGGCAAACTCGGAATAGTAAAGATAGATGAATTTGAAACGTTACTGCAGTGTATAAATATTCTTCAAAGAGATCAGCTTGTGACTCTTGGTGGTTGAAAGCAACGATTTTGTTAGCCTGAATTTCAGACATCCCATCCCTTTGTGGTCGCCTGCTCTCCAGAAGAAGCTAGAAGAGACGTCTGAACACATCTGGCCCTAATGCCGTCCGGTGACGTCACTACACTGGTTTTAATTTATGCGGAAAAGTTTCTAGCCTTCGAATACAGCCGCCTCTCTTCGCTCCCGGCCGGTTTGCCGCCAAACCGGCCGGGAGCGAAGAGAGGCGGCTGTATTCGCAGGCTAAAAAGTTTCTGTCGAGGCCATGAAATTGTGAAAGAAAATCGCTTCAATAAAGGATTTCAGGGTATAAAATTGTTTTAATAGTAAACTGTTAAAAACTTAAAACAAATGAATGAGATTTTAATCGACTGCAGGCTATTTTCTTTTACGGAACGGATTTAATCTGAACTGATTTGCTTTATCTAGCGATCAAAAGTAAAAACCAGGATTTAGTTTCGTCGCAGGCTATGATTCTCATCGCAAAGCTAATCGTCGTGTCTCAGACAGCAGCGACACTCCAAATGATGCCGCAACATCGTTTGTTGTTCTACCCTACGTGAAAGGCGTAACTGAAAGAATCTCAAAAGTTCTACTCAACAACGGGGTCAAAGTTGGCTTTAAACCACTTAACACGTTACGCACACGCTTCCCCAGACCGAAGGACAAACTCACAGCATTCCAGTCTAGATGTGTAGTTTACAGAGTTAACTGCCTTGACTGCAATTTTACCTATTATGGACAAACGGACAGAGCGTTAGCTACTCGAATTAAAGAACATCAAAGAGCAGTCCGTCCCGGGCAGTCCGTGTTTGCGACAAAAACTCTAAGATCGCGCAACACGCGAACACGTTTGGCCATGATATGGATTTCAATCATGCAGCGGTGGTGGACAAGTCAGGCGATTACCACAAGAGGCTTTTCCTAGAAGCGTGGCATTCGCAGAGGGACCAGAATGCGGGAAATGAACACATAGACATCCCTGATGTATATAAGTCACTTACATAATGTTCATAGTCTCGCGCAGCGTCCGCGTGTATTTGTGACATTTGTATTAGTCACTCGCGCGCGCGTACAAATGTGAAACCGTTAAAATTAAAAAGCCGTTTTTTTTATGCCATGATAACAACCGAAGAAGACCGAAGATTCTCGGTCGAAACGTCTTGAGTACATTATGAGCGTTGTTTACGCTCAAATAAGTCAGCGTCAGAATTTATAAAGAGTATTAATTTAAGAACCTGTCAGGCTAAAATTTCATTTTTAGGCACCCTTCACATAAGAACCATTTTAGGCTAAAATTCTAAAACAGGTTCTTATTTTCAAAAAAGAAAAAAAAATCTTCTCAAAAATATAGAATTATCATGTTATGTTGATTTGTATACAAGATTAATTGTGAATTATAGTGAATTAAGGTTACAGTATAGGTTTAATTTTAACAGAATCAGATTAAAATAGTATCGTATTTTGCATACCGAAGCCTCCCAGAACACTGATATTGGTCATTAAAGACCAGATCATTTAAAAGTTCTACTTTATTCCTTGAACAAAAGTTAATAACCTAATTAAGAACCTAGTTAGCCTAATTTTACACTAAATACCATTTATTATATGTTTAGGCTAACTTGAAAAAACATAGGGGTTTTTTACGCGGGTTTTTACTGTACAACACACTCGTGAGTACTTAAATTAATCAATTTAGACGGTTACAGAGGCATCAAGAAATGAAATTCAATACAAAAATATCCTACTTGACCGTGGGCACTGAGTTCAGAAATCACTGGATCATCGAGGCTGCAGGACATAAGCGTCGAGCGGCTTTGTTGAAAAAAAAAAAACAAGAATACATATAAATTTGGCAAAACACTGCATGTCGAAGCGACGAATGCCGCCAACTTAAAACCTACCGATTTCCATTACTATTCTTCATCTATAGGTAAAGTAATAAACTACATACATACATGACATACTTTATTTGAAATAGGTTAAAAACTACAGGCAGCCAGAGGCTGTTGTGATTAAAATAGTATTATAAAAATTGTAAAAAGTATAAAGTTAGAAACGATCTAATTAAAATTGTAAGGGGTATAAAACTTAGAAGCAATCTAAATATAATTAACAGATATAATTGACGGTATAATAAAAACTAAAAAAAAAATTTTTTTTTTTTTTTTTTTTTTTTTTTTTTTTTTTTTTTTTTTTTTTTTTTTTTTTTTGTCGAAAAAAAAAAAAAAAAGGAAAAAAAAAAAAAAAAAAACGAAGTGTTTGTCTCAATATATTTTTGAGACTTCCTCTATTAACTTCAGAAAATGTTTTGCCTACGATCAAGAAACACAAATCACATCACGATTGTTTACAAGAGTTACCGAGTTACAACGAGTTATTACAACTTAATATCAAGATGGCCTCCGGGCAGATTTTATTTATAATACGTCGATCGATCAAGTCGCTTCCGCGAAATATTTAAGCTTATTTTACAGAGATAACAAAAATGATCAAAAATTCAGACGTCTCTTCTGGGGAGCAGGCGACCACAGAGGGATGTCTGAAATTCGGTCTACCCATAATTTTTCGCAGGCCGGTGTCCAACCTCCTCTGCATTTAGCCTAACCTGAGTATCAGGCCTTCCTAAGGGGAAGGGGGGGGGGGGGGGTTAGCCAATCAAACCAGATCAAACCATGTGTTCCCAGAGCCACTTGTTTCTCGTGCCAAGACCCTCGTTCACCAGGCTCAGCTGGGTAATAAGAGGGACAAGCGGATCTGGGGACGAGAATGGAGTGTGGCAGGAGCGCGCTGCATGACGGGAAAAGACTAACTATTGGAATCCGCCATTTTGCTTTGGCAGTGTAACCAGTGCTAAACCGTGGTTATTTCAGGTTATTTTTACGACGAAAGCCGTAGTTGACGCAAAGCCTTCGAAACATATTTTAAATGGACGAAAAGCCTATACGAATGGAATGCCCCAGCCTTCCAAATGGTTGGCAGCGTGAAATAGTGATGAGAAAGTCTGGGTTATCAGCTGGGAGAAGCGACGTATACTACTACAGGTATGACCGGCCACATTGTGACTTGAGTGTTTCTTTATGCCTATTTTTCAACTTGAAAGAGAAAGTTAATAATTTCAAGTAGCTAACGTGGAATAACTCATAGGAAGAACTGTCATTATGTTATGTAGCTCGCAAACCACGCAAGTCCAAATTTAATACTATTAGATGTTTATTTATTAAGAAATAAAGTACAGTCAGAACTTTGAAAAGTGGCCGCTTAATAGAGGTACACATAAATTGTATAGGAATTGCAGTAAACATAATTTTATTGACTCTATGTCGCAAAGTGCTTTTAAAAAGTGAACATATATGAAGATATATCCAAGATTCATTGTAACAAAACATCAAGTGCATTTCCAGCCCATGCATAGTTCTAGCTTTAAAACAGAAGGCACATAGTTGAAAAGTACAGTGTTTTTCTTCAGGTGATAATGAACAGAAAAAGACGCAAAACATCATTGACAAGTTTCTTAGCCTTTTTGCATCAACAGTAGTATGGAAAAAAATTGTGCTCAAGATACAGTAGAACCCCTATTAAGCGGCCACCCTCGGGGAAATGGCAGCTGGCCGCTTAATAGAGGTTGGCCGCTTAATAGGGGTTTGTCAGAAATTAGCATAAGGTCTTTTAAGAAGGTTACATTATTTCAATACAAAATAAGGTGAAAAGGAATAACGGAATCACATGAAGACGACAATAAACAGATGTATAAACCCGTGTTTGAATGATTTTATCGGCCGTCACGATCTGAGCTTGTTGGAAATTTATTTAAATATCGTATATTACATCTCATTGGCCGCTAAATAGAGGTAAAAACAATAGAAGAACGCTCATCGGGACGGCAGAAAGGTGGCCGCGGCCGCTAAATAGGGGTGGCCGCTTAAAAGGGGTTTTATTTACAGTATTATACTGACAATATTTTCGGGACTTTAGTAA
The DNA here is from genome assembly GCF_052425735.1 of Oculina patagonica. NCBI lineage: Eukaryota > Metazoa > Cnidaria > Anthozoa > Scleractinia > Oculinidae > Oculina > Oculina patagonica. The sequence continues at coordinate 15,093,503 of NC_135758.1, forward strand.
CTGGCCGCTTAATAGGGGGTGGCCGCTTAATGGGTGGCCGCTTAATAGGGGTTCGACTGTATTTCACCATTTCGCTTGGAAATATAATTTGCTGGTCGCTTAATAGAGGTAAAAAACCATATAAATAATACACTTGTGACAGAAAAAAGGTGGCCACGACCGCTTAATAGAGGTGGCCATTGAATAGAGGTATCAAATACAGCAGTTTAGTGACAAATAAATCGGGACTTTGGAAAGTGGCCGCTTAATGGAGGGTGGCCGCTTAATAGAGTTCGAACTGTATGTAAAATACTCAGAATTTAGAAGTGGCTTTCTTTTAATGAAGACAAAACACTGAAAAGAAAGCCACTTCTAAATTATGAGTTTTTTGCATACTTTATTTCTCCAAAACATAGCGCAAAGCAGCGAAAAAACTTTGTAACAATGTTTCTCATGTAAAAGGAAGTTCGCATGTTAAAATTCAGCTATTTTTTAGCACTGTCAAAAATTGCCAAAAAACCAAGTGTCATTCTTGCCACCATGCCTTCAATTGAAGACCGGCGGGAAACAACGGCCCCTGGACTTTCTGGCTAAATCGAACATTATTGAAACAGCTCCAAATTGCGCATGCAGGTTTGTTTACGTTTGCTAAACACTGCCCTGCATTTCATTTGGCTGGTCTTTGGTTCGTTTTCGAAAAATAACATATGCAAAAAAAGAAAGATTTTGTAGCTTACATTGTCCACAGTAATCCAGCACTAGACATTTTTCCGCACATCGCGTGTGCAAATCTTGCCTCGAGGAACTTTGTTACAGTCGTGCGGGATGTAAAAACAGCGTTTCGAAAACCAACTTTGCTGAGCAGCCATTATTAAGTTTGCTCGCAGGCCGTAGCAGCGAGGGACTGGGACTCGCTATTTTTTTGTGACGTCTTAAGTCACATGTTAGGGATTCAAGTACAGAGAACAGAAATGGCGCATTTCTTGAGGAAATAATCCACTGGTTCGTTTGAGTGCAAGTGCGTCCACTTGGCGGTTGAAGGACATCATTAAGTCTGAAAACCTGTAAGTCTCACAGCATTTCTTGAAGAAATGAGAGATGTTCGGCCTTTGTTTTGTACAATAGTGCTGTTTAGCGCTCAAGAGAAAAGTTGTTCGACAAAGGCCGGTGGAGCCAAGTGGTATAAAATAAAGTCTAAAAAGACAGATCTCTTGTCGGGAACTATGTCAGCGTGAGTTTAGCAGTGTCCCCTTCAGTGTTCTCCTTATCAGGCGGTAACCGGTAAAATTTACCGCTTGTACCACGACTCTTTACCGCCTAGAATCGCTAAGATATCTTGTAAATTCAACAGGTAAATAACAAAGTAACACCACTTGTTTCACTTTCGTAGTCATGATTGAAAATATAAAATAACATATTGAAAATAAACAGCGACAAATGCAATATTCATTTACGAATTTGTGCTAGTATTCAATATTCTTTATTTCCCTTCGCTTTCCGAATCTCTGAGGGCTGGTATCGAAGAAAGAGCAAGTTTTTCTGGTCTTTCTCCCTTCGCGGCAAGTGCACATCTGTTGTTCGTTTCCACGATCGATTCCACAATGAAGCGGCAGCAATCCTTGCTGTCCTTTCACTTTGTCCATTGAAAATAAAAACAATCACAAAGGCAAAGAGGTAAAAATAATTCCAGAAGTGAGAAATATTACTTACATATAATAGCTCACTTTTCAAAAACATGCAAAATGCAGAAAATAGTTGATTGCTTAGTTGCCCGTAGCTGACGCGTGGTGAAGACAAAGGCAGCTTTCGATGTCAAATTCTTCTCATAAGTTCGTAAGTGTTTAAAACAAAATCCAGATGACAGGTTAAAAGAAGCACTCAGAATACAACTTTGTAACAACGCTGTCGTGAATGCTGAGTATTCAAAGCAAAGAAAAAAAGAGCTGCACCAATTCGTAGCAAAGAGGAAACAGGACCGCCGATTTTTTAAGTAGTACGTCATGTAAGCGACAGCAAATTTATCTCCTTAAAACAACAGAAGATTTTATGCAATTTTTCTTAGGCTGTATAGCAGGCGAAAGAGGTCTGCAAGGCCATAATAAAGTTGTCATGAAATAAAATTCGACCAGCATTTGGACAACATTCTGTTTCATGTAGGTAAACTAGAAAACAGCTGGGATTTACCGGAATTTCTTTACCAGTTTAAAAAAGTTTCTTACCTGCTGTGTTGAAAACTAGGGAGAACACTGGTCCCCTTGGGTGCTGCAAGCAAACTGGTGTGAAAGCTTACTGCATTAAAAGCGCGATCTAAAGGTTGAAGCTGACTCTGATCCTAAACTTAACTTGAAACGGCTTAACCCTAATTCCTTGGGGTTGGTGTTAAGCTTTTTTTTTGCGTTAGGGCTAGGCTTTTGCGTTAGGGCTAAGTCTGTAACCCTAATCTGAAACTCTAACCCCGACCCTAAGGCCTTGGGGTTACCTTTTGCGTTAGGGCTAGGACTGTAACCCTAAAAATTTAGCTGACTTCATCGTTTTGAGAAACAAAAGATTTCCTTTATTTATCGTTTGTAAAAGAAAAGACAAAAGAAGCTGCGCGAGCAAAAACCTTGTCTTTTTGCATGTGTAATTTTTCAAAAACGAAATAAAGACCAGTGAAATGCAAGACAGGACAGTGTAAAGCACACATAAACAAACCTGCATGCGCAATTTGGAGCTGTTTCGATAATGTTCGATTTAGCCAGAAAGTCCAGGGGCCGTTGTTTCCCGCCGGTCTTCAATTATGACTTTACTGTTGTTGTGCTGTAAGATCGCGAGATAGCTCAATTGCAATGGAAGAAAATGTTTGCACCTGCTGAAATGGCCTTGAACTAGTTAAACTATTTGTTTGGATTATTAGCACTTTTGATATGGATTGTCAAGCTTAATTAGAATTTCAATTTGTTGGTTCAATATCTTCACCAATTAATTGGCCTTCAGGCATATCTGTGTTTTGATGCATACAAAATTAAGCCTCTGAGTTTGCAGTTAGGTTGGCTTTAAAACTGTAAATTTTGAACACTAAAATAATGATACGTGCCAGCTTGACAGCACTGACGTCCTTGTGGCCAAAATATGAACCAATACCAAGTAATAAAAGACACACCACTGTGTCCATGGGAAGGTCTATAAATGCTTTGTATTTACGTAGATTTTTTCCTCAGCTGAAAATGACAAGAATTCTTCATAGAAAATTTTACACCTCATGATGCCCTGAGCTTTTGAAATTGTATTTAGAAATATCGTTCTTTGAGCCACATTATTTTTTTTTTACAAATAGCTTTTTTATTTACACTGTTGACTCCCAAGTGGGAGCGAAACAATGAATAAAAGCTTAGCTTTATTATAGCCCAAGTACTTCATATTCTTTCCTGTGCCGTCCTTTCAAGCTGCGTAAGTCATGATTACGGGCAAATCCATGTAAACTGTATTTCAGCTGTGGGATATTACAACAGCTGATGATTATTTAAACTCCATCCAGTGCACAAAACATCGTAAAGCCATAAACTCAAAGCTTTACCTTTTTGAACTAAATTTTAATGTAATGGCAATATTACTACTATTTTATAAAATTTTTAGATGCTGACAATCCTGATAAATCGGCCAGATCCGACACTGATCCTGCCCAAGCCTCTGACATTTTCAGAGTACAAATACTATAAATGCTCTGACAGATGGTCTCAAACTTTGACAACCGTCAACCAGTGCGGCCTGCAGTTGTCTTCAAAAACAATCTACCATCAAAAGTCAAAAATCAAAAATCTACCATCAAAAATCTACCATCTTTATTATTTACTACCAATTATGATGTTGCAATACTTAGAGCTCTCATTCCATTCCTTCCATTTCGGTGCGCAGTTATTTAAAAAATGTTTCAGTTTCCGTTTAAAAATTTAATGGCATAATAAAACATATAGAAAATGTGTTTTTTTTGACACATAAGAAACATGTAGTAGCCACATGGATAAAGACACTTGTACACACACAGGAAGGATTAGTGTGGACATGCTGTAGCAACCCTGAAGAGTGTGAGCACACACAATGAAACATGTTTCTACAGCATGCCCCTTCTACATATTGTTGTGTAAACACATATGGTGATTTTGTCCCAGAGACATGTCCTTGAAGCATGGCCTTTCTTGTGCCAACACCTTAATGAGCATGAGAAATATATTTTTGTTCACATACTCTCTTTTACTCTTTTCATGAACAGTCCAGATGGAAAGAAAATCCGTTCCAAGCCTCAACTGGAGAAACACCTGCCAGACTTGGATCTGGGCAACTTTGATTTCAGAAGTGGTACTTTCTGTCGACGAAGCAAGCGCAAACAGGGAGAGAAAGACCAGAGCTTTGGGCGAGACTTAAATGGAGGAATAATTCCTGCCCCTGTGCGTCAGTTTTCCAAATCATTTTCAAGGGAACAAGTTACATATTATCCGTCCATGGTGCTGGCGACTCCTAAAGAAAAGAAACGTAAACATGATGCACCAAATGCAAGAACTGAAAAGGACAAGCCAAAGCAATTGTTTTGGGAAAAACGACTACAAGGAATTTCGGTTTGTTCTCAGGATGAGAATGTGCTGAAGAGTTTTCGCTTACCAGCTCAGATAAAGAGTGTTGGGCCTGGAATAAATCAGAAGAGTTTAATTCACTCTCTTGTGACAAGTCTACATAACAGTGCAAGTGTTAAGGGGCAAGACAGATCTGCAATAGCCCTGGATAAACACCCAGAGGTATGGCTAAATGCTGAGCAACCTTTGTGTACCCCCTTTGTTATCACAGATACAGATGTTAAGAAACAAGAGGAAAAGGTTTCTACATTAAGGAGGCAATTATCTGAGGCCTTAGTCGAATATGAGCATTTAAAGAGAGATCCTCCACTTAAATAAATTAGACAAACATGGTATCATAAACAACTTAGCATAGTCCTACAAGTTTAGCATTGAAATTCCCGCTGGTGAACAAGATATTCGATATGAAACCTTACTGTCTTCCTTATGATTGTTCTGTTTATGATAACAAAAAGAAGCCCTGAATATTTTTCAGGCTTCTTTATTCCTATTGCTAAAAAATTAATTGGAAATTCACTGCATAGCCTGCATAGCAGGCGTCTGTGTAGTTTTTAGCATGTTTAAAAGAGTGCGCGATTGCGGGAAGGCCACGTGAGGAAAAAAAAAATCAATTTTTCCTTGCGTGGCCCTCTCGCGCCTTTCGCGTTTCTCCCATATGCGCGCTAGAAACTATACGGCGCCTGCTACGCAGGCTATTCACTGCAATGATCATTTATCACTTTCATATACATCCGCAGTTCATATATGAATCATTTCATATACATAACATCAAAAAGAACAATGTTAGTAGCAAATCACAACACTAAGGAGTTAAGAAAACAGAACAATGTTAGTAACAAATCATAACACTAAGGAGTGAAAAGAACAGAACAAGGTGAGTAACAAATCATACATGTATGTTAGGCCCGTTCCAAACGCCGCTCCACTCATGTGCCGAACCTAACTGGTGAATAAAGTACGGCAGAAGAGCGGCGTTTGAATCAGTTTGGTCCGGCAGTTTTAATTAGGTTCGGCAAACAACGTTAAGTTCGGCAGGGTCTGCCGCACTATGCGGCATTGGAGCGGCGGCTGATTCATACGGCGTTTTTCTCATGTGCCGAACCTAATGCATGAATTACTGTAATGTATTTTCGATATAACAGCACTCATGATTGGTCTAAAGTGGAGTGGCGTGACTAGGTCTGACCAGTCATGAATGAAGCACGACGGCACAAAATTCCAGGAAAATTACTTCGCTCACCAGGCTCGCATTTTGTTTATCTTTTTTAATATGTTTCAGCTCAAAAGAAGCGGAACTTCGTGGGAAAACTGTTTTGGTGGTAATTCCTTTTTGCTGTTTCCCCAATTTGTGAGATCAGATTTGTAGATTAGCATTTACAAACTAATTCTCGAAAAAAACAGTTTAAATAATATAAATCTCGCGGAATGAATTTGCTTTTCCGAAAATATTATTATTATAGCAAAACTTGCGTAATAGTTTGCTGATTTCGACTGCAAAAACATCATCCTCAACGCAGACGTTCAGTCAATATTATTATTGTTAACGGCTTGTTTCCGCGAATTAAGTTCGACACAAATACGCCGTTTGAATCAGCTGTCGCTCCAAAGTCGCTCCAAGGTCGAACCTAACTGAATTAGGTTCGGCACATAAGTGGAGCGGTGTTTGGAACGGGCCTTATGATTTTTGTACAAGTGTTTGATGACACTAGGCAAATTAACATGATAGAACTCTAACAGTGTATGGAGGGAAAAATATGATGAAATTAAGTAGGAAAGATGAAAAAATTCCAAGGAGTATAAGTGATATTTTGTGTTTGTTTTTGCGAAACAAAATTGACATTCTTCCCCCTTTTGAAAAGTAACTAATTCTTAGCCGAAAGAGTTCATAAACATTTTTGGTACTGACTGAGAATTGGAAATGCTGTGATCAAATGTATAAAGTATATTTTTGTGTAATATAAATAAAAGACCATGTAAGACTTTGTTTATTTACATTCAATTCATGTTTGTAATAAAGCATAATTTTCTTTGAACAAATGGAACATGTGAAATCACATGAAGGGAAGGTTTGGTCCCTTTGCCTATTTGATTTTGAATTTTTCCTTTTTAGTGCAGAATGCACTATTGAGATGGTTGTGTGGGAAAATAGTCAATTAATATATATCCATTATTTAATTATTCCAGTGTAGGGGGCGGGGAAGCACCTGACCACGTACCCTTGGTAAAACTGGAAGTATATTTAAGTTACTTTTCATATGAACAGCACAAAGGTATGTATTTGTTTCAGAAAGCGATATGCTCTCCTTGTGGTTCTATTCTTTCTGGAACAAGATACTTTGTGTTAAACGCATGCATAGATTTGTCTACTTTCACCCGATGTAGGCCTGACTTTTACCCCATGGGAGGGCCTGAGGAACATGCAAGGTGTTTTTCTGCAGTTAATACACCGAATGCAAATATGGCGGATCACTCGGTCGGTGCCTGGAACGAGCTGCATGAAAGCGAGGCTAGTCAGGCTTCGGTGTTGTGACAATGCTTTCGTACAGAAGTCTCGCGTATTCATCAATCTAGTGTGTTTCTTTTCGCTGCTCCTACAGTTACCGTGTTTCTGAATGCAACGAGAAGTGATAGAAGTGTTCCCTGTTTGCCTCTAAGGGAAAAAGTGGATCAATGCAATTCGTTGAGACGAAAGAAAGGAGTTCGCGATCGCCGCGGGAACTACCGGTATTGAGGTTTGTTCACTAAATTTCAGGTTCAAAGATCTTAGGAAATTCGTTTAAATAAAGAGCTTATGTGATGTCTGGTGGTGTTCCAGCACGAGTTACATGGCCAGTACCTTTCCCAAGGTAAAGAAAAGCTCCACTTCCAAGACATCCTCTGTCTCAAAAGAAAATGTTCATGTCCGGCTTTGTTCGCGTCCGATCCACTCGCATGGAATCGCACGATCAAATACTAACCAAGCGAATGAAATTCAACTGCCCCGATAGTTAAAGCTAGTGAAAGCATTGAGCGAAATAAAAACGACTTGAGCATAAAAATAAGTAAATTCCGAATTAAAAATGTTCTAAAAATAACCTTAGGGAGGCGCGGTGGCCTAATGGTTAGCACGCTCGACTCCAAGTCGAACGGCCCGGGTTCGAGGCCTGGCTGGGGCGCTGCGTTGTGTTCTTGGGCAAGACACTTTACTCTCACAGTGCCTCTCTCCACCCAGGTGTATAAATGGGTACCAGCGAATTTACTGCTGGGGGGTAACCCTGCGATGGACTAGTATCCCATCCAGGGGGGAGTAGCAATACTCCTAGTCGCTTAATGCTACGGAAACCGGGATAAGCTCCGGCTGTATGAGCCTCATGGCTCGGACACAGACTTTACCTTACCTAAAAATAACCTTAGAATAAAAAGCAGAGATAGCTTGGAAACATTCCTTTGGCTGCATAGTCTTAATGTTTGCCGAAGACAATTAAAAATGGATGCATGATAATAAAAAGACTTTTTAGCGACATCTAAATGAATGTTTGGAAGTATAATGTCAGTAAAAGACGATCTAGTGCATCTCTAATTAAAAACATGTTGCTTGTCGCCCTGGCTACGTAACAGGAAATAGTCTTTAAAATATGAGGGAACGTCAAAGTTCTGAGTACAAAGGTATCTTAAGATTTCCAAATTTGCTAAAAATAACCTTTGTATATACAGTTATTCATATTAATTTTCTCTGAAAAGTGGCCGTCCATAGGACTCCTGGACTCCCACCTGGCTAAAAGCCTGGCTCCATTGAAACGTACATGTACTGCGGTGACGTGGACCCCCTGTTTAAATATTATTTTTATTATTATGATGATGACGATGATGATATAGGAGAATACTCATGCGGAGAAAACTATGTAGGTGAAACAATGCGAAATCTTGATGTGCAAATAACTGAACATGTGAACATCTGCCACACCTCGGAACCAGGACGTCACCTCTTGGAAAACCCAAGCCACTCATTCCAGTGGAGAGTCCTTTGTTCGGCAAGATCGCACTTTAAGAGAAAGATCATTGAGGGACTAATTAAATCCAACAAAGCAGCCCAACTTTGAACGAATCATGGACAGCTTTTTAACCCTGATGATGACAACACGTTGAAAACGTTCGGTTCTTTTTTTAATTGTTTATACATAACTCTTGAATATATTGAAAATAATTTTAAAATAATAATTTTCAATTGTAAATCAAAAAAGAAAGTTTCTCCATTTCGTGGGATGAGAATTACGCATAATTTTTAAGGATTATAGACAGGAAAAAGTAAAAAGACTTTACCTCCTGACTGCACGAGGTCAAAGAATGAAACTGGTTGTTGAAGTAAGATGCGTATAGTGTAGCGAGAATTGGCGTCATGAGATGTTTTCTTTTCTTTTTTTGATTACTTTATTTTTTGCTATGTGGTCTTACTATTAAGGGATCCTAGAGATATGAGGCGTTTATAAGAGAGAAGAATAGGCCATTTTCCGTTAACCTTTGCCTCTGTTTCAAAACGAGTCTGTGCGAAATCATTCATATGAAAATGAATTTCACCCCCAGGTTCATTTTCGTGCAAATCACTTAGTCAAATCAGGATAAGCACAGATGTGCACAAAAGCACACAAACTCATTTTCATGGTAGACTTATTTTGAAGCAGAGGCTAAGGGTAACTCAGAAATGGCCTTTTTTTTCGCTTTACACCGCAGCTACTGTTACCGGGGTTACCCAGACAAAGTTAACCAATCCAAAAAGAACTGTACTTTACAAGCTCGAATTTTTCTGGTAATCACAGGCTTTCAAAACACGAAACATCGTCTATCCATCATAAAAAAAAAACGGAGAAAAGACTTACCCGTCTTTCCAGTTGGTGAAAAAGTTTGTGTGTGATGAAAGGGTCTCTTATTAGTATTGCGTCAACACTTGCAATCTCGTGTTAAAGACGTGACTTGTCACATATTCCGCTGTAGGTGATGAAAGGGTCTCTTATTAGTATTACGTCAACACTTGCGATCTCGTATTAAAAACGTGACTTGTCACATGTATAAATGTTATATAACAATTATTTTAATGCGTGAGTATCTCAAATGAGATATGACACAACTAATCGAGAATGTGAGTGGTTCAGCTCATGAAGGCAACGTTTAAGTCTTTCACAGTCTAAAGCGTTTGTACTGGTACAAGCGTCTCACACACTGAAGGGGCACTAATATTTAACCTAAAATGATTAAGAACGGAATAGTTAACCAAAGGGAACTCATTTCGTGACAATTGATTATTTCTGCTGAGTTGCACAATTTAGAATTGCAACATCATTAAATGTGTTAAGTGATATTTGCAAGTGTTTTTGTAGCCTGTTGTGAAATTACTTCCGGTGGAGCAGTAAACGCTAAACGGTTTTGCTTCTGTTCAGAAAATAATGCATCACCATTAGAAAAATAAACAGCAACTGTTTTACTGGAAATGTAGTCATTAGAAATGGCATGTGTAGCCGTAAGGTAAAGAATAACGAGAGGAGAAGTGGCTTTTGGTAATGTCCAAACGAAAATTTTCTTCTCAATGTGGGGTTAAGATTGCGTGACGAGACAAAAGGTAACTCTGTCGTGCGTAACCTTTATCGAGAACCCTGCATTAAGCCAAGTAGAAATCTTTCTAACTCGAAAGGAAACAATTATTTCGATTAAAGGCAAACGTCAAAGTTTACCATTTTTAACCAAGCCAAAGTATATGAGTCACAAAGCACCCAGCCGTCGCGACCCCCCCTAAAGAAATACCTAAATCTTTTCAGCCCCCCCATACTTTAGCCCCCTCTCCCCTCCCCCCCCCAAAAAAAAGAATCCACACTTCTTTAGTTAGCCTCCCACGCAGTCGTTCTTAGGGGCGATCATGTTTCACTCCTCCTTAGCGAGGAGGAGTGAAACACGATCGCCCCTAAGAACGACTGCGTGGGAGGCTATTCCTTAGTGTGCCATTCAGTGTGTTTCGTGCATTACGCGATGGTTTCTACTTACTATGATTACACACGGACAAATAAATTCCGCGTGGTCACTCGCGTGCGACTTCAAAGCGATCTTTTATACTTATCGGCAAGTCTAAAGTGTTTACAGCTCAAGTGATTACAGCGGGCGAATGAAAATAGAGGTTCCAGAGGTAGTGTCTTACTCCAGGCATAACTAATCGATGACATCAATGACATCAATGAAATCAATGAGTAATCAATAGGTAATCAATTGATTAGTCATTAATTATTGCCAATGATCAATGAGTAATCGATGACTAATCGATGACTAATCGATAGGCCACAAAATTTTTGGTTATCGATTAGTCATCGATTGCATCGATTAGTCATTGATTGCATTGATTAGTCATTGATTTCTTTCATTACTCATCGATATCATCTAGTGGCTAAAACCGTATCATGACCCATGGTGACATGTTAAAAAAGCGCAGCACAAACAGTAAAAGTGCTTGCAGCTGTTCCGGTTCGCAATGTAACTGCTTACAGTGTGTATGACGGCTGTTTCCCTAAGCAGAAGCAGTTTTACTTTGCTGACAAACATCCACCGAACAAAATCTGTAACCACGTAGTCAAAACTTGTTAGTGTACCTGTACATGTTAGTTTCATTTTCAGACCGGTTGGTTCCTGTCCAGTTGTTATGTTATTAAATAAAGAGTCGGGTAAAGTGATCATCTGTATTTGTGATTAGCACTTCACGTCTCGACATGCCGGAAGGTTATTTGACCTTTTGTGAAGGCGTAATTTCGTCAACAGGACAGGGACGGCGGAGCAGGGGAGGGCTGGGGGGCTTTAGCCCCCCCACTTTTTCCGAAAAAATAAAGACTTATTAAGCGAAGAGTCTCTTAAGCCCCCCCCACTTAAAGTCACTAGTCAGCCCCCCCCCCACCTGGAAAACTGCTCCGTCGTCCCTGCAGGAACGCCAGTTATAAAGAAAAATACGTCTAACACAGGTTTAAAAATTACAAACGAAAAAAATGGTACAAGAAAGCAAGAGTTGTGTTTTTTGTGCGCAGTGTAATAGTCTATGAGTAATCGATGGGTCATCGATGAGTAATCAATGACATCAATAGGTAATCAATTACATCAAATATGAGTAATAGATGTCATCGATGAGTAAGCGATAGGCCACAAAATTTTGGGGCTTCGATTACTCATCGATTACTCATTGATCATCGCCAATAATCAATGACTAATCAACTGATTACCCATCGATTACTCATTGATTACCAATTGATGTCATTGATCATCGATTAGTTATGCCTGGCTTACTGCAAAAAATAGGTCCGCACTGCGTACATGTGTCTAGTGCTGAGCTATATTGAGCTTTGTGCATTACTGTATTGCTCGGTCACGGTAGTGCATTTATTAGGTTTTTGTCGGCATAGACTATAGTTGTGGAGGATTCTAGCTTCAACAGTGTAGTAAAGAAATATGGGTAGAAGTTATCAACAAGTGCAAGGTGATGTTGGAAAGCCATCTGCAGTAGACGTTGCATAATAGCTAGAGTCGCCTCATAGAAGCTAGAGATGGACGATGCTTGCGCTTTTTTCGTGCTTTTTTCGTGCGCTCGCATTGTCACAATGTGAGATATCGGGCATGTGCATGATCAGAGAAGCAATTTGTACATTAAGAGATTTAAATAAATTACTCTCGCGTACATCTGAACAAAAGTATTGTTGATGCGCTAAAAGACAATAAATTCTCGGACGTTTCGACACTTCTGTCTCTTCGTGAGCGTTAAAAATACCGTCACGCGCGTCGTCGTAAGTGTAAAAAATGCGGTTAACAGACAGCACGCGCGTGTACATTTAAATTAATTTAAAATGCATCTTCGCCGCAAGCGCGCGCTTGCACTGTCACAAGAAAGCAAAGTCAACGTTCATCCCATTTGAATGCAGGGTCTTGCGCGTGCTGTCTGTTAACGGCAGTTTTAACGTTAATGAAGAGACAAACGTCTTTAAACGTCCGAGAATTTATTATTTTTAGCGCAATACATTGTGTTGACGTTTGTTGATGTAATTAATGTCTTAATTATCTCAAATTAGACTTGTCCCGTTTGTTCTACGTTTTCATTAGTTGTTCACGAAGGAATAACGAAGGGGTAACGAAGGCAAAACGAGTGATTATCGATTACTATTATGCAGAGAAGCATTTCTGTAAAATACTTCGTGTACGCTGTCACGTATTAGAAATCTCAGTGGAATTTGGTTAGTATGACGTCATAATTTGCCGTATATGAAGTACTTACTGAAAAATTTTAGCGTTATAGCTTAGTGTCTGCGCTTCGCACTAGACACGTCACAAAAATCTCCTGTGCACAACTCATCGCCAGGACAACTCACTGCATGAAGCCTACCGCTGACCTAGGAGCCTTCGGACTCGCAAGTCGGCAAGTTGATGGTCGTGTCGCCGAAGTATCCTGATTGCATCTTCGGTATCTTATCCCAGGAATTCAAATTGGCTTTGTCTGAAGGATTAACAACAGTTATATAGGACTTACGATATACGATGGTGAAGTAAATGTTTGGTTTTTCGCTTCCGTCAACATTGTCTTGGGTAGGAAAATTTGTAGAAACAAGCGTTTCAACAGGCACGTACAATCAAATTTTAGAAGCCGAGAAATGGTTGAGTTCGCCTGACGTTAAATGGAAGTTAGGAAATGAAGAAGATAAAGGGGAAGTTGGCAAAGCGAAGTTCTCAGGTTAGTACAAATCAACTAAGTTATTACCATCATACGATTACGAATACATGAAGACGTCCTTGTGAAAGTGTGCTTAATCGGATGTTTTGGTCTAAGCTATTAAAGCTTAATTAAGCTTAAATATATTATAAATATGCATTTGTTAAAAACTAGCCATTCCTGAGTTTTTAATTGGTTTACAGGCCATGGTATATGAGCAGAAGCTTATCATCTTGAAGAGGTGATAAGCTTCTGATATGAGCTCATATAGCATGGACCGCAAAGATGGTAAGTGGAGCTCAAATAGTGTAGTACTTTGGGTGTTTTTAATGCACCTATCAAGAGGCCCTGCCAGGTGGGGTTCTTGTGTCGCTTGTCTAAATTTAAAATTGTTCCGTGTCACTGTTTCATCGCTCTTCATGTCGCTGTCGGTTATTAAATTGAAGCAAAATTGCCTGTCCTTGTCGGAATTTAAGTTTTTCCATAAGGGTTGTTGTTTGTCGCGGTTTTATTTTATGTGCTGTTGCTTCTTTTTGGGCCACGTCGCTTGTCGGAATTTACACTGGCAGGGCCTCTATCAATGTTAAGCCACTGTGGGGGAAGGCCGGGCATTTGAACTTTGCTGAGACTTTCTGTTCAAATGCCCAACCCCAGGGCATTTGTGGATGTTCAAAAGAGTCACTAAACTTCAAAATAAAAATGTTGTAAGAAAGTCCATTAAAACGGTCAAAAGTCCCCACTACGGGCAAACAATTGCTGTCAAAACCCCCGTGTATGCCCGGCCTCCCCCCCAGGGGCTTAACATTGATAGGTGCATAATAAAAAAAGAAAAAGAAAAGAAAAGGACAAGTTTACAGAGCATGTTTCGACAGAAACCACTGTCACTTGTTGGATATGAGATTGTTATTGCCAACTCTGGCGTTAGGCATCTTGTTGGCTTTTTACTATCTTATTTTCAATGCCTGCTCATGGAATAATAATTATTGTTAAATATACTATTAATGTGCCAGTCAAATCCAAGACTGTTCACCCCCTCACCCTTAAGTTTACCCTGGACATAACACTTGAGGTTTGCCCTGTATTGTATGGAATTTGATGCACAACTTCACCTGCCAGGTACAGTGCAAACATGCAGTGCCAGTTTGAACTATTGCAGTCGTCTTCAAAAACACCTAGCATGACGCCACAAACTCATTCCTTTCCTTCCATTTCAGTGCACAGTCATTCAAAAACGTTTTCATGAAGCCTTCGGAAATCCTCATATTTTTTGCTGTAATTTTTTGTTTTAACCCTTTCACCATTCTATTTCCAGTACACAAAACCCCCCGAACGGTGAATTTCTAGCTATGTCAAACTTTCCATCTTTCCATCTAAAATAGCATGATTTGATTTTTTAAACAGGGTTTGTGCACTTCATATAGGCTTTTGTATTCCAAAAGTTACAACACAAGCAAGAAAATCCAAGACAAAAACATCGTGATAAATTAGAACATTTATTTCATTCAAAAAAGAGCGGAAAATTAATGGAAAGTTTGTACAACTCTTACCGCATTGTTTAACCGCACGGAAAACATGACTGTAGAAAACTGTAGGACAGTTTGAGTCCATACAGCTTTGATCTTGGCATCCAAGGTTCGAAGAGGTCTTCAATAACTCGAGCCATTCACCATTGACAAATTGTGAAAAGAATTCCTTCCAAGTTTTTAAAATGGCCTCAAAATTCTAACTCTTAGAAAGAGCATCTTCTTAGTCAATCAAAATATGGCGGAAAATGTTGATTCGCTTTCCTTCACTTCACGATTCAAGGACGCCATTTTGAAGTCTGACCATGTGCTTTCAATTTACAATATATTAGACTCCCCTCTAGGAGCCTAGTTCCTAGGTCTCTGATCTCAAATGTTAAGCGGTCAAATTCCCGGAAAAGCGGTTTAGTACGTTCCAGTGGGAAAACGGAATCCCGGTTTTTGGGTTAAGTGCGGTTAAAGGGTTAAGGCTCGGAAAGCAAATTTTCTTTTCAATTTCACTCGATAATGGATATTTTTTGTGTTTCGTTGGTTAAAATGGCATTTTAATATTTCTGTTCATTTGACCTATAAGTTTTGAGGTAGGAAGGCAGCAAAGGGAGAGTAGGTGGCCAGAGAGCAACACAATTAGCAAACTTCACTAAGTTGAATTTGAAAGTAGGCGGGTACTGACTCTTGAGTATCCTGGTACTGGTACCCAGGTCACACTCTATAATGAGAACTCTAAACAATAAACAAAGAGTATTTATTACACACTCAGACACAACTTCAAGTGAATCATCACAGCACAGCTGAGTGGACTAAGTACGATGAGCAACTTATTGAGTGTGCACAGAATGGAGATGTGGAGAAACTCAAGTAAGTTCATTTGTTTAAGTGAAATTATTATCATAGAGTTCAACTTATAATTCAAAATTCTATTCGTTCCAGTCCCTTACAAGCGTGAGTATAAAATAAGAGCTTTTGCATCTCATTTCAGGCCTTTGCTTCCATTACATGTACCTCATGTTGCAATGGGGAATGAAAGTTCCTATCCAGACCCAAGTCCAACACTCTATCACGTATATAATAGTCTCCTTTATTATTCAACAAATGCGCGCTACCCATATATGGTCAAAATGTTAACCATATTGGTCATCCGTACATAACAGATATCCTGCGATATACGCAGGTTGTGAAGATTCGTCCGAAAACTTGTAAAGCGCTGCGTAATTAAAGTTTTTCTATCTGCAAAATGTGTTTCATTGGCCGCGGCTGCACTTGAGAGTTAACTGGGTTAATTTTTTAGAAACCGAGTAAAAAAAACCCATAAAACTTAACTCGGTTAAAGTATGGTTACCCTAACTAACTTGGTTGAATATTTTTAGCGGCCGCGTTACGATCAGACCAGACTGAAGTGATGTCATGATTAAGCTATTTGAAAACAAGCAAAAGCGACCGGCTTTCATGATAATTTTATTACTTGCTCATTTTTTCTCCTGCTTTTAAGATTTATTTCAATGCATTCTTGGTTTACGCCGTTCTATTTTTTTTCGAATGCGTTCTACGCAAATTTCAAGCCCAGTTGTTTCGAATATGTTGATCTTCAGCAGTAGTTCTAAGGCTCATCGCCATATCAAAATCGCCTTCAAGACCTTCAAGTGCACGTTTTTCCAAGGAATCGGCGAAGAGACGGAAGAGAACATCAGAAACCATGAGAGCCCTGTCTGAGCCAAATAATCCGCATTTCTCTGGTGGTTCTAGAGTTTCTTAATAGCAAAGGAATTATAGAATTAAGCCACGAATTGTGTCCAATCGCCATGTTTGCGTGTGATGGAAAATAATATCTTCTCTTACATGGAGATGATTGACACATTTGACGAATAAAACAATAGTTGAATCTGATAAGAAACCGCTAACCTGGTTAAAACGACCCAGAAAGGTAGTTTAGAATTAACCTAACCCAGTTAAAAAATCTATTGTTCTTTGATTAATTTCCATGGGAACCGCTAACCTGGTTAAGAGTCGGTTAACTCTTCAAATACGCGGCCGCACTAGACATTTTTTAACCCGGTTACTCTTAATTGATTAATTGAAAATAACTCCAAGGTTAACTCGCCAAGTGCAGCCGCGGCCATTGACAATTTGTTGAATAATAAAACAATTACCCTGCTCAATCTTGCGGAATATCGTCTGATTTTAGCCCACTCGGCCTACGGCCTCGTCGGCTAAGTATCAGGCGATATTCCGTGCAATTTCGCAGGATAATTGTGATAGGGACACCCCTGAAAGGTATATGGTAACCTTAATGCATTCACCTGTAAAATCACGACTGACAAGAAAGCATTTACTATGTACATGAGTTAAGAAATTATTTACAACACTTGTACTAAATTATGCTTTTTACTGAACTAATGTTAGGTTTACACTGGCAAAAAAAGGAACATCAGCGACTAAGGTGGACCCAAGTGGAACAACAGCGTAAGGAAATCCAATTCCAAATCCAATATATAGGTTGACATGTTTTCTTAAGTTATTTAACAGTAGGACTGGCCTGTAAACTGCTTTAATTGCAATTTGTTTGTTTGTCTCCCTGTCTACCTAGAAAATGAAAAAAGATTAAGCAGACATATTTTGCGGGACTTAATTTATGCGACTTGGCCAAAAAATTAATTCATATAATAAAAAAAAAACCACATTTTCTTGGGTCTTTAACAAGAATAAACTTACTTACTTACCTACCTACCTACCTACCTACCTACCTACCTACCTGCCTACCTACCTACCTACCAGGTACCTACCTACCTACCTACCTACCTATCTACCTACCTACCTACCTACCTACCTACCTACCTACCTACCTACTTACTTACTTACTTACTTACTTACTTACTTACTTACTTACTTACTTACTTACTTACTTACTTACTTACTTAGGCCCATCGCTCCTGATGGAGCATAGGCCATTGACAACACCTCGCCAGCAAGCTCGACCTAAGGTTTTTCGCACAACCTCCTGCCAGGTGTAACCCATTATCTTAAGCTCTGCATCCTTTTCGCGTTGTCAGCTGTTTTTTGGTTGTCCTTTTCTTCTTTTTTCTTGGGGGATCCAAGTCAGGGACTGGCGAGTGATGTTGCTTGGTTCCTTCTGCATGGTATTGCAAAAATTAAAGCCACACCAAAATAAGTATAAGTATCAAAAAGGAACCTATAATTATTTAAGCAGAATACATAAATCATGACCAAAAGAGAGGTCTATAAATGAAAATAGTTGACCGATAAAAGGTATCACAACGGAAACAGAACTAATACCAGTTGGTCTTCTACTATTTGAAGAGGCGAGGCGGAAAGGCAAAGCTTCGAGGGCAACTATGAAATTTTGAGGACAATTCAAGGCAGTTCTGCCGTTTAAATGTCTAGACTGAATTATTTCAAGGGAACATTTCAATGTTCTGGTCCAGGAATATAATAAATACTTGTCACTTATCACAACGCCAAATTGAACGTATTACTGAAATGTCTCAGCAAACCAGGATATCTTTTTTTTCATTTAGTACTTGCCAAGTTGCCTATCAGTATCTGCCCTGCACTTCAAAGCTTGCCTTGTATTTAAAAACTGATATAGACATCGAACGTCACCAAATGTGTCCCAAAATTGGATACGATATTTTGGTGGAGTTTTTTCTGCCTCGACTAACTCGACCGGCCAATCAAAGCCTATATAAAACAGATATAGGAATACTAGTCTACAGAGAAAATTATAAGAATCTATTGCCACCACTCAACTCCGCTACAATCTTCTCCGCTACATTCTTTACTTCACTGCTCTACTCTATTCTACTCTACTCTTCTCTACTTTATACTGCTGTACTCTACACCACTCTACTCTACTTCACCTCTACTCTACTCTACTCTATACAACTGTAGGATCACTGTACTCTACACCACTCTACTCTACTCCACCTCGACTCGACACAACTCGACTGGACTCGACTCCACCTCCACTGGACTGGGCTGGACTCGACTCTACTCCACTCTACGTTATACTACTGTACTCTACACCACTCTACTCTACTCCACCTCTACTCTACTCTACTCTACTCCACTCTACTATACGCTACTCTTCTCGACTCTACTCTACTCGACACTACTCTATACTACTGTACTCTACACCACTCTACTCTACTCCATCTCGAATCCACTCGACTCGATACGACTCGTAGGGCCGTAAAAGCGTTAAGTTTAGAAGGAAAACCGGCGTAGGGCCGTAGAAGTGTACAGTGTAAAGTTAAGAATTAAAACGTAGGGCCGTAGAAGTGTAGAGTTAAGAATGAAAACGTAGAGCCGTAGAAGTGTCAAGTTTAGAATGAAAACGTAGACCCATAGACGTGTCAAGTTTAGAATGAAAACGTAGACCCGTAGAAGTGTCAAGTTTAGAATGAAAACGTAGAGCTGTAAAAGGTTAAAGTTTAAAATGAAAAAGTAGAGCCGTAAGAAGTGTAAAGTTTAGAATGAAAACGTAGGGCCGCAGAAGTGTAAAGTTTAAAATGAAAACGTAGACCCGTAGAAGTGTTAAGTTTAGAATGAAAACGTAGACCCGTAGAAGTGTCAAGTTAAGAATGAAAACGTAGAGCCGTAGAAGTGTCAAGTCTAGAATGAAAACGTAGACCCGTAGAAGTGTTAAGTTTAGAATGAAAACGTAGACCCGTAGAAGTGTCAAGTTTAGAATGAAAACGTAGAGCCGTAAAGGCTTAAAGTTTAAAATGAAAAAGTAGAGCCGTAAAAGCGTAAAGTTTAGAATGAAAACGTACGGCTTCAGAAGTGTAAAGTTTAGAATGAAAAACAGCTGTAAAAGCGTAAAGTTTAGAATAAAAACGTAGAGCCATAAAAGCTTAAAGTTTAGAATGAAAACGTAGGGCCGTAAAAGCGTAAAGTTTAGAATGAAAACGTAGGGCCGTAGAAGTGTAAAGTTAAAAATGAAAAAGTAGAGCCGTAGAAGTGTAAAGTTTAGAATGAAAAAGTAGAGCCGTAAAAGCGTAAAGTTTAAAATGAAAACGTAGAGCCTTAGAAGTGTAAAGTTTAGAATGAAAACTTAGGGCTTTAGAAGTGTTAAGTTTAGAATGAAAACGTAGGGCCGTGGAAGTGTACAGTTAAGAATGAAAACGTAGGGCCGTAGAAGTGTAAAGTTAAGAATGAAAAAGTAGAGCCGTAAAAGTGTAAAGTTTAGAATGAAAACTTAGGGCTTTAGAAGTGTAAAGTTTAGAATAAAAACGTAGAGCCTTAGAAGTGTACTGTTAAGAATGAAAACGTAGGGCCTTAGAAGTGTACAGTTAATGCTGGATTTCAACTGACCCGTAATTTTTTACATGCGTTTACGTGCGTGAAAATATTTAGAGACAATGTATGAACGACTTGCGTGAAGGTTTACGCAAGTCATTTATACATTTTCTTTAATTTTTTTTTACGCACATAAACGGGCGTAAAAATTTACGCGTCAGTGGAAAGAATGAAAACGTAGAGCCGTAAAAGCGTAAAGTTAAGAATGAAAACGTAGGGCCTTAGAAATGTACAGTTTAGAATAGAATAAAAACGTAGAGCCGTAGAAGTGTACAGTTAAGAATGAAAACGAAGGGCCGTAGAAATGTACAGTTTAGAATGAAAAGGTAGAGCCGTAAAAGCGTAAAATTTAGAATAAAAAATGTAGAGCCGTAGAAATGTACAGTTAAGAATGAAAACGCAGGGCCGTAAAAGCTTTAAGTTTAGAATAAAAACGTAGAGCCGTAGAAATGTACAGTTTAGAATGAAAACGTAGGGCCGTACAAGCGTTAGGTTTAGAATAAAAACGTAGAGCCGTAGAAATGTACAGTTAAGAATGAAAACGCAGGGCCGTAAAAGCGTTAAGTTTAGAATGAAAAGGTAGAGCCGGAAAAGCGTAAAGTTTGGAATGAAAACGTAGGGCCCTAGAAGTTTAGAGTTGAGAATTAAAACATAGGGCTGTAAATCGTAAAGTTTAGAATGAAAACGTAGGACTGTAGTCGAGTCGAGTAGAGTACAGTCGAGAAGAGTAGAGTGGAGAAGGGTAGAGTTGAGTCAAGTGGAGTAGAGTTGAGTCAAGTCAAGTAGAGTACAGAGTCGAGTCGAGTCGAGTCGAGTAGAGGTGATTCAAGTCAGTCGAGTCCAGTAGAGTCGAGTCGAGTTTAGTTGAGTCGAGTAGCCTACAGTAGAGTAAACTCGACTCAAATATAGCAGAGTAGAGTTGAGTCGAGTAGAGAAGCGTCCAGAAGTGTAGACTCGAATAAAGTATATTATACTAGAGTAGAGTGGAGTAGAGTAGCGTAATAGTATAGTAGACTCGAATCAAGTATAGTAGAGTAGAGCAAAGAAGAGTACAGTACAGTTGAGTCGAGTGGAATAGAGACGAGAACAGTCAGATAAGCTTATATAAACGTACAGTAGCGTGGCGGAGACGAATAAAGAAGTGTTGAGAGTAGAGACCAGTTCAATCGAGAATCGTAAAGTAGAGACGACTAGAATATTATTAGTAGAGTAGAGTAGAACAGAGTGTAATCTAGTAGAGATGAGTTCAGTCAAGTAGCGTACATGTACGTAGATGCGGGAGTAAAGTGCATGATAGTAAAGCAGATTCAAGTGGTGTCTAGCTGAGTAGGGTACAACAGTTGGGTATTCACGTATTGCGTCGAGTTGAAAAAGGTTGTAATGGTGTAGTAGAGTTGAGTCGAGTTGAGAAAAGTTGTTATGTGGTATATTTGACTTGAGACGATAAGAGTAGAAAGTTTACTCGAGATGATAAGAGTAAAGATGTGATGTTAGTAGTTGCGTAGAGTTGAGAAAACCTATTATCATGTGGTAGGTTCAATCAAGATAATGAGAAGAGTTTTGATGGTCTAATAGACTTTATTGTGATTGGGAGTGAATCGAGTATAGTTAAGTACTTACAGATCAACCGGAATGTTACTAAAAGAGGACTAATAACGTACAGAAAAACTTTAATGTAAAGGCAGTCGAGCTAGTCGAGATACAGAAAAAACTCCACCAAAATTTTCTATCCAATTTCGTGCCAGGTATAAACGTCACTCCGTTTCTGTGCAAAGTACGTCTACCACTTGTATATTTGTGTATAAACGTCATTGCGAAGTAGGTTCGGTTTCGATAATCTATTTCATGTGAATGTTGGAGCTCAATTTAGCCTAACTTCATAGCCGCTGCTCGGTGGTAAAAACAAGAGAAAAAGAAATCATTTTCTTCCAATGTTCAAAAGAAACGCAGACATTTCGATCATGAATGTCCTAGGCGTATCAAACAGCGCCCTGTTAACAGAGACTGGAATCCAAATTACTCATAGGTTCGTGACGGGTCTCCGTGACCATAGTTAGTATGCTGTGACGGAGAATTTGTGATTGCAGTTTCTTTCATTTTTTGGGACTTATCTACAAGAATAAATTTAGCAACATATGAAGATTCCAGTAGAATGGTGATATTGTATAACTTTGGATTTTATCTTTAGTATCATTTCGCCATTTCGCCATTTCGTGTTTTAAACACGCCCCAGAAGTAAGCTCATGCAAAATTTAATGTAATTACAATGACAAAGTACGTTTACTATATAGAGCTACCTTAATAAAGGGGGGCAAATTAACATACATTGCTTTCTCTGATTATTCTCATAGTCTTCACACAGTCTGTCAGCTGGGAAATATTGAGTGTTTAGAAGTGTTGTTGGAAGAACAGCCTGACCTGTCATTTGTTAACAAGTCAGGTAAGTATATGAACTGTTTTTCCAGCTACATTTTACTATACTTAAGTTTGCTTTCAGCAAACTTCATCAGGGTAAAAATGGGCAGTTCAACAGGTTTGTATTGGCCCTCCCTGTCCCTCAGCTCTATTAACCCAATAATTTTTAAATCATGCAAACCCTCAGACCAAAAATGATAATTTTAAATAATAATACATAGACAAAAAGTAATAATTTAATATATGTACCTTATTACATAAAATTTTCGCGACACATTAATTTCGCGATTTTAAAGTGGGCATATTTCGCGACACTTAAATTTCGCGATTTTGCGAAAACTTTGTATTTTTAATCACTTTACATTCGCGTTTTTGAGTAAGACACAATTGACATTTCTTTAGCAATATTATTTAACATACCCTTGAATTAAATAAAACGACTTCATCGAGGGAACAACAACGTCAAAATTAACAAAAACGCAAGAGCGGGTCTTATTCTTGGCAATAGCAACAACAGAGCAGTTCTCACAATGTCTACAAGTACACCTGTAGGTCATGTTTGTACGTGCATGAGTTATTGATCTTGAGTCAATTGACGACAACATCCATTTACACTGAAAATCCTTCCTTCAGGGTACTAAACTTAATTTTTTTTGTTGATATAAAGTGAGTCACTTAATTTTTGCGCCATGTTATGTTCGCGACACTTATTGTTTGCGTCACTTTAATTTCGCGATTTTTTTAGAATTGCGAAATTCGCAAAATTAAAGTGTCGCGAAATTTTTATGTAATAAGGTATGGACTGATATGAACAAAGATATTTACCAGTACACAGGGTTGGAAATAATGGCGGTGATCGGTAATTGCTGACCAAGGCCAAAAATTAAATAAAATGTAATAAATTTTAAACTATAATTATATTAAGGTGGCCCGCGGGTATTTCCAGGAGCGGAGATGCTATTTTTTAAATCGAGACTACACACACAAAACTAGATAAGGCCGTTTGTGTACATGCTAGATTTTCTCATACTTAAAAATAAAAGAAAAAAAATCGGTAGGTTTTTTGGTTCGAAAAACAATGAATATTTTAAAAAATAAATTTCACGCATCGTAAACATCTTCTGTTTTATTTGCTTATAACTTTTACTAGGAGTTTCTGATCTTTCCAGAATTTTCAGCATTGTTGTAGCTGGTATTAAGCTTTCAAAAAATCAATGCAATCTAAACATCACACAAGGGTTGTTGTAATAACTGGTAAAAATACACAAGCATAATATTTTTTGCGGGCCCAAGAGAGGCCCGCAACCCTAATCTTGACAGTGACCAGTGGATTGCGTTTTACGCGTGCGCGCCACGTTTATAAACCGACCGAACCAGAAGTTGAAAATTTTTTCTTCCACTAAGCACGACGGAAGCGAATGTGTTAATCACGAAGGTCGTAACACCGGAGAGAAAAATTGTCTCCAAGAGAAAAAACAGCTGCACGAAACCTCGCGACCAGTGTTGCTGAGAACATTTGCTGTGATGATCACAGAAAACCACGGAAAGCGGACCAGTCGAATCGTTATAACACTGAACAAGCAACCGACTAGAAAAATCACTTCTAAATTCACCGCACCGCGCCCGGACACTCAGAATATGTCGCCATTGATCTCAGTCCCCTGTTCAGCGTTATAAATCGGCAGCCACCAGACCTTGTCTAAGTGCAGGCCCGCACTTTCTAACCTGTGGTTACCACTAGTAAGCTAAAATCTAACAGTCAACTGTACAGCAATTTCTACCCAGCCGATTTTGTTGAAACTTGCTCACATGAATTCTTGGATAATTTGAACTTATTTACAGCAATAAGAAAAAAATCTATCTTCTTGTTTAGAAAATATTCGCGTTTTTATTAAAAAATAGATTAATTTAAAAGTGCTAATATTTCGTGTTCATTGTTTTTGTTTGTTCCAAATTTTAAAGCTTTATAAAATTTAAACATTTGTTTTTTCAGAGAAATCGGTTAAAGTTTCCATGCCCAAAAATCGATTTAAAAAATAGCACCTTCACTCCCGAAAATACCCGCGGGCCACCTTAAAGTGGTCAAATCTTTATCATGCATCTTCACAAAAAATCGCCCATCAATCTGTTTTCCCTTATTTCCAACCTTGGGTACATGTAAATGGCTTCTCACAGTCGTAGGAGTGCTCTATACAAAAACATGCAGAGCGAAATACTAATTTAAAAGATAGAAATTGTTAGTTGACAGTTACTCAGGTTTCACACAAGAAGTGATCGTCAGACTGTGCCGTTATAAGACAATAAAACTGATTCTTCGATCAAGAGGTCCATTGGCACGCAAGCAATTTTGAAGTTTGACAGAGAAGCTCTGCATACTATCTGCTGACAGGTCTACTCTCCTGAACAAGAGATCTGAACTGCATGATAACCAAAGGCAGGCACAAAGACAAATTCTACACAGCCAATCACAAGCAGGGTGAACTATAATTTATATCCCAGGATATAAATTATAGTTCACTGACCCTCCAATTCTGAGGATCTTAGGTGATGTCTTATCCCTGACACCTTCCATTTATTCCTCTGTTGCCAGCTAATGTAAACACTTTGGATAACTATAGGTTGGTATTACATGACATACATGTATCAAACCCATCCTAACGCCAACCTTTTAAATTTCAGGTTGTAGTCCTCTTCATGTGGCAGCACAATCAGGGAACACAGAATGTATAAAGAGAATCTTACAACACAAAGTTCATGTTGGATCTCAGGATGGCAGAAAAATGACAGCACTTCACCATGCAGGCATGTTCCACTGCTTTTTACCTTATGGGGGGCTAACTACCATTTTGTTGCTAAGAAAGGTCTGGCTGTCAATCTTCGGAAATCTAGGGTAAGCCTTGAGCCATGTGGCCTATACTGCTGGAGCTTGTCTCAGTTTCTGTAGCACTAAGCAGCCACAAATATTTCTACTCCCCCATGTATGGGATGCTACTAGTCCATTGCAGGATACCCCCCCCCCTCAACTGAGCATTATTTCTCCCGCCCGAGAACACAACACAGTGGCCTCAGCCAGGGCTCGAACCCAGAGTCTCGATCCGGAGTCCAGCACCCTAATAGTCGAGGAGCTAAGGCAGGAAGAAAGATGTTTTGTTCAACCCACACCACAGTAAAGGTTTCAAATCCAATTATGGTGAAACATTTGATTGCAAAAAATAATTTAAGAACATCTTGTTTAACTTTGTTATTAAAACAAGACATTTTCTTCATATTATCTTCATGTGTTGGAGAGCCTTCTTACAACCACAACACATTCCTACGGCTAGATTTCCATCAACTGAAAACAAGGCGTCCCAAAGAATAAGCCAAAAAAAAAAAAAAAAAAAATCAACATGATAAAAGGAGGCTACCCGAAGTCTAATAAGCCAAATTGATATTTGTTATGCGTTTAAATGTCAGAAAGAAAGCCAAAAATAAAGTAACTGGGCAATTAGCATTCCGAAGACTACTAACAAACGTTATCAGTTAAAATGGTGAATATCGAGATTTTTCGAATTGAAATTTACTCAAAAGTGATCAATGACACATTGACATTTCATTCTGAATCTGAGTCTTCCCAGTCACTTAATTCACCAGACATTAGTATTACTCTGTGGGGATTTCTGCAAAACTCAATGTCTGCCATGCAAAAACAGGCCTCTGTGCAAGACAACCCATTCATGTTACAAGAACAACGGCTTCTTCATTCAGACTTCTTGCAATTGCATGTGGTCAACTCCAGAATGCTTCTTGGTGCTGGATCTTCATTCATTAATTAAAAATGGGTTTTAAGGCCTCATCTTCTAATGCCCATCGGTGGTGCTCTGGAGAAGGCAACTCTGCAAAACGCAACGTCTGCCATGCAGAAACAGGCCTCTGTGCAAGACAACCCATTCATGTTACAAGAACAACGGCTTCTTGATTCAGACTTCTTGCAGTTGCATGTGATCAACTCCAGAATGCTTCTTGGTGCTGGATCTTCATTCATTAAAACAGGTTTTAAGGCCTCATCTTCTAATGGCCATCTGTGGTTCTCTGGAGAAGGCAACTCAAGATTCAGCATAGCAACAAGTGAATTTCTCCAAACAAAAGCTTGATAATTTGCTCCTTTCAAATGAAGAGTCAGGCTGTCAGGGGTTGGTGGTGGAAGCTCACTTTTCTGTTTCCTCTGACAGAACATCAGATATCATAGCTCATCTACTGATGTCGGGGTTTTCTTTGGCAATGGATACAAACTGCAGATAAAGGCAGTGCACCTTGTTGTGACATCTTGGGCTAGGTCACTCTGTTCTCCTAACAAGGAAAGGCCCTCTGGATGCACCTGGGAAAGTGAGAGTGCATCCCACCCCTTTTTCTTCCCGATTCCTACAAGTGAACTGTTGGAATCGCAACCAGTTACAGCACGAAAGCCAGGGAGAGCTTTAGACAGCTTGGAACTCAGTGCTCGGGATATGTCACGGACTGGGATGTATCAAAGTTTATCTTTGACTTGAAACCACAGCTCCTCACAACCCATTTCTTGAAAGCTCTAGGCTAGTGCAAAGAACTGAAACATTGGTGGCAGGTGTCTGAATGATAATTCTCACTCCATCTTGTACAGCATTCTTGTTTTCCAGTGGCCTCTTTCAATGGACCATACTTCTTTGCTGTCATTTAGACCCCCTGCAATCACTAATTTCTTGTTGATGTCAGTGGCAACTGGTTTCTCTTGACCCAGATTGCACAACAACTCTGTCAAAAAGTGTCATACTGTTGGTTGACTTTAGGAATGAACATTAATTCGTTTGTCTCATGATATAATCACTTTGAGATGTTGATCGCGACGTTTTGACTGCAATACTCCTAGTCTTCATCAGGTGATGAGGTCGATTGTTTATGCATTCATTTGCTATTTCTGCATGTTGGTTTGCTGTGATTGGTGCATTTTGATCCTCATTAATATTATTATTCCGACTAACAGATGATGTTCTCTCAAAGGTCCGCTTTGTAGTCGAACTGCTGTTATGCTTTCTGATCGTAGGTATCCATGCTTCAGGAATTTCAATTCCGCTGTCTCTATTGATGTTATTAGAATGAATTCTTATTTGGATAGCCTCTTTGACCCTGCGTGTGTATCGGTGAGGGTCACTATCGATAGACTTGACTTGATTCCATGTTCAAACCATCTGAACCTTTTGAAAGAATGACTTTCAAAAGACTGACTTGGACTTGACTTTGTGGTCAAGTCCAAAGAAATGACATTATAATTTCAAAAGAGAGGATATCCTCATAGTGTAATAACCACCAGCCAAAGATGAACCCAGGAGATCAACCGCAAAAGAGCATTGAGAAATTCAGAACAAAGCAACAAGACCGACCACTTCTAAGAGAAAGTGCCCCTAGTCCTGACTTACCACCCAAAGAACCAGGAAGTCAAAAACATTTTCTCAAGAACTTCCGTATCCTGAATGATGACCCCACCACAAAGGAAATATTCAACTCCAAACCTTTGTGTGTCTATCGACGGGATACGAGTCTCCGAGGACATCCTGGTCCACAGCACTTTCTTCTTGTCTGGCACTGTTCATGCTCAAGCGAACCACCAGGAACATTTGCTTGACACAGACCTCTATGCCACACTTGTGACTTCAGGAGAAGGACAGCAACGGTCACCTCAGCTGACGGGGGTGTTCACCTCAAGGGACGGTTCAACTGCACTGAGGCCAGCATAGTCTATGTTATCGTGTGTACACAAGGTGTACATTGGCGAAACTGGTTGCAGGCTTTCTTACCGTTTTGGTGAACACCTGCATTCAGTGGAGGGTGGCTGCATTCAGTGGAGGGTGTACCAAGGGGGTGGCTTCCCCATAGCCGAACACTTAACCTTCCCAACCACAGTAACATCCAAGACATGAGAGTGTCTGTGGTAAGGAAAGTGAATCATCGCGAAGAGAAACGGCTGATCTTCCAGCTGAAAACACTATCCCCTAGTGGCTTTAACTTTGACTTTACATTTAATATTTTTTTCCTTTTGCTGAGGCTTAAGTGCGCAACATATATATTTAAGCGCATCCACGCACTTGTGCACGCAACTATAACATACATTTTATCAAGGCGGCTCATTTGAGACTGATGAAGGGGTTTTCCCAAAACATCTCTCTGTTTATCAAGAACAGTTAAGCACTTTTTTCAACAAATTATTTACACGAATGTTATAACCACACCTGTGGCAATGTTAGCTAAGGAATCATTATCTTGTGAAAACAACTTGATCATCATTCCAGATGGCAATGTTATTTTCAGTTAAGCAACATGATCAAAAGTTTCAAGGTCATTAAATGATGCACAGTCATTGCAAGGCAGACATGTTTGAGCACTTTCACTCAAGCATTTGATGCACTATGAATAACATCTTGGGCAATGCTTAAAACACTTCTCTCATCTGCCATGTTTCTGCAAGGAATGGACGGATCAGGCTCTTCATAGACATCACTGTCACAGGCAATGAAGTGCAAAAGAAGGTACAAACTTTGTGGTACTATACTCTTAGCAGACTCAAGATTGATATCATTGATACTCAGTGGCCAGCCGTATGGAGATTCTTTTGCACGCTAGCTTTATCTCATTCAGACCTCTCAAGTCTCACGATTTTGCCGTGAAACTCACCATTTGTAGTCCAATCTCATGGTCTCACGATGAAACACAAAAATATCACGATAAACAGAGTCACAAGCTGTAACCTATATATTCCATGTATAATGTCATTTTGCCTTACTAAGGCGATTGTCTTGCAGCATTTTTGTGTAAATCCTTAGTCAGTTAGGTGTTTCATAGTTGTTCGCCGAGACACACAATCCATGGTCATGTATAGAAGACGCAAGCCGGAAAATAACGTTAGTTTGTAAAGTACTTCACATGGGAAACAAACACTGTGTCTTGACTAGGACCTGGTCTAGTTTTTTTGTTCGTCAGTTGATCAATCTCCCGATACGAAAGCTCCCAATTTTTTGACCTCGATCTCCAGATTCTCGTTCTTTGTGGTTGAGAGGTCTGCTCATTCTTGATGATTTTGGTCATGTGGAAAATCTGCTGTTTTATCCATGGCACCTGCTGCTTCTGGTGTGGTCGTCTTGTGACAGCAGCGTTAATAACATCTTGCACGGATATCTGACTAGAATAGACCAGCTCTGGTTTGCTTTTGTTGGATGTCTGATGAAACATGATACTTGTGGTAAACAACTCTGCAATCTTTTTCTCAGATGCTGCTTAGTGTAGCTGCTTGCATTGATTACTTTATTTGCTAACAAGCCCTTGTACATTGACAGAAGAGAAACCATATGTCATACGCTCAGCCTCTAACTATACCATTGCTGATGCTCACAAGTAACTCTTGAAATGCTTCGTCATATGGTGACTCTCCATCTTTTTCTTGAGATTTGATTTGCTTACATATGAAGCAAAGCAACTCTTATGGTATTTGGCTTACGTCGCAATTGTATGCGCAATGTTTTCTCTGACAGTAGTCGGAAATATCCGTTTTTTTTTTCGTGCTTTTTCGTGGAGCAATCGTAACGATACGGCCTTGAACACATTGAACAGCGGTCTACCTATAACAATTCAAATATGGCATCGCAAAAACAAAGCGTGGAACGCATATTTTGCTGTTTCATTTGCTAATTTCGCTGCCGTAATCGACTGCCTCGAAAGGTCCTTGCAATTATAAAGTATAGAATTGTCAGATCTCGGTGAAATTTGCACTGTTTATTTGTGTAATGTTAAGGAATTTGTGTATAAATACCCGGCGCGGACGAGCCATTTTTGACAAAATTATATGGCTGCATTTCCTCCGCAAAGATAGGAAATTGTTAAACTAAGGGACGGTTCATTTTTTATGAGATAGGGGGGGCTGGTGGGGTTTGAGGGGTGGCTATCCGAAAAAATTTGGCTTTAAAGGGGGGGGGGGCAGCCAAAAAAATATGGTCTGTAGGGGGGTCACTAAATATAATTGTACTTTTAAGTGTTGTAAAGAGGCTTCTGTAAGAGTAAAAAAAATTGCCAGAATGCCCAAAATAACATTCCTGAGGTTCTCAAAATTCAATTTTTCCCGGGGGAGCATGCCCCCGAACTCCCCTACTTTGTTATGTACCAAATGCCATTAACTCAACCCAACACCTTATTGGTTACAAGTGCAGACAACCCATACTAACAGACGACATCCACAATAAACAGTTGAGGCAATGCCAGCTATTTGGGATGTGTTTTTTGTATACTGATGAATTCTTTATTCACAAGGCTCGATATATTTTAATTTCACTCGATTATTGTTTTTTTTTTTTTGGGGGGGGGGGTCATCGAAAAAAAATTGATTTCGAGGGGGGGCCCAGGCAAAAAATTTTGATGAAGAAGGGGGGGGCCATTATATATAACAGTGACTATCTATCAAATCCCACCAGCCCCCCCCCCCGCCTACCCCATAAAAAATGAACGGTCCCTAAACTACAAAGAAACTGTAATAATAAGTTCGAAGAACAATGCACAGGATAAACCTTCGACTCATACTTCATGCAAAAACGTCGATATCTCGAAGAGACTTTGATTGCCCTGACAAATCACTTATTTGGAAAATGATGTCAGCCTTCTTTTCTTTTCTGATGGGAGGATTGGTATTCCTGTGTGATTGTTGCTAGCCAAGTAAACTAAAAGTGAGTAATACTTAAAATAAGCCGATTGATATAATTATTAATTGCCCATGATCAACTGAAGATGCAGCTAAAGCACTAGAAATAAAATCAAAAAAAATATTTACATTTTGAAAATGTGAACACACAACAAAAGAAAGCCTAACTATGTAGTCAAGCAACAAGTATTCCTTCGGACAAATCCCCACGTAAAAGATTTACCAGAAATTTGTATTATTTTGTAAAACATTGAAAAGCAAGAAACACGAAAAGCTTTCCACTGGACAAAAAAACACACTAGGAAGATCCTCAAAGCAATAAAGAAAGAGAGAAGTTAAGTTGTGAAAAGAAAATCTATACTTGCAGCCATGGAGACCGCCATATTTTGGATGTTGAGAGCCTCGATATGGATCTACAGACTAAGGGCCTTCAAAAATTTCAGAATTCTTGGTCATTGTATACTGAATGCTAATTGCTTGGTTACTTTTTTTGGCTTTCTTTCTGACATTTAAATGCGTACCGGTAACAAAATATCGATTTGGCTTATTCTTTGGGAAGCCTTGTTTTCAGTTGATGGAAATCTAGACATAGGAATGTATTGTGGTTGAAAGAGGGCTCCCAAAAACATGAAGATATGAAGAAAATGTCTTGTTTTAGTAAAAAAGTTGAACAAGATGTTCTTGATTTGTCAATTTTACATATATAGATGGTCATGTGACTCAAGTTTAGTAATCTTAAAGGTCAAATGAACAGAAAATTTGATTTATTTTGCCCATGTGTTTATTAAGAGCCAAAAACACATATCCCGAAGTTTCAAAGTAATTGGACATTGCATCACAGAGATATTGCAAGTTGAAAAATGCTTTTTCTAGGCCTTCATAATCGTAGAGCGCTCGGAAAAATTGTCGGGAAATTGTCGGAAAATTATAAAAACTTGTGACGTCGTAATTGGTGATTTTGAAGACGACCGCAGACCGATTCTGCAGATCGCACGTTAGAATTTAAATAAATGTGTTTAGTGACTTTTCAAGCAGTTATTTCGTTCTGTTCGGCCGTCTTTCAGTTGATTGATTGTTGATTGTTGATTGTTGTTCAGTTGATTGAGACGTGCATTTTTTTAAAAATAACATAACATAACTTTATTATTTCTATAGCGCAAAATCCATGCATATATGATCTAATGCGCTTTACATAAATAGTTATCATAGTATTACAACAATAATGTACTTATAAAAATTATTCATATATATATATATATACCTATAAAAAACCGATGTAATTGAAATCGCTTAAAAACTTAAATAAAATAAAAAAATCTATCTTAGAAACACTACGAACACAAATTATATGCTAATTTTTAAAAAATGAGTTTTTAGCTGTGAAAAAAATAGCTTAAAGTTTTGTTTGCTGTCGTTTTGCATAATCATGTGAGACAATTATAGACGAATGCATGCTGGTATGAAAACAAATCAGGAATCTCTATAATTTGTTCTTCTGATTAGCATTTTACGTTAATGAGCAGAATTATCTGCACATGCTTTAACTATGCACATGCGTTTTGAATCTTGGTACACTTCAAAGCCGTTCTCTGCAAAACAACAAGATGAAATGACGAAATTCTGTGTATTTTGGACAACGTCAGCCACGACGGCTAATATTCGGTTTTTCTCTTTGGGGTAAAATGCTCTCTTTGAATATTCAGCAGGAGCTAGTTCTTAAAGCAATAAATAAGCAGAATACGTCAGGAAAGTTGCGAGATTCTCAAGTAAAATATGAATTCATTTTCTACCAGACGTTGTCGTTGAAGTTGCCGTTGGTTTGGTCTGTGGAATTGGTCTGCAGTCGTCTTCAAAAACACCAATTATGACGTCAAAAACTCGTTCCATTCCTTCCATTTTAGTGCGCAGTCATTCAAAAAGTGAAGCCTTTGGAAATCTTCGTATTTTTGCTGTTATTCACGCTTTAAGGCTCGGAAAGCAAAAAGTTTTCTTAATTTTACTCGATAATGGATAGTTTTAGCATTTGGTTGATTAAAATGGCATTTTGAAATTTCTGTTCATTTGACCTTTAATGAAGGCTGTAATAAAACTTGGTATGAAAAGAGACTAAAATCTGTGCTTTTAGACTATTTTAAAAGAGAATATGCAGTTCAAGTCAGCTCTCTTTGTTAACCTCAATTCCTTGCCTTCATTGTGTCGCATTCATTGAAACCTTTACTGTGGTGTGGATTAACCAAAATGTCTTTTTCAGCCTCAGCTCCCCGACTATAACCATTAGGCCACTGCATCTCCCATTTTCAGAAACCAAACAGACTAGTAGTAATCAGAGATTAGGGGAGTGCGTTCAACCTATGTCAAAGTTAGTTACTATGCTTATACCTCACTAAACGCGAGGAGGAAAAGTGTGAGAAAGATTATGTGACGAGCCAAAAGAACAAAGAATAAATGAAATATTATGTACACAAAAATAATTATTTATTTCACTTTCACACAGTAATCCACTACACGCATATTACATTCACACAAAAATTTCCCCGTCAAAACGTCTAGTGTTTCTAGGAATAGCGATATATCACAAATTGAAGTGATGAAACAATTTCGATCCGTATTATACCCACTCTCGATGCACTTAATTTTAACAATTTTTAGTTTTGTGCAACATATAATTGCAGGAAAATACGCTGGTTTACCTACGAACGAACTCCGTATGAAACTACGCATCGACTTACTAAATTTCCACTCTTTTTATGATGTTCTGTGGCTGAAAACAACTCTGCTACCTTGGATGACAACCTTCTTATGTTTTCCATGACATTTTTGGCAAAATTATAATTTTGGCAACACGCTTTTAACCCTTTTTTCAAGCAAAACAATGTTTCTAAGCTCCGTTTGGGACGCCATCTTGTTTAGCATGAAATTGAGGCCATCTGTGGCTACCAGTTTCCCGGCCGAGATTTGCCCCTGCAAAAATCAATTGGGGCGGCCAATCTGGTGTCCATACATCTGCGCGCGCATTACGGCTCGATTCATTCTGCATAACAGTACACAGGCATACCAACTTAAAAGACACAGGACGCAAAAACAAAATTAGGCTTGTGCTCTCCTTCGTCGAAGGCAATAAGATTTCTGGACAACTTTGTTCCATGTAAACGTCCTTCAAGAGTTTTAAATCACAGCCGTATTTGATGTCACCAGAATATAAAGATAAATAATGTCCACATGTGTAATGCTCTGTTTGTTCACAACAATAAAATAAAAGTTATGGGGTAATAACACCCGGTCCCTTATTTTGAGACGTTCTTTGGTATTCTATTTTTTTTGACTTTTTTGCTTGTTTACAAGCAAAAAGAGGAGAATAGCGGTTAAGTGGGGTAATCTGGAACCACATTCTTGTTAACTCTCAAGGGACTGTTTTAATTTCTCAAGGGAATACTTTCTGCTGTGGGTGATCAAAGCACGTGACTTGTAAAGTGTCACTCTATAGTTGTGCTTCAGCACTTCCGTTCTTGTAGAAAAAACATGACTTGTCAAATTTACAAACGTTATATAACAATTAAAAACGTGAGTAGCCCACATCTTACGTGACATCACCAATTAAGAATGTGAGGGGTTCAGCGCTCGAAGGCAGCGAAGTTTAAAACGATTAAGAACGCAATTTGTACTGGTACAAGTCTTTAGGCGCTAATATTAATTTAACCTAAAACGATTAACAACGCAAATTTGTACTGGTACAAGTCTTTCACACACTAAAACGTTGCTAATAGTTAACCAAAGGGAACTCATTTCGTGACAATTGATTATTTCTGCTGAGTTGCACAATTTAGAATTGCAACATTCAATGCAGGTGTGAAGTGATATTTACAAGTGTCTTTGTAGCCTGTTGTGAAATTACTTCCGGTGGAAGCAGTAAACAGTAAAGTTTTTGCTTCTGTTCAGAAGTTAATGCATCGCCATTAGAAAAAAAAAACAGCAACTGTTTTACTGGAAATGTAGTCGTTAGAAATGGCATGTGTAGCCTTAAGGTAAAGAATAACGCGAGGAGAAGCGGCTTTTGGTAATATCCAATTGAAACGAAAATGTACTTCTCAATGTGGGGTTAAGATTGCGTGGCAAGACAAAAGGTAACTCTGTCGTGCGTAACCTTTATCGGGAACCCTGCATTAAGCCGAGTAGAAATCTTTCTAACTCGAAAGAAAACAACTACCAGTATTTCGATTAAAGGCAAGCGTCAAAGTTTACCATTTTTAACCAAGCCAAAGTATATGAGTCGCAAAGCGCCCAACCGTCGCGACTGACAAATACAGCATTTCCTCCGCGAAAATAAAAAAATGCTTGAACTGAAAGACATTTGAATTCTTCCATGATATGTTCCAACAACAATGCCCAGGATAAACCTTCTACTCATACTAACTTCATGCAAAAAAGTCGATATCTTGAAGAGATCTTTGATTACATGTAGATGGTTATTCCATATGTGGAATTATAAGAAAAGCCATGTTATCTCTAATTCTTCAAATGTTTAGGGAAGTTTTGCATCCCAGTAGCAAAAGAAAAAAACAGGACTAACAGTTTCAAAAACTTGGTTTTTGAGACAATTACCGTATTTATCGATTTAATTTTTCACACCTCAAATGTGATGCTTATTCGAGGGCAGCACTTATTTGAGGGTGGCTCTTATTTAAAATTTGGATGCCACAATTTTTTTACAGTAACTAAAAATAGCGTCTTTTGATTGTCAGTATTTGCTCTTGCTGAAGAGAGAAGTGGCACTAGCTAGCTGCCCTGGCAAAGTTCGCGGCCTTCACAACATTTACAGAACTAGGTATTGCAAGAATGATGCATAGAAAACTAATGGGCAAGCGGTAAAACAATCCCCTTGAACTGCAAAACATTGCTTTTGATGGAAAGAAATGGCCAAGTTTGTTTCAGAGTTGTTTAGATAGTGCTGTTTTTATTTAAACAGAGTTCTTCGTATAAGCACTGCATCGGGACTTCAGCGCTTATTCGGGGGCGGCGCTTATGAACTTTTTTGTCACAAATGCAGCGCTTATTCGGGGGCGGCGCTTATTTGAGTAAATATGGTAAGCAGTGAAGGGTTTCGCAAATACAAAACAGCCATACTCATCTGCAGCCCTCAGCAACTTTCTGATTGGCTAGCTATTGCCACAATAATTGCTCTTGATAAGCTTTCATTAGCTATCTCCATTTATTCAAAATAAGGTAACTGACCAGTCTGAATATTTAAAAATACTCTCTGTTTTGTAGTTAAGTAATAAATATATTCAGTTTTTGCCTTTATTGCTATGCCAAATACTGGTATTTGTTTGTTTCTTTAATTAGCTGCGAAAGGTCATAAAGTGTGTGTTGAACTTCTTCTTAACAGCAATGCCTCCCTAAATGGCAAAGACAAGGTAAGATTTGTGTACTTAATTTGATGTGCACAATTTCCTGCGTAGTCTCTCTTATACATGTATAGCTATGAATTTGTGGAAAAATCCTTGTTATAGACCTCCAACAACATAATAACGTTAACCTGCAACTGGGTCTCTGTGGCAAATTGCCACAATTTCTCTCTCAAACTGTACAAATTTCGCTTCTTTCTAAAAAAAAAATGTCCTAGCAGTTTGAAGAACAACTTAACATAATCCCTTTAATTATTAAATACAACAGTTACCTTCAAAAAGGGGTGTTGACTTAATTGTACACGGGCCAGTTTTTGTGTGGACTTTAAAGTCTACACATTGTTGTGATGCAGTTTTTTCCGATTGGGGGGTCACTTTCCGTGATAACTCGGGTTAGTGCTTTCGGAAGTTTTCGACAGTGATCGGAGAATCCGAAGTTTCGGTGAGATGTCTGAGATGGGCAGCCAAGGCAGTAAACCCAGAAATTCGATCAGTATCGAGTAAGTCGCACTTTATTCTTGAATCTAGAAGCCTTTTTTGACACATCTTTCGAAGAGCATGTGGTGGCTGGAAAATATACATCAAGGAACAACTGCAAAGGTAGCGGTGGCGTAGATGAAAAGTGAAATAACAATCGCGACGGCTGAAATCTGCATATCTAATGAGCTGAACAACTGCGGTCGTAGGTCACGTTTCTCTTTTTCACACTTTGTCTCACTTTCCGCAGTGTTTGGTTTTTCTGTGCGGCTTGAGCATTTTTGATTCGCATATTAAAACGAATCAAATGTCTGGTTATTTATTTCTTTCAGCTTTGCCACATACAATGAATGCACAACGAGTTGTATCAAAACAAGTTCGCTGATCGTGTTGTTTTACTTGTCTTGGACTCCGGGATATAATTCACCTGCTCCATTTCTCTCAAGTAGTATATTTAACAAAAGACCGATGTCGTATTCAGAACTGAACTAAAACATTGTCATGATAAGAATAAAAATAACATCGGACCGTAGAATATGCATATATCCAAACCGTGCGACAAAATAATTTAATTGTCGGTTCAAATAACGTCCTTCGCCACCTCTCAAAACACCGACTTCAAGTGAATATTTCGTGAACAGAAAAATATATTTCTCCGCCTTTCTACGCAAGCTATTAAGAAATTATATGTGAAAGCTTATTGAAACGCTCTTATTCCAAAAAGGTTAAAAAAAAGAACTCATTGAAAGAAAATAATTTTTTTTTGATGAGTTGTTTACAAACTTTACACAAAAAGTAAGGGTTGTGTAAACAAGCGATGCGAGACAGTTCATGTGCTCCACTCAACATTTCTTTTTTTAATGAAAATAGTATCCTATCTTGCTAGCGGTAAGGAAAGGCTTTTGGTCTAATAACTGCTGTTCTTGTAGGATTCTAGGTTTTTATTTGCATGAAAAAAAGGCATTTGTCGTGAACGACGTGACAAAGGGTCACACCATGCTCCTTCACATTGCGTGACATCCCAAGCGGCAATGGTAACGTGTGTTTCTTGAAGCGTAGTACATAAGACAAGTAATAGTACACTTTGTTCTTCCAACAGTCTTGTAAAAAATAAATTGATTGATAATTTCTTTGTTTTTTCGCCTTGTATCTCTAATTACTCGATTCGAAACTTGAAGTTGTTGCCTGCTACAGTAACTCATTGATTAATTCATAATGTCATTTAATCAAATGAAAGTCCACACATGTTCGCATAGTGGACTCACTTTTACTGTTATTTAAATTTATATAAGAAATGCAAATCCTTGCAGCCCAATGTCCTCCCTGTGACATCACAAAGTGGTCACGTGATACAATTTTTTGTTAAACTGAATCGATATCATTAGTGTGAGATTTATACCGACGCCAAATGTTTTGGGCCAGTTGGATAAATGCATTAATGCTTTTCTGGCTCAACACCCACACTACAATTATTGACAAAAGGGGTTCGCCCACCCATCCCCATCCCCCTGTCTCAGTGTTGGATAGTACAATGTGCCCAAACTACTCGTGCAGTGCGTTTCAGTTTGTGGCAAAAAATGACAGCAATTGAAGGCATTATTTTTCGGCATGCTACACAACATTGCAAAGAGGGAGAGGGGAAATTACTTATAATTACTTTTTCATGTATCAAGTAAGAAAAACAGCAACTGCACCAAGCTATGTTTTTGATAATGTTAGCAACTTAATTTGCCTTAAATTGTTATGCCTATGTCAGTATGTTCCTGCTTTGTCATTATGTTGTCAGTGTTAAAGTTGTTCATATTGGTGACATCAACATCAAGGCGTGGTGTTTTTTTTGTTGTGTTTTTGTGACCTTGCCATTATGTCATTATGTCACTAGTGTGAACTAGTCCTTGACATTTGAAAATGAAAGGTTGTAAATTTGTGATAGCATATCAAGTGAGTGAAAATGACATGTGGCTGCAGTACAAAATATGGTAGGAGCACTATTCCTGAAAATAACTAAAAATAAGTTTCTTAGAAAAACAGAAAATAAACCAAAAGAATAAAAAAAAGAATAAAAATTTATGTGTACAGTGTACACACATTTACATTGTGTTACCTATTAGGGTAATAATATTTTTATGTGTGCCAAACTATATACAGTGTACCTAAAGGCTTACCCCAAATGGCATTGCAGTCATGAGCTAATTGTGCGGTGTCTGACATTTTCTGCAGGCTAAGAGAACATAACATTATCATGTTACCATAATGATTACCATTATTGAGAGCTAACCATAAAAAGGCTAACCGAAGTGCTATTCAGGCTAACTGGAGTGCATATAGTAGGCTAAGCGACGTAGACTAATCGTAGTGAAAATCTGCAGTCTGCAAATGTCAGTCAGCACTGATTGTGCATGTTTATTAACATGCAACTGTTAGTTGATAAACAATCTTGATGTTTTTGTTGAATTCAATTCTGGCCAGGATGGTAGAACCCCTCTGTTGATGGCAATACAGGGAGCCTATGAAGACGTTGTCAAATTATTGCTGGAGAGAGGAGCCAAGGTTAATATAGCAGATAATTCCAAAAAGTAAGTACTACCTTACAAAATGCACAAATGAAATACCCGGTATATGAAGTATAATACATACCGGTATGCAAAATATAACATAGGAACTGTCACAAGATGTAGTGCTAAGAACCCAAAAATTAATGTCTTCAAACCAATGAAAATTGCATTTGTTATTAAACACCAGTTGATTAACGTTGAATGCTAGCCCATCTTCTGAGCTGAGGTCAACTTGACTTGGCTGTTTCAATACAGTTAAATCACATGCTTTTGATTATAATGTATTGTCAAATCTGATAATAAACCACCAATGAAATCCAACTTAAAATAGATATTTGAAAATGGAACATGCCATATTGATTTGAATCTTTCATTAAATTCTCTTTGATACGCTTAAAATTGCCAGGAGTGAAGATTTGATCATAGTATGTAGCACTTTAATTAACACACCAAACAGGCAAATGTGCAAATACCGGTAGATTTAATATGTAAGTGGCAATAGCTATAACTACAAGAGCTTATCACGGGGTAGGGCAACCCATGGATCCAATGGGCAACTGGGTGCTACACTTGTAATATAATTTATTGGGTTAACCTCCTCCCTTGTCTAGGGGGCTCCGAATTCAATTTTTACACTCTTTGTACACTGTATATAGCCAACTGGTCTGCCACCCAGCAGTTGGGATTTTTATCAAGCTTTTGTTTGTTTACAATGCTGGGTTGTTTAATTTATTAACCCATTGACTCCTGAACCAGCCTAAACTGGCCGTTAAGGATCTTGGCATTTGCTTGTGACGTCATCACCTTTCACCCAGAAAGGCGACATCTATGCTCAAAGTGAATAGCTTGATGTAAGACTATGCCAAGTGATTGTTTGGATGAAAAATCGTTTTTTCCTTCAAACGTGCCTGAATTTTTGCTCAAACATGCCTGAATTTTTGCGTGTGGTCTTTAATTTAATAGAAAAACATTGTCCTTCTTTTTTTTTTTTTGGGGGGGGGGGGGAATTTATTCGCTCGCTCAAAAACCGGGATCTGGAAATGAATTTCTTAAACTACTATGTGACATAAGCTTACGTTTGAATTATTTTGGCATGAGACCAGTTGAAAACTCACCTTTAGCATTAGAAGTCCGCTTATTTGACACATCTCTGCACCCGTCAGGTAGTGAAAGGACATTATTAAGTCTGAAAACCCCTAAGCCACTAGCATATCTCAAAGAAACGAGATGTGTTGCTGTCTGAAGATTGCTAAGCCCTGCCAAGACTGGCGGTAAACTTAGCTTTAGAATACGCACTGAGCCAGGCAAGGTCTAGAAGCAACTTCTGTTCCAAAAAACGTTATTTTCTTGAAGTTTTGGCACATTTGCCTTGTGTTGCTGTGTTGAACGTTTGGAAATAAGAAGGAATTTTTAGACTTATAAAAATTCTCTTAGATTTAGCCCGTAGCTGTTCCCGTGATTCAGCTACTCAGGGATATCCCATAATAATCTTTAAAGTGTGACATGAAAAATATTTTCTGCTTATTTGAAAGGCCTTTCGAAATACAGAAGAATGGCGTTTTTCTTTTCGAAATATCCTTTTTCGTTTCAGAGATATTGACGTTTTTGTATTATGCAAATTAGATCAGTGATGATGTCATAAGATTTGACTCTAAAAAATGGTAAAATACTGAATAAAAAATATCTCTGGAAATATTGAAGCAGTGTTCTTGAAACTTGGCGCCACAAATGTGCATCACAACAGGAACAAAATGTCACCCTTAGTATTATTGCCATAGCAACTCTTTCGGCTCCAGTCTCTCTCTGTCAAAAAGACAAATATCCTCATATCTGACCTCTAAAGTGAGACAAAGGGTCCTGCTTTAAAACAGACATAGTTCCCATATTGCCTTAATTCCCACCATTGGTTTGGCTGCGCTAGATGGTTCTTGGTTTAAGACAAAAACTGGTAATTTTAGTTTTTATTGAGACAGCACCAGCGGCAAAACTGTTGTCATGGCAACAGCTCTTACAGCGAGCTATTCAATTGTGAAGCAGAACAAGATCTTGCCAACGATATCTAAACCAGCATGATGAGATTGATGGAGCTTGAAATATGCACCAAAACGCTTCAAAATTTCAGTGAAAAACTCAGAGGAAAATTTCCCCTTTCCACCCTTTGCTTGTCCATGGTAAGTAGTTCTTGCCTCGTTTGACCTTTCGTGGAAATTCTTCTACTAGAAAGAAGCCTGGTAGCTAGAAGGCCAAACACTGCAGCAAAAAGAAAGGAAGAAGAGAAAAAGGAAAAGCGAAAAAATAAAAATAAAAAGCCCAAACACGAGCTAAAAAACGCTGTTAAACGTGATTCTGGTGAAAAACAAGGATGTATTTTGCATTTCAAGGCCTGTTTTGAGTCTTAAGGGACTGTATTTATTGAGTTTTTTTTTTTCAAAAATAGCTCTTAGTCGGTGTGATGGGCCATGTAATCAGTCAGTCAGTGGGTCAGTGAAGTATGTTTGTTTGTCACACCAATCAGATTTCAGGTACTATCAGAACCAATCAAATTGTAGTTTTTAAGGGGGAAGCAATCTGACACAGTTGTAGTGAGGGATTTCGTTCGAAGATTTTAGATTTGTAGGAGGCCGAATTGGTGAGTTGTGAATTACCCCTGGATTAAAAACATTTTTCGTAATGCTCGCCTGCTTACAACGCACACGCCTTGAGCAAAAGGCCCAACACTAACTTGTTATTCGTCTTATTCGAGCGTACGTTTGGAGAGGCTAGCTTTCCTGACCGTAGTAAAAATTACATAGAACAATTGCATAAAGTAGATTTGAAGAATAATGTTGTCATTACTTTTGCCGCCCGCTTTGCGAAGTTCGTTGGGAAATTGGAAAGTTTGTTACGAAGTTGCCAAATAGGTTGCGAGTTTGTAAATCAAATTGTGACCTTCGATACAAAGTTCCCAACTTCGACCTGAATTTATTAAAACCTTCTGTAATTATGTTATCAAAAAGGGCTTTGGTATGCTAAACTGTTGGAAACAAATGTCATAAAAATAAAAAACTTTTATGTTCGGCGAGCCGTAAACATGTTGTCTTGAACAAATTAGTCTTCCCTGTTGAGTAGCGTCGGCTTCGATTAAAATCAATTAATTTTTACATATGGGTAAACCATCCAGTTTCATCCGGTTTACAAATGCAGAAGACTTGAAATTGAAGAGAGTGAAGACTATGCCTCACAGAAATCGTTAAATATGTGTTTTCATACAAAAAAGTTAAAATTTGTCTGACCAATTTTCTACATGCATAAAATTTATTTATCGGCAAATCACTTGCGTAATCGCTGATGCGAAACGTTGTCTTGCACTTCAAGCTACTTCAACCTTCCTTGACCAGTTCTTAAACTCATCGCTAATGATGAGCTGGAGAGCTGGTGCCTAAAAGGTTAGTGGGGGGCCAGCTACAAGCAGCATAAAAAGGAGGTATCCATGGCAACCCTGGCAGCGGGTACCACCCAAACAGCAGCCACTAACCGACACCGTCACACTGAGTAAACTCAGTAGAGATACTTACCTATGGTTATACCTACCTGACACAGAAACAAACCACCGAAACTGTCTGCTACCCCA
This sequence comes from Oculina patagonica, assembly GCF_052425735.1. Classification (NCBI taxonomy): domain Eukaryota; kingdom Metazoa; phylum Cnidaria; class Anthozoa; order Scleractinia; family Oculinidae; genus Oculina; species Oculina patagonica. The sequence goes on from NC_135758.1 coordinate 15,136,777, forward strand.
AAAGGGGGGTTGGGAGGGAGCAAAAATATTTAGCGAATGATCCGATACGATCAGCACTTAGCAAAGCAAGCAAGGCAATAATGCAAAGGCAATGCTGATAGCAAACACAACAACGCAAGGCCCCTGAAAACCCCCTGAGGGCCACCCCGGAGGCCACATGCAGCAAAGACGGAGACCGCTGGCCATCTCCGCTCGAGTTTAACTTTGCCTAAATTATATTTAGCTACGTAAATATTTAGCCACATTAAAACTCGTTGCTAATGATGAGCTTGGGAGCTGGTGCCTTAAAGGTTAGTGGGGGGCCAGCTGCAAGCAGCATAAAAAGGAGGTATCCATGGCGACCCTGGCAGCGGAAACCACCCAAATATCCCGTTTCCAGGTGCTTGGAGAACGGAGGGACCCGCTGACAGGGTGACCGGGTACCTCTGAACACCTCAAGCGAATCCCCAAGCACCAGGAAAAAACTCCCGCCATAGGGTAAGCTAGGAAAGGTAATAAACGCATACCTGGCAAATCTGCAAGCTGGGTCGGGTTGAATGATGCTGACGTGGCAAGCCTTAAGTTATCAAGGGCAGTGAAGCTAATTTATGAGATAGTGCCGCTAACGTTTCAGCCGGAGTCCTGATGTAGAGCTGATAAGCGTTACTAGACCAACGGCCCATGGTTTGTATAAGATGGTCTGGCACCCCATTACGCGCAGCGACGGTGGCCGCCCCGATGCGGAAGCTGTGCGAAGAGAAGTTACCCGGTATCTGGCATGGGCCGAAGCCATAATCTGCCTAAGCTACCCTGTAAAGTTTGTATGAGTAAGTGGCTGTCCATTCGCAAAAAGGAACAGCAGGCCAGGAGTATCCCCCCTGGCGGCCAGGTAAGACATCATGGGGACGCCCACCAAGTCCAATGTGGATAAAGCAGCCCTTCCTAAACGGGTCAGTCTTGGAACCTTAAATCTGCACACGCATAGACGAGGGCAGCGACGAAGAATCCACTGCGATGTCCTGAACGCTCAAGTGAAGGGATGCAGAAAATGCTGACAAGTTAGGCACTGTAAACTCCGATGCGCGGAGAAAACCAAAAATCCCAGAGAACACGCAGCCCAGAACATCTGATGATCAGGTAGGCTAAGATCCAGAGACCGCCAGATTACCAGCATTAAGTCGTCCGTAATAGGCAGCCGTGTGGAGGAAGGAGTACCTTGGTAACACTTGATGCCACGAACAACCCTCTGCAGGCGAAGACAGTCAATGAGCGGATCTGGAAAACCTTGGTCAATGTGAAGAGCTCTTATACCAGAAAGATAGACCTTAATGGAGGAATGCTGCAAAGTCCTAGCCAAAAACGTGACGAAAAGACACAGCGTCCATTCATCTGTAGGGCATGGCGACCCCGAGGGGTGCAGCTTTCCCAGCTGACGGCAAAAGGAGATGAACTTTGTTTGGGCCGATGCATAGGAGCGCCGAGTTGATGGAGCCAGGCCCTGCGTCAGGAAGGAGAAGCACTGTTGCTCCAAAGTGGAGAGGTCAAGTCCGTCAGCAGGTCGGGAGGGATTGGCGTAGGATGCGGATGTGCACGTGGGGCCAGTTGCCTGAATTCCTGCCAAGGAAATCGAGAAAGAGCATCATCAATCTGATTGGTAACACCAGGCACATGTTGGGCAGCAAACGAGAAACAATGGCGAGCCGCCGCAAGCAGCAAACTGCGAAGCAACTGCATGAGGCCAGAGATTTTAGACGTCCGAGAGTTCAGCATGTGGACAACAGCCTCGTTGTCTGAACGGAAAAGCACATGCTTACAGCACCACTGGTGGCCCCAAACATGAGCAGCGATTACTACTGGGAACAATTCCTTATATGCGATAGACTGCTGCTGTTGAGACGGGGCCCAAGACCCTGCGAACCAGCTGTCCTTTAAGAAAGCGCCGTAGCCCAGTGATCCTGCCGCATCTGAAGAAACTTCCACCTCCGCTTCCAAAGACAAGCCTGGAAAAAGCCAGAAGCTAACCCCATGCCACTGCGACAAGAACTGGTGCCACCAGCGCAAGTCCAGGTGAAACTCCTTATTGAGGCGAATCGGGTGATCCCTCTTGCGGAAGCAGCAGAGGAGATCGATCATGCGACGAAGAAAAGTCCTGCCGGGCCACACCACTTTGGCCGCATGATGTAGATGTCCGATGAGGGATTCCAGTTCGCATCTGTTGTAGTATTTGCGTGGAAGCCAGGAGCGGATCAAATCCTTCAACGCAGAGAGTTTTTCCGCAGCTAAACGGGCAATTTGGCTTATGGAATCCAATTCAATTCCCAGAACTACCAACACCGTTGCAGGGTCCACACATTTCTCTGGATGGAGAGGTAAGCCTAGCGGTTTGCAAACTGCTAAGGCAACAGCCAGGTTATGTGCGCACTGCGAAGAATCTGGGGGGCCGGCAGTAATGAAATCGTCCAAATAGTGTAGCAAAGCCAGGATGCCATAAGGGTGCACTAGGATCCACTCCACCAAGTCAGCAATTGAATTGAAAATAAACGGGGCAGAGCGCAAGCCAAAGGGTAGAGCCAAATCAATGTAATATTGGTTGTGCCATTTCATCCCCAACAAGTAACGATCTGAGGGGTGTACCGGGACATTGCGATAAGCAGACTCGACGTCAAATTTAGCCATTAGAGCCCCCCGTCCCAACTGGGACACAAGGCGAATTATCTGATCCATCGTAATGTAGTGGAGTGTAAATTCATCTGGGTTGATCCCATCATTGACGCTAGACCCTTCGGGCGATGAAAGATCCACAATGAGACGCCACTTCCCCGGTTGCCCTCATTTGGGAATAACGCCAAAACTGCTCACTTGGAGATTGGGTAAAGGGGGGGAATTGAACGGGCCTGCCACCCTACCCCGCGAAACCTCATTGGCCAAGTACTTGTCAATAACAGAATCATGCTGATCCGCCAATGGTTTATTCCTCTTGGCTGGTTTGAGAGGATGGGAAGGGGAAAAACCTAATCAAAACCAATGACAAATTCCCTCTAGTACAAACTGAACCAGCTGTTGGTTAGGATGATGGTGCAACTCCCGGGCGAACTGCTCTGCCTGCAGTGGAGTAACTGCTGAGAGGGGAGGGAGAGGCACTAAAATAAAGAATACAGCAAGGATAGGATAAATAGCTAGCTACAGGAAATTGTCCCCCCCCCCCCCCGCATGCATGTATACAAGCCACAAGCAAAGGAAAACGTCAAATAGCCGGTTTAATTACACAAGGCAGAGTGAAACAAAATTGCTACACAACACTCCTCCGCCCTCAAAGCAAGAAATACAACAATTAAATCAGACAACAGTTCATGATCGCCTAGACTTGCTCCGGGAATGTGGGGGAGAGGCAGGAGGGCATTTGGACTCAGCAGTCTGCTTGTTGGAGGATATGGAACAATCTCCGACACGATGCTGGCCATGGCAGTTTGAGCACTTGTGGGCGAAACGGCATCGAGTAGACAGAGCAACACATCGGCCACTGTTCCACGACCTGCAAATGACGTTGGATGATGGCGCTCCATGAGGCTCGCTCAGGACATTAACAGCGTCACCGCGTACAACAGCTCCAGCAGCATAAAAGTTAAAAAGTTGCACGTTCACAGCTGACCAGTCGGTCAAATTCGTCGCGGCAGCATGTTCGCGAAACACCCGATCGTATGCCAACCAAACTCGGCCAGAAAAATGGCGATACGTCCGCAGGATCATCATCTGGTATAGCAGCAAGTCCTTTGCGCGGTTTGGGAAATAAGCCGTCAGAACGCAGCAGTACACTGACAAAGCCTCCATCCAGGTGCCGATGTCCTCGATGCGCTTCTTAGGCTTCTTTTGCGTAGATGTAATCACCACTCTTCCGTCAAAGAGGAGCTGAGGATCGTTATCAGCTGACTGCGACTGTTCGATATTTGTGGACAGCAAATCGCTAAATTCCACAAACTTGTTCAAAGCAATCTGAGTCACCAGCTTTGGCGGCACTGGAGAATATCCTGGCGGCAACACGAAAGACTGCTGCAGGAAGGAGCGATCGAAGAGACAAGCGGTGAAGAAAAGGTAGACACGAAAGAAGGTACAACAACGTTTGGCCTACCTTGCGACTAAGCAAACGGTCCGATCGACACAGGGGGGACGAGAAGCCAAGGCCAGAAGCAGCCAGCATCGAAGCTTGACTTTGGAGACTTTGATCCGAGAACGTGGGGGGAACGCCCCCAATCGCACCGGCCACGCTGGAAGGTTGCACAGGCGCTTGCAACGAGCTCGATGTAACGGCCTGTTCGGCTGCCAAAGCCTCTCGTACAGCCGTCACCACTGAAGCTAAAAAAGCAGGAGATGGCACATCCGGAGCGCTGGCTGGAATGGCAGAACTGCCCGGAACGATCGCCGAAGAAGTCCTAGGAACGTTCGCCAGCAAAGAATTAACACTGGAAGCCGGTAAATCAGAGGCATTGGAGGTTTGCAATGGAAGGCCAGCCGCCACCCTGTTATTAGTGCCTCTTGTAGTCGGCATGTCAAACAATAGGAGTACAGCGAAGGAACCAAGCAAAAATATTTAGCGAATGATCCGATACGATCAGCACTTAGCAAAGCAAGCAAGGCAATAATGCGAAGGCAATGCTGATAGCAAACACAACAACCCGAGGCCCCTGGAAAACCCCCGAGGGCCACGTGCAGCAAAGGCGGAGACCAATGGCCATCTCCGCTCGAGTTTAACTTTGCCTAAATTATATTTAGCTACGTAAATATTTAGCCACATTAAAATCATCGAGTTCAGAAATCGCCATGACTTTCGAGCAACATGTCTTGTTTCTCCTCAACTACCAAACTTGAAAAGTTCAGACTTCATAACAAAGTTTCCAATTTCCCAACAAACTTCACAAAGCGGGCGGCCAAAGTAAACTGAAATCAACTCTAAAACATCTCGTTCAAACATTTAATGAACCGGTATAAGTATTAACTTTGCTGTTAAAAGCAACCACGATCGATAGCAAAAACAGAATAAGAGCGTGCCATTCCGTGACAATTTGATAACTCAATTAGTTCTTGTTTGTTGAATAGAATTTACGTTGTCAATGAACAAAAATCTTTGTTGAACAGTTCTGACAGAAAACAAATACTCCAGGTGTACTGCGCTTTAAAGACCTTTCCCGAAGAATGTGGTTTTTGATTTGATTCGTTTATTACTTTGTTTATTATAGTACTTTTCGTTTAATGTCTATATGGAGACGTGGCTTTTTCCAGAAAAACAAGGGTATCGTGTTACGTTCGTTTTAAATAACAAAGGTATCATGTTACAAAAGTGAGAAAAACAACAGTGTTTGGCAAAAAGCCAAAAGTATTCCGTAACAAACAAAAGTAACACGTTACGGCTGCTAGAAAGCTAGCAACGAAATAACCGCTTTAAACAGAATAAGAATGTGTCATTTTGTGGCATATTTTTGATAATTGAATTAGTTTTTGTTTTTCAATTAAATGATGAAAATTTACGAATTAAATAAAACAGTTCTGATGTATCAAAATGCATGTGAAAACTATTTTGTTTGCAAGCAAATTTGTGCAAAAAAGTGTCTCCGTGGGCGGCCATACAGTAATAGCTCAACCCATGGCATAAACCATCCCGACAGGACAATCACCCAGTTTCACCCCAAGCCACCCCATAAATTGAAAAAATAACTCCTGCACGCTAAGCGTGCCTATGTTTTCTCAAGGGGATATTTTAATTTCTCAAGCGAATACTTTTCACTGTGGGTGATGAAAACGTCACTCAATAGTAATGCGTCAACACTTTCAATCCCAATTCAAACTGTTATCTATTGATAGTGAGATAATAATAATAATATATACATTTCGCCGATAAAAGGTTAAAAATAAAACTTAAGGTAAAAGCTGTTAAAATTGATGCTAAACGTTTTCGATCTGTTCGATCATGATCGAACAGATCGAAACATATCGAAAACGATCATGATCATGATCGAACAGATCGAAAACGTTTAGCATCAATTTTAACAGCTTTTACCTTAAGTTTTATTTTTAATAATAATAATAATTTATTATATTAATAATAATAATAATAATATAAAATATTTTAATGAGGAGGCCTCCAATCACCATAAGTGATTTTCAGGAGGGTCCTCAAAACATAAAAATTGACCAATTAAAATTGATTGAAAAGAAAATTAAAAGCAAACCCATGCTTAAAAATAATAAAAATTGTTAAAAATGATTAAAAAATAAGATATTTATAATTAAAACGTAAGATAAAAAAGGAATTTTAAGGAAGTTCCCTCAAATTTCGCTTAAAAATCAAATGCAACATTGGCCTCTTTAGTTCATTGGGCAGTGAGGCCCAGCCATTTAGTGCTTTGAAAAAGGTTGTGTAATTGCCCCGTTCTGTTCTTGGTTTCTTTAATTTGGGAAGGTGGCCGTTTCTAGTGTTATAGCCATGAATTTGACTTGCATTTGTTCTAAAAACATCAAAATGTTCAGCAATGTCTTCCTTAATGGCATGAGGTTGCATCTAGGTCCATGACGTCTCTTATCTAAAGGCACCCACTGTAAAGATTTTATGACATCAGCTGATGACATTCAGTCTTTTTCAATCTTTTTTGCAAAGCGATTCTGAAATGATTGCAGCTGTTTCATCTGTGTTGTTAGACCAGGTTGATCGCCCCAAACATTATCTACATAATCTAGATGTTGAAGAACATGAAAGTATGCCATAAGAGTCTTCTTATCAAGTAAATGTGAGATTAGGTTAAACACTGTGAGGCAATGACCAAGTTTTTTTGAAAAGATAATTGACGTGCATCTTACAATCCCATTTCTCCTCCAATACCACACCTACAACCCCAGACAATACTGTTGGGAAGGTCACCTAGTTTGCGCTCCCCTCCCCCCTCATTCAATGTTGAAGTATACCTAGAGACTTAAACCACAGAATATTGTCCAGCATAATGTTCAGTAATACTTCAACATTGATATGGGGGAGAGGGGGGGCCTATACACGTTGTGTACGTACCTATAAATCAGATTTATTTAAAAGTTGTTGAAATCAAAGCGTTCATTTTCAACCTTCCCAAGGACTTCTGTCTTGGGTTGTCTGTGAAATGACTGGGCATGGTAGTACATCTTGGGGTCTTTACAGACTGTATTGAAAGTGTTACATGCAATGTTAATGGATGAAATTTTCAGACGATGTTGTTTATTACCAGGCACTTTCTCCAAAGTCAACATAATTAATTTTTCATTAAATAAAATTGGAATTAGACGAATTGATTGACAGGTGAAAGTTATTGTTGATTTCACAACGTTGGAATTAAGAGATGTTAAATGTGAGATGGAAATTCATACAGTTTTGGCGACCAATTCCACCAGCTGAGCAGTTAAACTTGGTACCGTGTGGACACTGCTTTGCTCGCTTAGTTTTGGACAACATTGAATGATAAGTGGTATCTCTATTGTCAGCTGTCAACACCTTGTTAACAAGTTGTGTATCTCAGACAACAGTACTCCGCGAAAATACAACAGTACTCCATAATGTTTCCGAAATTACAGCGCTCGGAGTTGATTTAACAGGAATGTACCCGGACGTGGTTAATGTTTATAAAGAAATGTTTCGTTGGAATGAAACTTGAAGTACATGTTGCTTTATTAAGAGGAAAACACACCATACTCCATCAAAACAAGGTAATGAAATGTTATCATTCTCATTATTTCACTTTGGAGTACTGTTCAAAATCACTGAAAAACGTTACCTCAAGATAAAAGCATCATCTCACTTGCTTGAAGTTTTACTGCTTAACTTATATTTAAGAAGAGCTGCATTAAATATCTTAAAATAGCGTTCTTCGGCGCGATTTTCTCATGGAGAACTGTGGAGTACTGTGAGACGAAATGTTTACAGTGTAATTAAGTTTACTATTGCTTGCCTGCAAGAAGTCACGGAAACTGTTCACACCGTTCGCATACGGTCAATAAAAATGTCACTTAGAAACAACTACGACATTGTCCCTAGTGTTCTTTAAAGAGCGTAATAAAACTGAACTAAACATACCAAATCCCAAAAACGAATAATTCCACCCTTCTACTCCGAAGATGTTTATGCTAATTCTCCTTACTGGTTGTATACAGTTCTTTAAATGTTAGTTCGGAGAAATGAGACATGAAGAGAATTGGTTTTTGACGTCTTAACCAAATAAGTTACACACTCCATACAGATAAATGTTTATAAACATCAGAACATGTCACGCAATAACAACACCGTTTAAACCGTCTTTCACCTAATCGGAAGTTTTTATTGCTTCAACTTTCAACTTGACCAAAAGGAAGAATATACTATACCGTAAAATTCCAATTATAAGCACCCCCCCCCCCCCCCCCGGTTATAGGCCCATCTACCTAGAAACAAAAAAATGCATCCGATTATAAACCCCCCTCTACCGGATGGCAGTACTGAACGAGGCTAAATGCTGCTTTATTATGCCTTTTTAAGTCGTGAATGCAATGAACGACTTTTAGCGGTCTGCTGGAGATGGTAGTCAATTAAATTGGTAACCTGGCAATTTTATATTAAGTTTAAATTAAGTTCAAAATGGCGGATGAACGTGGACGAAGGGATGGTTTCGCGAGATGTAATGGGAGTTTGTGGATGTACATCAGGAGAACACGAATATTTTTTCTTTATGGAAGGAATTTTTCTAGCGAGACCAGTGCTCGAATCTACATTTACACACAATATTGCAACGGAAACGATGGCCGAGGGAGCAAGGAGCTTACACGCCGATCAATAGCTTATTTTGAAAGTCCGCAGATAGGAAATTATCTTTCATTGAGATCCATCAAATAGTTGGTTAGTAATAAATAAGGCTGTATTTTCCACTACAGATTGGTATCACTCAGCAAGATGAAACTGATGCGTTTCGAAACAATTAGTTGGCTTGCTTTGTCTTTCGGTCCATCAATAATTTGCATGTTCCTCAAGTTTTTGTTCTAGTAATATTTTATATTCGTTGTCTCACTCTCGTTAACGAAGTTCCCAAGTACATCTATACATCTTAAAATCAAAATTTCCTCTGGCATTCTTAGCTCATTAGGTATTAAGCTTTCTGTGAATGATAAATTTGCTCTGCTATTTAAGGCAAAACTGCATTTGTAAACACAGTATTATACATCAGTCCCTTACAATTATTTTTTCTTCATACACATCGTCTGTCATAAAAAGGGACATATTAGTTCAACATGTGGTAATTCTAGTTCTCCAGGGGTGTATCATTGCACTCATGTAACTTTTTGCTTTGTCAGCATCCACTGAGTGCTATGGGGTAGACATTCAAAGAAATTTAACATTAATTCAAAGGGTGAGAGTACTAATTACCTTAAGGTTACTATTATCAGCGGCTATTAATTTTAGCCATTTTTTCTGAGAAAGATTTAGCGACTATTTAATATAGCCATTTTCCAAAAACTTCAAAAAATAGTAATATCGTGTAAACCAGCTTTTACTGGCCGGTGATGAACATATGGCTAAGATGAAAATAAATGTTCAGTAAAAGAAAACATTGAATGAACATAAATTGCATTGCCTGAAAGAACAAAACTAACAAAGTTACCAGTATCCATTTTATTCATGATTTTTTCAACTCGACCATGTTTAAGTGTGTGTTCCATTAGGGTGGGAAGAGGGTACCGGGGAGGTACTTGAAATTTGACCAAGACAAATTTAAGCAAGTACTAAATTTAACGACTTTCGCCCAACTCGCTAAAATCATTAATATAACAATAGTAACCTTAAGGTTGATTTCTGTACATGTCTCATGCCTCCTTCCCCCCCCCCCCCTCCCAATAAATGCATGCAGTCATCTCAGCCGAAAAGGAACCTGGTTGCATGCCATGCTGATTTATAACAAATTGCTTACACTTAGATGGTTTGTTATACGTGTTGTCCTACAGATTTATTTTAACAAGGCACATAGAATTTTTAATTAATTTACAGATTCACCAAAACAATATCCTGCAATACAGCACATCACTCTGCATGAGGCTAGGCTGTCAAGAGGTGTGAGCTGGAATGAACATCCTGTAGTAACTTGTATGAAACACATGATCAGCAGTTAGACTTTCAGAAAAAGAATTTTATTTCAAATTTACTCTCATTTCACAAACAGTGAATACTGTTCTCTATAAATTGACTTTTAGCAGACTGTACAGCTTGAAAAATAAAATATTTGGAAGTTATTGTTATTGACTGCTGAAAACAAAGAGTAAAAGATAAACAAGCTTTAAGGTTCAGATCCTTTAATCCAACATGGCCACCAAATCTATGCAGGATGGCTGGCAATGTATAGAAATTATTTAAAAATGAATTAATAAGGCTGATTAAAATGCATTGTTGATTTTCGAGGCATGTAAAGGAGTAAAGTAAACTTTTTGGTTACAAGTTAAGGTACCAGAAAAGGAAATAAGCAGCAGTTTTCAATTGTTACATGTGTCAGGCCCCTTAATTGATAATAAATTATGTTGACTTTACATCAAGCCTCAGCTTCATAGCGTACATAGTTTTTTTGTTATGGAATATTTCATGTTGGATGCCATATTCAGACAACCCCAGACAATACTGTTGGGAAGGTCACCCAGTTTGCGCTCCCCTCCCCCCTCATTCAATGTTGAAGTATACCTAGAGACTTAAACCACAGCATATTGTCCATCATAATGTTCAGTAATACTTCAACATTGATATGGGGGAGAGGGGGGGCCTATACACGTTGTGTACATACCTATAAATCAGATTTATTGACTGACAAATAAGTTGTTGAAATCAAAGCGTTCATTTCCAACCTTCCCAAGGACTTCTGTCTTGGGTTGATTGTAGGTATTTAAACGATGAGAAACAATCTAGTTGCTCTCCGTCCATGGAAAATTGAATGGGCAACTGGGTACAAAGTTCACTTTGGGAATTGGGAACAAAGTTCACTTATCTATTAATGCGAGATAATAAAAAGTTCACTTTTTGTTTTCATACTGTTTGGGCACAACTTGCAGAGATTGACATTATTTTCTGCTGAGATGCAGAATTCAGAATTGCAACATTATTTCATTGCAGGTGTGAAGTGAAGTGAAGTGTTTTTGTAGCCTGAATTTCCGGAGGAAGCAGTATAAGCTGAAAAATGTTGCTTTCGTCGGAAGTTAAAGCATCGCCATTAGAAAAATAGTAGCATTCATTTAACGGGAAATGTAGCCATTAGAAATGGCATGTGTAGCTGTAAGGTAAAGAATAACGTGAGGAAAAGTGGCTTTTGGCAATTATATTATGTGGGGTAAAGATTGCGTGACAAGACAAAAGATCGAGTAACAAGGCAACTCAATGTACTGGTCAACAGAAATTTGAATAGAGTTGTGTACTTTTTGACAGCTGATGCCATGTGAATGTTTTACCCTCCCAAGTCCTGTTCTAATTTTGTTTTCTATAAGCTGTAGAAACTACGTATACGTTATGAGGAGAATTTTGAAGGTAATTGTTCTTGAATCCAAATTAAATTACTCACTGCCAATTGCTCTATTTTTTACCAAGCCACAGTATACGAGTCGCAAAGCACTCAGCCGTCGTGACTGACAAATAATTATGTCAAATATAGCGTTTCCTCCACAAAGATAAAAAAAATGCTTGTACTGAACAACAAAGAAAGATATGTTCGAAGAACAATGCACTGGATAATTTCCACTAATACAATGTACTAGACATGCAAAATAGACGGTATCTCGAAGTAATCTTTGATTTAATTTTTTATTCACCTTTTTTCTGACAAAGATATCTTGTTGTGGTTACGTCAGTAACCGTCTATCCATTGGGTCTGTTAGTAAGTCCGTAAGTTTTTTCTGGGGGTTACTGCTCTTCTTTAGTGGAAGAAGTAGAAGGGCTGAGCCCACAACATAAAATGTACGTGGAAAATTGAACTTTTTTCGAAAGGCACTTAATAGTCATTTAGTAAGAACTTTGTTTTTAACTTTTGTTCTCTTACAAATGCCATGCAGCACAGGGAATTTTTTCCCTTTTATCACATTGTCAGAACGTATACGCCATTGCAGTCTCGTTTTCCCATGTCCATTACTCACGAATGGTTGACCAATATGGCCAATCAATCGACAGCGTGATAATAATTTTCCAGGGTAATTTCGCTTGAGAATAAGTCAAATGAGTTCACCTTTCAGTTCAGTATTGAAGCAGCAAACGTGATATTTGTGCTTTTTGTGCAAAGGCTTGTAACATGATACCTTTGTTTTTCTCTTAGACTGCTATGATGCATTTAAGTCTAATTAAATTTACGCCACGGATTCTACAAGAATCATACCGCGTTGTCCCCTTCAGCATTTGTGACCCTCCACGGGATTTGGGTCACTTTGGTGTTGACACACGCACGACACGCTCGCACGGTAAGACAAAAGAGACATGATTTAACACGGAACAACCGTGTCCAGTTAATCCCTCATTAAAATTTCTTTTGTTTTTTAGAACACGGTAAAAACAAAGGACTAGACAATCGTCCTTGTCAGTACTCGAAAAACAAAAGCTATCGTGCGAATAAAGCACGCTTACCGTGCGAAACACACACGCTTACCGTGCGAAACAGACACGCTTACCGTGCGAAATACACACGCTTACCATGCGAATTACCGTGTCAACGCACACTTACCGTGTGAAGGATGAGAAATAACACGTTTAACGTGCGAAGAGAGAAGTATATAAAGTCAGGGACTACCATAGTACGCTTTCTCGTCAGAGGATTTATTGACAATGGACATCTGGTAAAATCTAATATCTGACGGTTGATCTCGATCAGTTCGGCCGATGTTAAAATAATTGCCAAAACTTCGGCTATGTCGTTCTTATACTGCCGAACTATATCTTCTGAGACTTTGAACATTATTAGTTTGATCTGCATCGCTGTCGCTGCTGAAAGAAACAGCGATGCCAAAAATTCGATTTACACGCGGGAGAAAACGAGCGCAAAAAACGATGTAAAACCTAGTAGTTTGAGCGACACATACTCTAAGATTACTCTGCCATAATTGTTATCTACGGTTCGCAGCTATTCAATTTGCCATGTTAATAATTGACAGAGAACTTTTCTCGTCAAAAAACTGTAAAATGATCATACATTCTTATGATAGGAGTGGAAAATGGCCGTCAAATATGTGATCTGTTCGTTGCTGTAATTAAGTTTGAAAGAAACTTGGGACCGATTATTAAAAAGTTAAGGACTTGCAAGGATCGATCGAGTTTCTGAAATGAACACTCGCCCAAACTCACATTTCAGTAGTGTTGTTCGAAAGAACTACAAAATCAGTCTCAGGAAAAAAAATATCCTCAAGTCATGGGCGAATATGGCGTTTAAAACAGATCAACCTTATTTCTCCTTACTGCGATTGAAGTGGAATTGTAGTGATGCGGGTTCATTGCATATCGCACTCAGGGTAAATCTGATCCGACTGGAATTTAAATAATCACTTCAACCGGCATTTCGAATTTAATTTCGTCAAAAGTAAAGTGCCAAGAACAAATTCCTTTCATACCGTGTCAAGAAACAAAACCTTCTCGAAACGTGTCAAACAACATGGAAGCTTACTCCTACTGTGTCAAGCAACAAACCCTTTTTGTACCGTGTCAAGCAACACGGAAGCTTACTCGTACCGTACAAGAATCGAAACAAAGCCTATCTCACCGTGTCAAGAAAAAAAGCTTTTCCGTGTCAAGCAGGTAAGAACAAAGGCAACCAACACGGAACACGTTAACTTTTGTTTTGCTTATTAGTTATGCGCATATCGAGGTTCTTGACACGCTAAGCGTGTCGTGTTATAACCGTGCGAACGTGTCGTGCACGTGTCAACACCAAAGTGACCCAAATCCCGTGGAGGGTCACATTTAGAAAAAGACCTAAAAAATTACAAATTTTCAGAACAGTGCACGAGCAGAGCACAAACTATGAATTACAAAGCATAAAATGTCGAAATTGCCAAAATTGTTGTTAAAAATTGCAGCTTTTCCCCCGAAATTGTCGCTAAAGCATTTCGTGCACCAGATCATGCTCTCGCCACGGTCTGGTGAACACGTCACACGCTCACTCAATTCTAAGGGGACAGACCATGAACGTAATGACGCTCCTGAAAATATCTAATTGCCATAACCGTTCATCAGTAGGATGCCTAAAATGCGTGCAATTCCACAATTGGTTTCGGCTCCATTAAATCCTATACCAATTGTTGAACATGTTAGGAGGAGCCACCCACGATGTGAGCACAGTTACAGACAAGACAAAATAATAAGGAAAATAATGTAAATAAATGTAAACCGTTAAATTACGAACTAAGCGCACACGTCAAATAAATTAAGCAAAGCGCTCGCATGATATCACAAGCACAAGACTAGCGCGCGCACCTTCATAATAGTGAGATGAAACAGTGAGTGTACAGAGAAACAAGGATTATTAAAAAGATATAAAAACTACCATCTAGCAAAGGATACTTCTATGGTTTTTAACGATGAACTGCCGATCTTAACTCTCTTAGCAAAGCGCCATATTTTTCAATTAATGCGCCGTGGCATTTTAAGAATTTATTAAACGATTTAAGGAGCAATGCTGATTTGAAGCCTTGCTGAAGAAGTCGCGAAGAAAGACATCGGAGTCTCTGTTTGAAGTCCATCTTGGATGTAACTTGTCGGAAAACTGAGTTTCCAAAACGGACGTAGATGTTGTCGATAAGAAAGTCAATAGCGAGGCAAAGCTCTCTACAAGAAAAGTAGGTGTATTTCGTAGAATTCTTATCATTCGTCCAGAAAGTGTAATAGTTATTGGTTGCAATGAAGCCCTTTCCTCTGGTTGTAAAAACTCTTTCCAGTAGATCATGCAGTTGAAGTTTAAGCTTGTCGTGGGGAAGACTTGTAGAGAGAGTTAAAAAATCCCATGTGCTTATCTTGTTTTTTGTTTTTCTTGCAATCCACGAAGAACATCCAAGGAATTGTTGATAACCCACATACTGTTGACACCTGTCCGTTCCATAATTGTTTTACAATAAGAAGTACAATGCTTTTCGACTAGTTTAAGGCAGTCTGTGATTAATTTGGATAGCTTAGTTGTGGTGCACGAATATGAACCTGCAATAAATCGTGCCTTATATGGTGTCTTGTGAAGCTTTGGTATCCAGTATAGTTGAGGCAGATTTCTCTCTTTCTGATGTAACTGATGCTAAATACCGTATTTTCTCGGTTATAAGGCGCACTCGGTTATAAGACGCACCCCAAACTTGGCAACTTTGTCATGCTAAGTTTCCAAACTGAAAATTTTCCGAAAGTGCTCGGTTATAAGACGCACCATGAGTTGGGGAGTTAAAAAGATGCAGTCATCAATTTAAGGACAGTTCTCCTTACAGAATTTGAATGTTTGAATGTTGCTCATACTCCTTGGCACAATTTTCAAGTAAAGAGGTAACATTTCTTGCTTATATAAGACGTAAATTCGCTCGAGGTAAACATTTTTCCATCGTTCATGCTTCGATCTTGGCTGCTTAGTAACCTGGCAGATGTGTAGTTACCAGTGACCACTGAGTTTGTAGCTTGGTTACCAAGTTCTCAAGCATGCTTCGTACTTTATTTATCGAGTAGTCAGGTGGCTTAACGACCTGATCGTGACAAGAGTGATAAAAGCATGAAATTTGGCACACAATTTGCTTACACCCTACCAAATAATATTAGAAGGGGTGCCCAAGTCAATCTGCTCACGATTCCGTTTTAAGGGGATATTTCGGTTTTGACTGATATCAAGGTTGGGTATCCTGTGGTTCTATTTTCAAAACAGATATTTTGCCCTAGTTGAAACAAATTTTTGCAATTTTGTCTTGTTTTCCCTTAATTCTCTATAAACTTTTTTATTTTGGAAAAGATTGCATGTAAAATAGTGTCAACAAAACCAATTTACAGTTTCTAGTACCTAGTCTTCGCTCGGCTGATAGCAAGGACCAAACAAAACTTTAACAAAGAAACGAAACAAATGCGTGTAAATTGACCGCATCTTTTCGTACATTAAATCTGATAGTATATCGGGAATGCTCATGTTCAATGCTAAGACCCTCACAAATGCCCCTTGCTCTTAGAATGGCTCTCAGCTGGGCAGTTGAACATTTACACAATGGCGTGCACTGCAACTTTTCTGTTCGGCACATTTGCAGCGTCCTTTGCAGAGATACATTTGATAAGCTCTCTGCAAACATTAGAAACTTTTGGGATAATTATCTAAAGTGGCTGCCATTGGTTGTCCTCTCCTTTCTCTGCAGGAGAAGGAACGTCCTGAAATGCATCTCGATTTCGTCCAAATTCCTGCCTGATACACTGTCCTCTGAGCATGCTGCAGGAGTGCATGTTTAGAGAGTAAGCTCGAAGTTCTTTCTGCTTTTAGGTGTTTAATTCTTTCTAATCAATTTGTAAGCTGATCAAATTAGAATAAAACTCCATACTTTCTTTTTTACCGATAACCTAGCGTTAACGCTTTATTATACCTGTGTCGGAGGAATAGTTTGCAAGTCTCTTTTTAGCTTTGAAAATGGCATCAGTCGTGTGTCGTTCACAGAATCCAGAGGACTTGATTTGTCATATATTTGACCATATATCTCTCTAGCTTTTGGAAAATCTCTAAGGAGACACTCAGCTGCTCGAAGAGACGTGTCCAGATGTGGTCCAGGGCAGGTGTTACTTGACTACATAATTCCCATGCTCTGAGATCCATGCTGTCTTTTTTCCAATTATGCCACAGAACTGAGTTACATCCAGTGAATGCGTTGAAAACTGGTATAGCTCGGGACTTAGACTCTCCAAGGGTAGAACGGTTTCATTGACGTTTATTAGTGAAAAGTGGCGCCCCATGCTGAATGCCATGTTTTTTCAATAATATTAATAGTATTAAAACTTGGACCATAAGAAAACAATCTTATAAAGACCAGCTGTGGTACCGCAGTTTGAAACGTGTGGTTAGAGAGATTCACCCCCAATTGGCTATTAGATAAACAGTATTTTTCACAGCGGATGAAAGATCAATGTTACATCATCCCTTGCACGCTTTACCTCATACCCTATTTCCGCGTGCGCTGTAGTGTTAAACTATTGCATTCTCTAACGGGTCTGTCACTGTGCTCCTAGCGAGAATGGAAGACTTTCTGATTTTTCTTATCACTCTGTGCCGAGAACTATTTTTCTAGTGAGCTCACTAAACTATTATCTAGTAGGCTTTTGTTTTCAGTCCTCATTAACTTCTACCGTGTTTGTCTCTATGGACCTGCATATGTTACTTTGTTATTTTTGTACATTTTAAACGGCATGATTTATGTCCAGAAAATGGGATCTTCCAAAAAGTGTGTCAAACTTGACAAAATTCAAAAGAACATGACTCAGAGAAAGTGCTTGCGTCAACGAAAAATCACCGTCATGGTAAATTCAAGATCATTGTTTCCGAAGAATCAGCAAAGAAGACGCACCGGGGATTGTTCAGAGTCATCATCATCGTCATATCCTTTATTTAAACACAATAAGGGTTTTAAGCACAATGCTTGTGGGGTCGTGTGCTAAACTGATATATTACGAAATGCTTAAAACTGTATAAATATCTAGGGCCTCACCGTTTTATCTAGAGAAAAAGACGTAAACGAGAAATGCCATCCACGCATTGTTTTTACATTGTCCAGAGTTTAAAATAAATTCCCGGAATTAAGGCTTCAATGGTAAAGATCTGATCTTTAAAACAAAAACAAAACCTGCTCCTCCTTACCACCCCACAAACAACACCCCCCGGCCTGCCCATTATGCAAACACCAGGGTCTACAGTCGCAAAGCAAGTCGATCAAGGTATTGATGCATAGTGGTTATGCATGTATACTCCATTGTGATTGATGTCAGCAGTAAGTTATCAGTAATGAAGCCCATTCACACCCGCTGGCTTTTTGGTTTGTTCCGCCTGTGACCTCAGAAACGTCAGAAACAGACACAATATATCATACGAAAAGTTTTTAAATTGGCAGGAATTTTGGAGGAGTTTACCAAGAAATTAAACTAGAAGCAGAAGATCTTTTCCAAGATCTTGCCGCAGTCATTTAAGCAACCTTAAGCTCAATTTTTTTAATTTTTTTTCTTTGTTATGGAGCGAACTCTAGTGGAGAGACTTCTCGAGAACGTAAAGACTTGAGAGTGCAGTTAAATAACATTTTTCACAGATGTTGTTTAAGTGTAGTTCCTGTTTTGTATGTGTAAATTAAATTAGATAAGCCATGCTTTAGTGTCCGCAAATTTTGTCGGAAATTGTTCGAAATAAGACAAAAAGTGTCCAAAAGTAAACATCCGAAATTTTTTTGCAAGTAATTATAGTAGTCGAACTCGAACAGGAGTATTTCTATACATGTCAAATGATTTAACTCAAAACAGGATTAAAACCATTTTAATGGATAAAACAAGTGTTTATTTTTATGCTCTGCATATAATTTTAACAAATTTCCGAAGAAGTTAAAACATTTTCTTCAAAAACTTACAAAGACAGCAGAATGGCAAGAGCGCCGCCATCTTCGATGGACGAGAGAAGCCTGGGCGCCAGTCATTTTGCCGGTTTTGACTAAATATCCCCTTAAAACGGAATCGTGAGCAGATTCACTTGGGCACCCCTTCTAATATTATTTAGTAGGGTGTAAGCAAGTTGTATGCCAAATTTCACGCTTTTATCACTCTTGTCACGATCAAGCCTTTATTTTGCGTTAAGCCACCTGACTAGAGTGGTTTTCAATGATTCTCAGGCTTTTTTGGTGTTTTCCTTGTCTTCTAAAGTCATTTATCAACTTTCCACGATGAGAAAGGTTTGTTTAATATGAGTATACTTGATTTTCTTTGTCTGTTTCAACATAATGCTGACATAAGCAGTTGTTACCAAAACTTGTCAACTCGGCCGGATAATAAACTTCGTGTTGAACCTTGCTGTTTCTTGTTCTAAAGATGTAAAATCTAATAAAAGGCAATGACCAACACTAACAATTTTCTTTTTTCTTGTTTTAACTGCAAGTTCCGGTAAAATGGCGGCCATAACATTTTGTTGGGCGAAAATACTCGGCTATAAGACGCACCCCGATTTTGGCAAAAACTTCCCAAGAAAAAACAGATTTTGCTCGAAAAAACCGTGCGCCTTATAACCGAGAAAATACGGTAAGTCATCTAAGGTTGAGGCATGGTTCTGAATAACCTTATCTGCCATGACGTCTTGTGCTTCATACGTCATTACAACTTCACAACGATTTGAGAGTGTCATTCAGAAATGGGCAAAGCCGCTGGCATTTTTACCCTGAGGGCTCGGTTTATTCCTTCAGGGAATACCTTCGGTGTTTACGAACATCACGCCGAAAAGTGTTCGGTACCATTCGTTTTGTCAGACTTGAAAAAAGATACGATATTTGCGGGAAAGACATTTGACCGTTTGCAAAGGAGAAGGACAATAGCTTAATTAAGCGACTAAGAGCTGGACAGTTGAATTAGTATCCTTTTGTTTACTGTTTTGTTCGTAAATGTGTGAACGATCTTGTCAAAGTAGTTTGAAGATTTTGAGAATTTGAACATTTCGCCCAGTATTGGGAACACTGATTTGTATTTATAGAATCAGGGCGTTTGGAGACCATTAAAATGAGATGTTGAACGACTTCTGACGACCTCTGTAAGCCGAGATTTGATTTTTTCGGTAAGAAGTGGTGGCGGAATTACGCATTGTCTGCGTTGTAAACAAAAGGCGCGTGTTTATCCTGTAACTGCGCACCACAAAAGTGAATTATGTAAGGCCTTTTTTCGACTTTTTTTGCTTGTTTACAAGCAAAAAGTAGGAGAATAGCAGTTATGTGGGTAATCTGGAACCGGAAGGAATCACATTCTTGTTAACTCTCAAGGGACTGTTTTAATTTCTCAAGGGAATACTTTCCGCTGTGGGTGATCAAAGCGCATGACTTGTAAAGTGTCACTCTATAGTTGTGCTTCAGCACTTCCGTTCTTGAAGAAAAAACGTGACTTGTCAAATTTACAAACGTTATAAAACAATCAAAAACGTGAGTAGCCCAAATCTTACGTCACATAACCAATTAAGAATGTAAGGGGTTCAGCGCTCGAAGGCAGCGAAGTTTAAAACGATTAAGAACTGTACTGGTACAAGTCTTTAGGCTCTAATATTAATTTAACCTAAAACGTTTAACAACGCAAATTTGTACTCGTACAATTAAGTCTTTCACACACTAAAACGTTGCTAATAGTTAACCAAAGGGAACTCATTGCGTGACAATTGATTATTTCTGCTGAGTTGCACAATTTAGAATTGCAACATCATCTAGCGAAGCGCACTATTACTAAAAATAGATTTCGCCGCATGATACCCCCCGCGTGAGTCGGACAACAATTTTAGTTTCGGCAAAGGCTTTGTATGGAGGGAACGCATTCTTGACAAGAAAAAAAGGGCGAGAAAGGCACAATTTGAGGCCGAGATTCTCGAAAGGCTCGAAAAATGATAGATTCCAAACATTTTTGCTTTAGTAAGTGAAAAACAGATTGAAGATATCCAAAAAATGGCCCAAAATTGAATTTATTAGTCGAAGATCCGGCAATGACACCTTGATTCCCACTGCAAAATTATTCAGGCTGCCGAGAAATGTAAGCGGCGGATAGCGAATTACTATTGAATTATATAATTGCGAAGGATAGCACTTGTATGTTTGCTTCATTTAGGCCCCGGAAAGATCGTCGGTTGCAAGAAATTCAGAATTCTTCCCCAATTTGACGGCACTGATCGCCGGCCATCCGATCTGTTTCGACACATGATAGATAGAGGGCGAAAATATTATGCTATTCAAACGCTTTTCTAATGGAATTGACGGCGGGTTTGATTTTAATAAAGCTGTTATTTATCCCCATTACTATTACAGACTGCAGCTACAGCTGCCGAGCTTGATCAGTCTACCGGTATATTAAATAGTATTTGCCGCGACAATTGTGTAACGAAATTGACCTCTTTAAATATTCGGGTCAGGCAAGGAGACCGATCAGACGAGCGTTTCTTTGTGTAATTTTGTGGTGGCATAAATCTGAGGTTAGCTCTGTACTAAGAACAGTGTAAACTAAACGTTTTGCATTTCTCATAAAAATAAATGTTTTCTTTCAGCAAATCTCGGCAGCAAATCGGGCCTTTATAATCCATTCAATAACTGAGAGTAAAAGATTTTACACATTTATTGAATAATCGCTCTGTTTGACAAACCTTTTGTTTCAAACCATGGTTTGAGCTTTCTACGTTGCACAGGTAAAGCTTTCTCTCGAATTCCGAGCCAATCTGGCCATGGTTTTGTGAAACAATCGCTAAATATGCCTCCGAAGTGCCCGCCAACCATACATTGCTCTTACAGAGAGCAGTTTGTTTGTCCGAATTTTGTCTGACTCACACCGGGGGTCAAATGTTGCAACATCATTAATAGTCCAGCTGCTAACGACCAAAATTGTTCACTTTTTGATAAAAGCATGAAACTTTGCCAGATTACTACCATCTTCCTGGCGAACATTTTCAGATATGGAGCCAGCCCAAATTAGCTACTAGAGCTTCATAATGCGCATGTCCCAAATCACGACTACATGAAAAGGGGCTCAGACAAATAATCCTTCTTTGCAATGTAGTTTATGTTTAAAAGAAACCTTTTGACGTTTAATAATGCTTATGTTGGCATGGGCAATATTTTTATTCAGTCAGGTGACCTGTCAATCAAGTGACCTGTCACGTGACTCGTCTGAAAGGTCAAGTTGTTAAGAAATACTGTAGGTTGTTTTGGAGAAAAGTATGACACTGTATGAGACAGTTACATCTTCAAAAGAAGCATTTCAATGCAGGGAACCAGGATTTTTTCAGCTACTGGATCTTTGTTCTGTACATGTCCCAAAGCACATGTGCATGAAAACAAGGCTAAGACAAGTGACCAAATTTTACAGTATAGTTTATCACTTGATTTTAGTATAGGCCTAAATTGACCGTGTTTGTGATTAGAGACAACAATATCAAACTTTTTATGCTGTTTAATCACATGTTTTTCGACATTTGTTGTTTACATTGTACATCCCACTCTAATTCACTGAATGTTTTCTTAGAATAGTGCTAAAGGTACATTCGTCATAGATAAGCTGACAGAGATTCTGCTAGTAAATTGTGTATGATGTTTCTCTAATCCATCCATTCCTTTAATATCTCATGTTATTTTGCGGTAGTTACATTATAGATAAGTCAGTTACAGTTACCACCGCAGTTACACAAGCCTGTGCAAGCCAAGCTTGCCTTTGCACACTTACAACGACCTGTGCATGCAGTCTTGCAGGTGCAACGGATGAGTTCGTAGCAAGTATCCTTTATCTGGGGCTGTGTCGTCCAAACTGGAATCCAAGCCTTGTCATTACGTTGCCAGCCCCATTCAGAAGGGCTTGGAAGAACTGGTTGCGTTAAAATTGTTTGGACCCAAATATATCCACCTTGATACACTGCACACTTTGTGTGTTGTAGGAGTGCCGCTTGGGTTGGTGGAATCTTTTCCAGGGTCCTAGACTTCTTAGAAAAGAGTTCCTGTCTCTCTTCATTTACCTTTGCCAGATTACTTGTGCGGTCGTATAGAAGAACAACAAAACGTTCAATCACCGCCAAGGAAGCATCGTCGACCACTTCAGGTAAGGAGGATAAGGCAAGCAGAGTAGATGTTAGCTCTGGGAATACATCCCAGATGTCCCATGCTGTCTTCTTTCCTCTGCCCGCGAAGAAGGAAACGGTGTCGCATCCAGTTAGGGCGTGGAACATGGGCAAAACTGCAGCTCTTTCACGCCCTAACGATGAAGCAATGGCATAGGCAGCAATGTTCTGCAAGTGTTTCCCTGTGCCATATGCGACCCACAGTTCCTCTGCTGGGATGGTGTTTACAATGGATGCAGCTAAAACAACTACGTCTGTGTCGTTGGTCCTAATCATTATTCTCTGATGTCCACAGAGACTGGCATCCAAAACGTGTACCATCAGACGTGTGTCTGCCTCTTCATGGGTGCATGGTGCAAGGCTAGCCAGGTCTATTCTGTTGGTGGATGACAAGACACTCTCTCCAGAGGTGGAATACAACTCCTTGTCACGGGGTATCTCCATTGACACAACGTAGCTTGCTAATAGAAGAAACAGCTCATTCTTGTTCTCATCATTTCGAAGAAAGCCTTTCCAGTCTGTGGGGATTAGCGTGGACATTGTGACTTGACGGCGCTGACCAGTGCCTCTTCTTTCGCGCGTTGCTTTCTTCAGCGATCCCTCTTTATACACGTCCCACACCAAATCTACTCGTTTCACAGGCTGGAGCTGTCTTGCAATGTAGGGACCAAACACCGTTTGGCAGTACTCTTTAAAGGTACGTACTGTTCCTGGTGGCAGCATCTGGACGATAACTGCTCCATCCAGTATGATTGCATCTGGAGTTGGCTGTCCTGTCTCTGGGGATGCAACAGCCTTAAGGGACTTGACAAGATCTGCCTTCTGCCCTTCTCTTAGCTGACCTAGGTGAGATAGGGAGGGTGGCCACGGCTGGTTCTCGAACTTGAAAAACTCTTCCAAATCTCCATCACGACTCTGGCATGCAATGTAAAGCCTAGAGAAGAGGGCGCAGTCCTCTTTGAGAATTCCAATCTTTTCCTTATCTTTTGAGGGTGCTTTCTTGCTTGAAGTGGCAAACATCGGCAACTTGTTCTTTTTGATGGTGCCTGTCACCGGCTTGCTTCGGTCGATAAACCGTTCCTGAACGAATGTGTTAAATTGAGCCTCTCCGATCGAGATAACATTTTGTACTGTGTTTATGATGGTTTCGTCTGCGACATCTCTTGTGTGCACTGCTATTAGATCTTTGCTCTTTTCACAGAAAGGATTTCCTAGCTCTTCGAGCAATGAGGCAACGTTCAGGACATCTGTTGCAAATGCGGCTTGTGTAGCTGGTGTTTGTTGATGATGTTGATACTTTGGTGCTCGCGTTGAATCTTCAAATTCTTTTGTCATACGCGCTACTTCCGGCCCACCTACCATCCACCTTCTGAGTGCTGCAGGGTTTTCTCTAAACCCAACTGCTCCTGCCTCTCCCTTTACTTCTGAATTTAGCTGCTCATGGGCTTGATCAAGTGCGATGGAGGAGAACAGCCTCTCCGACTTGTGTACCACAAATGATCCATGGCAAAACTTTTGGAACACATCTCGATGTTGGACAGGAAGCTCACACATGTCCCGAATGTGAACTGAAAGCCACCTTGCGTAATTGATCTGGTCCAGGGCAAACATCCAAGGGATAATCTTGATCAGCGCATAAACATAGAGGGCAAAGTCAGCTTCTCTGAAAGCTCGAGCAAGTTGCAAACAGCAAATTTCAAAATGAAGAACTCGATCCCAGTATAGAAACAGTGGGTACTTTTTTGACATCTCTTCTTTCCACTCATCAAACAAATTCACTTCTTGACCATCAGTTACAATGGAAACATATACCTGGTAGGCCTTATGCTGCAGAAGGTGAAGACTGGCAGCCGTCACTTGATGCGCACGCCTTGTTCTTGTTAGGTGGCTTGCAGTGAGAAACGAATTGGCCACACCTTGAGTTGCTACACCTGCCGTGGATAGAACCTCCGTCCATCCGCTACCATCCATCCATTTTCCAAGTGCTTTATAGGCTGTCATTTCAATGTGAAGCCTACCGAGCATTAAAACAAAGTGATCTTCTCCGTAAGTACCGGTAAAGCTCCACTGGATCTGCTTAGCCAGTGCAAACAAGGGCTGGTCGAAGGCAATTACCGGAATCTGAGCTGGATTCACATGGTGCACGGCAGCCCTGATGACGTCAATAGAGTGTTTGATCATCGCCAGCGAATGGGCGTTTTCCAAAAACATAGGAAGAAGAGTAATGATGTCAGGCTGATGGAGTGTCGGAGAAGATTGCAAAGCACGGCACGCCGCCCAAGACACTGTATCATGTTGGTTGCGCTCTTCCCTTGAAAGCAGTTCATTAATGTTCTCCAACCAGTCTTTCTCCTCTTCTTTTCCACGATCTGATGTAATTGGATGAGATTTAATCCTCCCTGTTATCTTTGGAGCACAAAGTTCAGTCGAAGAT
The DNA here is from genome assembly GCF_052425735.1 of Oculina patagonica. Classification (NCBI taxonomy): domain Eukaryota; kingdom Metazoa; phylum Cnidaria; class Anthozoa; order Scleractinia; family Oculinidae; genus Oculina; species Oculina patagonica. The sequence continues at coordinate 15,161,986 of NC_135758.1, forward strand.
ACTGTCACAGGAGGTACATCACGGTAGCATGAAGGAAGTTGAGCCACTTTCTTAGAACTGCTGCACTGGGAGGGATCAAATGTGTCAATGTTTCTTTCATTACCTCTCTCTTCAGACGTTGGATGTTGGGCAAGAGAAATAGCAGTGCCATGGAATGAGTCTTTGGAGGTGGTCGAGCTAGGATTATGGTCAATATTGTCCACTGCCGCTGTAGTAAACAATCCGTTGCGTAGTTTGGATGGACAAACGACTGCTTCCCTCTCATACCTTGCTGTGACACTGTTAGCAATGTCTGTAGAAATAGATAGTACCCTGTCAAAAGAGATACACATCCCAAGTTTAAAAAAGGCATCAATGAGAGATCTGTCGCTTGTTGCTCCATGGAGTTTTAGAGCTGCGTAGATGGGGAGGGGACACTCTTTTTCTCGTATGTGATGGTTGGTAGACGGCTCTTTTCGAACACGGATGCGTGAGATGCTGTTGAGCAGCTGTGCGATTGTAAGAGATGCCTGATTGGGAACTATGTCTGCACTTTCGGCAGCAGTTTCCTTGTTGACAATTGATGAGCCTTTAAGAATCGTGTCAATCAGAATCTTCAGAGACACAGGAATTGCATTCTTCTGGCAGTTTGGTTGGAACGCTCCATTGAATGTGTTCTTCACCCTTAACATGTCTCTTCTGACAATGTTTGCAGCCTTGGCCAGGTGACACGCTTCGGAGTCTTTCTCTTTTGCTTGTTTAATCATGCCACCAATATCTTCCTTTAAAACGAGAACAACATCTCTACCTTGGTTTACAGCTGTTAATTCTGGAAAAGCGATTAAGATTCTCTCCCTTAATCTAGAAGTATTAATTCTTCCACACTCAACCTCTAGCTCCTGCAGCTTGCAGAAAAATAATTTTCCCAGTTCGCTCATCTTAAACACAGGAATGTCTTCATCTCCTTCTTCTAGAATCTCATCGATATAAGAAACCACCTGGGCAAAAGCAAGCTCATCTAAATCTGAGATTGTGGTGTGCGACTTTTTCAAGGTGGCCGACCTTTTATCTCTTGCCCGATTGTACAAAGAAACAAGGCATGCTGTGTGATACTTAGCATCCAATGCCACCATATCGCGATCCGACAACTTAGCTATCAGCCTTCCATCAATCAAGAGAACAGCGCAATCTCTAACCTTTTCATCCACCTTACAGGTTTCCGCTTGATGAAGATTCGATTTGCTGTCAGGTTTTTCACAGAAAAAGCAGCAATCTTTAGTGCTAGCCTCTTTAATACTAGATCTCCTTGACTTAATAGGACTACCAGCTTCATCTATCGATGCTTCAGCTAACTTTCTCTTCTTTGCACGACTTAACTTAGTGTTACTGAAACGATCTCTGCAGTATTTGTGCCACAACGCCTTGTGATTAGCTAGTGTTTCCTCTATTCCTGTGCCTTCATCAAACAAGTCAATGTTAATGTCCATTGGCAACAAGCCAAGAGTGTTAAATTCCTTTATATTGTTTGCGAACGACCTGTACCCGACACCACTGCATGTCTTTTCTTTTTGAACTTGCAGGGCACTAGTGTAAATGTTCTATCGAAGGCTTTTGACAGATGATGCAATACCTCCAATCCATGATATTTGGTTGTTTAACATCAACTAAAATTGCACGAGATTACAATGATTATTTACATTTTTTATCAATCGAACGAGGCTTACTCACTTCACTGCTTAGTACTTCTAGCTTCTGTATTGTTTTTTTTTTTTTTTTCTTTCTACCTACTTTCCTCATTTGCTTGCGTTTTATGTTTTTTCTTGGGAAGTTTTTGCCAAAATCGGGGTGCGTCTTATAGCCGAGTATTTTCGCCCAACAAAATGTTATGGCCGCCATTTTACCGGAACTTGCAGTTAAAACAAGAAAAAAGAAAATTGTTAGTGTTGGTCATTGCCTTTTATTAGATTTTACATCTTTAGAACAAGAAACAGCAAGGTTCAACACGAAGTTTATTATCCGGCCGAGTTGACAAGTTTTGGTAACAACTGCTTATGTCAGCATTATGTTGAAACAGACAAAGAAAATCAAGTATACTCATATTAAACAAACCTTTCTCATCGTGGAAAGTTGATAAATGACTTTAGAAGACAAGGAAAACACCAAAAAAGCCTGAGAATCATTGAAAACCACTCGATAAATAAAGTACGAAGCATGCTTGAGAACTTGGTAACCAAGCTACAAACTCAGTGGTCACTGGTAACTACACATCTGCCAGGTTACTAAGCAGCCAAGATCGAAGCATGAACGATGGAAAAATGTTTACCTCGAGCGAATTTACGTCTTATATAAGCAAGAAATGTTACCTCTTTACTTGAAAATTGTGCCAAGGAGTATGAGCAACATTCAAACATTCAAATTCTGTAAGGAGAACTGTCCTTAAATTGATGACTGCATCTTTTTAACTCCCCAACTCATGGTGCGTCTTATAACCGAGCACTTTCGGAAACTTTTCAGTTTGGAAACTTAGCATGACAAAGTTGCCAAGTTTGGGGTGCGTCTTATAACCGAGTGCGCCTTATAACCGAGAAAATACGGTATCTGAAAATAAAGAACCGTATTGAAAGAAGGAACATATAAGTTATTTAGGTAAAAAAAATCACTTACCAAGAATGTCTGTAAGTTCTCATGGAGGCCGCCATATTTAAAACCGCAAGTGGCCTAGAATCTAGTTCCCAGTGTCCACTCAATAAAATAACCAGTTCATACACAGGGCTGCCAGTCTCTCTAAGCCAGTGAAGCCATATCAATAAAAGAATTTTTTGATGATATTACAAAATTTAAAATATTCAAACACCATGAATAAAATATTGCCATATTTTTTAAAAAAAAAAAAGGCGATTATTTAAAATTTTATTCCTTGGACCTGTATGGGGAAGCGGGTGGATGCCATCCCCCGTGAGGTGTTTCAACATTTTTAAAAGGGGAATAAGTCTATAGTACTGAAACTTTCAGTTTCAGTACAGATGAAACTTTCATCCCTTGTGGAAATTTTGAAATGTCAAACATATGTTCATAGTATTTCAAGTTGTCATTGCAACATCATAATTACAAGCAGGTCTGGCCAAAAATCGTCATTATTAACATTTTTCTGTATTCTTTTCCAGTTTTTTTGAAACTAAATCGTATTATTTGTTTATTTTTACATTCCATAGGCATTCTGGTTTGATTTTCCATTAATTTCTTTTATTTTCTGTCTTTCTAAGCTCATGGTGAATTCCAAGATGGCCGATCCAAGATGGCGACTTAAATGACGTCATGTGACTGGTCAGGTGACATGTCACATGACTAAACACAATACGCTAAGTGACATAGAACCCGTTAGGCTTTTAACCAACACAAAACACTGGCTACAGTTAAAAAATACGGCAAATTGTACGATTATTTGTCTTAACCTCGTTTTCATGTAGTCGTGATTTAGGACATGCGCAGTACGGAGCTCAGGTAGCTAATTTGGGCTGGCTCCATATCTAAAAATGTTCGCCACAGGGATGTTAGTAATCTGGCAAAGTTTCATGCTTTTATCAAAAAAAGAACAATTCAACCATATTTTGGTCGTTAGCAGCTGTGTTAAGTGATATTTACAAGTGTTTTTGTAGCCTGTTGTGAAATAACTTCTGGTGGAAGCAGTGAACGCTTAACGTTTCTTCTGTTCAGAAGTTAATGCATCGCCATTAGAAAAAAAAACAGCAACTGTTTTACTGGAAATGTAGTCGTTAAAAAAGACATGTGTAGCCGTAAGGTAAAGAATAACGCGAGGAGAAGCGGCTTTTGGTAATATCCAAACGAAAATTTACTTCTCAATGTGGGGTTAAGATTGCGTGACGAGACAAAAGGTAACTCTGTCGTGCGTAACCTAACCTGCGATCAGGCGTTATTTTTCTCACTCAACGGAAAAATGAACGCCTGATACATTTACTTGTCTCATCGTCTGTAAAAAGTCCAGAATCTGGACTTTTTTCTGATTGGTCAGGAAACAAAAGGCAACATTAAACTCTATCCTGATTGGTTTATTGAGTTTGATTATAACTTCCGGTCCAAAAATATCGCGCATAGAGGATTTCATTTGTGTTGAGCGGAATGAAGTAGAGAGCGAGTTTTCTAGCTTTAAGAAAATCCCTCAAAAGTTGTATTAACAAAACACTTAAAGATGAACAAAGGGAGTGTATTCAACGAATAGTTTGTGAAAGAAAAGATGTTTTGGCGGTGCTTTCGACGGGATTTGACAAGAGCGTAATCTCTCACCAATGGTGTCGAAGATTATCACAACATTCCCGGGCCACATCGTGCCAGTGACGTAAACTACGACCTTGAAATGTCTGATCTGACAATTTTGTCCAGAGCGTTGGAGCCTTGCACAAAATCAGCCTTTGCTGAAAACAACTTTTTAAAACCCGCTGATCAGTAAAAATATAATTTGAAGGCGTTTGAATGATGCAACACGACCACAAAAGGTTCAGGGGATTTCGTGCAGGCCTGTTTTTAACTTTATTTTCACAAAGCAGACAGTACCTTCTCCAACCGAGACACTACTCTAAAAGAGAATTAACGTTAACCTTTGCTGCAAGCTCACGCTTATCTCTTATCTGATGGCATCGCCAACATTCCGGCGTTGACAGACACTTTAATTAGGGGGCGGCAGACGACTTGACAAGTAATTGTATCAGGCTTTCCTTTTTTCGCCTTCCCTCCGCCGCGAAAAAAAAAAGAAAGCCTGATCGCAGGTTATGCGTAACCTTTATCGGGAACCCTGCATTAAGCCGAGTAGAAATCTTTCTAACTCAAAAGGAAACAACTATTTCGATTAAAGGCAAACGTCAAAGTTTACCATTTTTAACCAAGCCAAAGTATATGAGTCGCAAAGCATCCAGCCGTCGCGACTGACAAATACAGCATTTCCTCCGCAAAAATAAAAAAAATGCTTGAACTGAAAGACGTTTGAATTCTTCCATGATATGTTCTAACAACAATGCCCAGGATAAACCTTCTACTTATATTAACTTCATGCAAAAAAAGTCGATATCTCGAAGAGATCTTTGATTCTTAATCAAAATGACAGCAAAACAGAGTGAAGATTTGGAATAGCGTTTACCTTACGTTTTAATCCAAAGTGGAAATTTGTATGCAACCAGAGTTGAGTCAACCGGATTTTATATTTTTGGTGAAAGATCGACGCGAGCGCTTCAGTTACACAAACAACTAAAACGTAACCTATCACATTTTAATAGATACTTTCTTCAAGTACTGTTACCCGGCATTATTAACTACGGATGCTTTTCTATAAAAGTAGGTGTTTAATTTTTCGTGTCAAATCATGAAGTTTGATCAAAAACATTCCGCGACTTTTTGTCGTGCCGACATATGAAATCAACAACTCAGAGATTTGAGTTGTAAGTTTTGCTTTCGATAAATTAAAGCGAAGGAACTGAAGTTATCCGTGAAACAAACGGGGAATTTTTTTTTCAATTCACAAAAGAATCCTCGAAAAGAAATCGAGGTTGTTTTAGCCCGAGAAACTTTCATTCACACAAGCGACAGCAATGTTTACATTTGCAAATGCGAGAGAGACGATTGTTTGAGTCAAAAATTGATGTTCAACATTGAAATGTATTTTGCCTTTGTTTTGGAGTGGTCCCCGTGCCACGCCACATTTTTAAACTCTCTCAAAGTTGTTCGCTTCTTCAAATACTAATTTTGCAGAGGTTTTACAAAATAAAACGGAGGTTAGTTCAACTGACGGAGAACAAATCAAAGGAAATGAAGTGACGGATGTAACACGATACTGTTGTTTTTCTCGGAGATCGCTGTGATGCCTTTTAAGTCTATTTAAATTAACGCCACAGATTCTACAGGAATTCTACCACATTGAAAAGCACACCACGTAATTAGGCTTTATACAAAATTTCTAGACACGTCCCTGTTATTTTAATTTTCGATAGCTTGAATTTCAGTTTGATATTGAAACAGCAAACGAGATTCTTTTGTTTTTGTCAAAAACATGTAACATTATACTTTTGTTTTTGTTGAAAACGGATGTAACATGATGATATGGTAACGTGAATTATTTTCTGCAAACAAGGCGACATTGATTATAACACAGATATTATCAATTAATTATGAGATGCTAGATCACCTTTTCTAAGAAAACAGCGTTGCCATATCAAGAATTATTTCTCATGAACTGCTATGACGCCTTAGTGTTTAATTCAATTAATTTGTGGTTTTAACTTGGCGCCACTGAGTCTACGCGAATCCTTCTGCAGAAGAAACACGCAATGTTCGTGACTTGGACTGATCTGCGCATGCATTTAGCACAAAGTATTTTGTTCCAGAAAGAATTGTACCACAAGGAGAGCATAGTGCTTTCTGAAACAAATATATACCTTAAGTTTTCTAATTGTAAGTATCGTAAATATACTCCCCGTTTTACCAAGGGCACACGGTCAGGTGCTCTCCATCCCCTCCCCCCTTTACAGAAATAATTAATTAATTGATATTAATTAATTAATTGGTGATTAAAAGTTTACACTGCGTTAGCGGTTTAGTGGTTTAGGGGTTTAGTAAACGCAACCCACCAAACCATCACAATAGTGCATTCTGCACTAATAAGAAAAAAGAAAATGTAAAAAAGGAAAACAAAAACAAAAAAACATGATGTGGATCGCACCACAGGTGACAGTGTACTAATCACTAGACGACCAGTTCACTTGAATTACAGGTAATCAAATTGTGTTTCCCACACAGATTGACTAGAGTGCATTGAATTTCAACCGAAGTGAAGACCCGCGAAACATATTTTTTAACGTTTTTCGACATATTTTCAATGTTAATGTAACATATTTTTGTCCAAGTAGCGAAAATGAAACACCAGTCAATACTGTCTCTTCAAAATTGCAAAATTTAGCACCTGCAAAATAAGTACCAAAAGGTACTCTCCCATAAACCTAAAGATACAGTACAACTCCTCTCTCAGCTGACTTAGTTACTTTTAATAGGACTGCCCTGATGTATGCATCACTACTTGGACTTTGCACAACTGTAGAGATGCTTCTAAAGAGAGGTGCTAATCCACAGCTAAGAGACAGCAATGACCATTCAGGTATGTAACAATTCACTCTGGTCAGTGCTATTGAGCTTGAGTCTTACAGTTGCATGTTAGATTTAAGGCAATCATTATGTTGTGTCTTGCCTTATCAAAGTTATCAAAAAGACACCACGTAGGAACACACCACAAAACTCCTTCAACAGTGAGATTTTCCGCCTACAGACAGTTACAAAGAAGCAAACAAATTTTTTTAGTTTTCTGAGAATTATGAGTTACCATGTTATATTAATTTTTATCATTCTTGATTCCCAACACAAAGAGAAAAGCTGTTGGCCTCAAGCTCAATTTCCTGCTTAATCTCAGTAGTATCTGGTGTCAAAGCATCTGTTATATACTAGTATAACCTGACTATCTGCTATATCATGACCATCAAAATTTCTTTGTGGCTTCATCCCATGACATCCTCACAATAACTACAGTATAACACCAGATAGGGAGCAAGAAGGTAGCTCAGGCGGCCTGCTTAGTGATATGAGCCACTGGCTGCAGAATCTGAATTTTGCGTGTGGAGGATGACTATTGGCTGTGGGATTCGTGCACATCTTCCACACCACTTAACAGACAAAGATTCAGATCTGGGCCACCCTCCACAATTTAATCCACTTGTTCTTCTGGATTCATTTGTTGGTTTCACATAATGCACTGTCCTCTGTTTAAGCTACAACCATCAAAAGTGTTGGAACAATTTCCGAATTAATTGACCCTTTCTCCCCCTCCCCTTTTCAATGTTGGGCTTTCCAACATATAGTAATTATTTTACAGACAATCCTTAACCATGGATGGGTTCAACATTGAAAGGAAAGAGATCTAGAGGAACCTCTAAAAATATTTGCATGTAACATTGATAAAGATTAAGCCAAACACCACTGCATTATTTCTTAATAATTTCTTTGCATGTAGTCATTCACAACTACATAATTACTTCTGTCTATGGTTGTCTGTAAAAAATGGATGTGTTCAAAATTAATTGCTTTCTTCTTAAGCTTATTGATTGCATTTAAAGGGTATCTTTGAAGCCAGTAACACTTCATCAATAAAAAAAACTCTGTCCCTCCTTATGAAAACATGTCTTATGGAAAAAAACATTTGGGGGGGGGGGGGTTGAAACACCCAAAAAACCATGTTTGAGAAGAGGTTGGGTCTCGGGTTTTTGGTGGTACACGGTTTCCACTTGTTGGCAGTGTGGATCACTTACTGCAGTTGTGTCTAGTCTTAGCAACCTCGTCCCCAGGGTCTCGTCACCGAGAAGGCACTGGCCTGGGGACGAGGTTGTAGTCTTAGTTGAGGTCAGCAGACACCCCAAAGAAAATCCTATTAACCTTTTCATCTTGTTTTTATCAATCAACTTGACATCCCTGTTCGTCTAAATTATTTTACAGTAATTACAGTACCATCTTTCAGTGCTTGTTTTGTCGTCATCCATGTCCATCCAGTTATTGTTAGCTGGGCAAGCTAAGCGGCCATTTATTATAAGCGGCCATTTATTCCCTACACCGCTAGTGGCCGCTTACGAGAACCATTCTCACAAGTGGCCAGCTCCAGTTACAGACACTTTTTTCACGTCCCAAGGGTGTCTGCTTACAAGAGCTTCGACTGTATGACCAAAATATTTGCTTAACATAGTTGCACTGTCCTCTTTTTACCATTTTGATTGACAGCTGAGGACTATGCACGTTTGTGCCATTACCAAAACATCATTGACCTTATGCATAGTGCTCCATCTATAGCCATGTGGGATGCAGGTAACATGTGTTTAGTTATATCTCATCCCAATAAGTTTGCATGATGGGTGACCTGAAAACACTGACTCCCAGTCTGTGGACTCCACTGCAGTGCAGACTGCAAAGACTGGGTCCATGCACTGCTTACATATACCGGTCCATGGACACCCCTATGGACCCTTTCATGAACTACCCCCAAAACAACATAAAAGTTTAAGTTAAAAAAAGTTCAAGTTTTGTATTACCGGTTGTTAGGATAGACCAGTCCTGTCAGCAAATTAATAAATTAAACCGACTCTAACTAATTCTTTAGCAATTCTTACAGAGGGAGCGAGCGAGGGTGTGTTCAATTAATAATGTTGTGTTTTGTAAAGATGGGTTGAGTTCGTGGGATAATGGCCAAAAATATTCAGGGAGGAAGAAAGCACAAAATACTTAACAGTTATCCTGACACTGAATATCGCCTGATACTTGGCCAACCAAGCCATAGGTGGAGTAAAATCAAACGATGTGCCACAAGATTGAACAGGATATTGTTTAATTATTCAACAAACTACAGTATCAACAAAACACAATAATTTTTGTACATAGAAAAACTGTGGCTATCAATGCTTTGTGAGACTTCCGACAAATATTGGCAACCTATATGTATGGATGACAGATAACAATACTTTTCTGACCATATATCGGTAAAGCTCACATTTGTTGGAGAATAAAACTTAGGAGGCTCCGACTGAGAATATGAAGAATCGTTGGACAGGTGGGAAATCGAAAATCTTGAAACTTTGCCTGAATAACACTTTGGGGAACTATGTTCGAAAATATTATTCTCATCTTCTAGGATTTATGGTTTTCGAGAAATTAAGAAAAAACGAAAATAACAGCTCATATATGCAAAAAATATGCGTAAAAATGGCAAAGTTCTCGATATTCCTATAAGAGCAATTTTCAATGCTTTAAATCGAAATAAACTTAAAATATAGCTTGACCTTTCTTCTTTCAGGCAACATACACCTTTAATTTTTTCCGCTATTTTGAGGTTTCCTTCGCCTTTTAATTTCTCAAGTATTTGAAAGGGCAAAAATTGAGAACTTTGGAGGCCGAAAAAGCACCTTGATATGTCCGATATCGAGTCAAACTAAACACTGTGCAAAAGCTCGATGTCTCTCTTATAATATCAAATAAAAAATCTGGTACTCAGATCAAAAAGAGACGAAATTTACGACCTCCTCGTGTCTAATTTCATAAAGCTAATTTTTGAATTCGTCCTCCGCTAAGTGATTGTCCGCTATTAATGGAGTAGAGCAAAAAGAATTTCTTTTTTTTTTTGACTCTAGCCTATCAACAGGATATAGACGCGAAGAAAGAAGAAAACAACGACTCACGTGACCTGCGTCACGTTATAAATTTTTAGTCAACAATTATTTATTTTTAGACTCAGTTGCATTCAAATTAAGTTAAGGAGATAATAACACATATGTGGGATTTTACTTTTTTATCTTGGGTAACTCACTCAACCAACTAGTTTTTTTTGAGATTATTAAAATAAACGTACATAAAATAGAAATATCCTAGTTTCCGTCAGTTGTCATTATAATGGAAATAAAATAGAAAAGTCTCTTGTTTTAAAACAACTATATAAAGTCACCATAGACCAAATCATTGAACCCGCGAAAGCCTAGTTGTTGAGCCCAGAAGAATTTACCAGGCTTCTTTTAGATCGAGGGGTTTTATTGCCAGTGTTCCATGGTACTCATGGTGGCCCCACAAGGAGTCAGCTGCGGGAAGAAGTAATTTTTTTTTGTAAAATAAACTAAATTAAAAATAATTTTTTTTGTGTATATGCGAGTAATAAAATATAAAATCATTAATTTAGTGATTTTTCTAATTTATAATGAATGTTCTAACAAACAAATCTTTCCTCCGATCTTTTTAATTCAATTATTGACAAGAAAATTCATACCGTGACGCAGGTCACGCAATAGCTAGTCGATAATTTTACTGTTTTTTCTTCTTTCTTTGCGTCTATATAACCTGTTGATAGGCATAAGACGTCAACAAAATCAAATAAAGTTTAAACTTGCTTTCTTTGTGCAAATCATAGCTCCCAAATTTAAATTTAGCGGACCAGATCACTTAGCAGAGAACGATTTCAAAAATTAGCTTTATGCAAATTAAACACGAGGAGGTCGTAAACTTTCGTTTCTCATTTGTGTGAATCTTGAGTACCCAGATTTTTTATTTAATATTATAACAGAAGAGACATTGCGCTTTTGCACGGTGTTTAGTTTGACTCGATATCGGACATATCAAGGTGCTTTTTTGGCCTCCAAAGTTTCTCAATTTTTGCCCTTTCCCGAAGTGCTTGATAAAGCAATATTTTAAAAGGCGAAGGAAACCTCAAAATAGCCGGAAAAAATTAAAAGTTTATGTTGCCTGGTAGAAGAAAGGTCAAGCTATTATTTTAAGTTTATTTCGATTTAAAGCATTGAAAATTGCTCTTATAGGAATATCGAGAACTTTGCCATTTTTACGCATATTTTTTGCATATTTAATGAGCTAAAACCGTTATTTTCGTTTTTTCTTAATTTCTCAAAAACCATAAATTCCTAGAAGATGAGAATAATATTTTCGAACATAGTTCCCCAAAGGTGTTATTCAGGCAAAGTTTCAAGATTTTCGATTTCCCCAGCCTGTCCAACGATTCTTCATATTCTCAGTCGGAGCCTCTTAGTTATCTGGTATTTTCAAAGTAATTCGGGCATTCATTTATTGCCAAAAAGAAGGAAATAGCAATGTGTAACCGATAAAGATATCTTTTGCCCCAGCCAGAACTCAAATTAATCTTTAATCTGGCTAACAAAACAAATGGTTTGTCATATATTACTAAAGTGGATGAAATGGGTAACTGATATTAATACAGTCGGTATACCTTGTGCCCCACCCTTAAACTAAGGGTGTTAAACCAGTAAGTCAAAACTCTTCAGTGGAGGGGGTCTGTAGGGGTGCTTCATGGACCGGTATGTAAGCAGTCCACACACCCACTCTGTAGTGGGGGTCCACAGACCAGGGGGTTGGTGTTTTCGGGTCACCCTTGCAAGATAGTATTAAGTTACAAGTAAGTTATGTCTAACATTTTTCAAGTGGAGAACATATTAATTTTTTTATAGAATAGTTCTCTTCTCTCAGCAGTTTTCATCTCCAGGTTTTTTATTAGGCATGAAAAATAGACTGTGGACAATATTTGGGTCATGCAAGCCAGTAATTCCAAATCCAAATACATGTATACATGCTCACCACAAGCTACCATAACTAATTGTAGGCTAGCTAACAAGAGTCCTATTTAGACTAACCAGTGTGTTATTTAGGTCAAAATGGCTTGCATAACTCACAATGTGGGCTTAACTGCAGAATACCCTGCCACTTGAACTAATCCACGTAGCCGGCACGCGGCACGAGAAACTATTAATAAAAGTTAAAGTATAAAAATAAAATAAATTCAAAATGGCGTTGCATGTTATGTGCTGGCTACGCGGTACGCGGACGCAAGAGAAAGACATGAATTGACCATGATATACCTCGTTCTTTAATCCATGAGCCGAAACAAGCGCACTTCACGTGAATATACCTCGTTTTTTAATCCATGAGTCGAAACAAGAACGCTAAGCTAGCAACAAAGACAACTTAAACTCTTGCATTCATTAAACACTGCGTACCGCGTACCGCGTAGCAGCGAAAAAGATAACTTCCAGTCTTGCATTTATTACTCACTGCGTACCGCGTACCGCGTAGCCAGCGAAAAAGATAACTTCCAGTCTTGTATTTATTTCTCACTGCGTACCGCGTACCGCGTAGCCAGGGAAAAAGAAAACTTCCAGTCTTTTTTATTTCTCACTGCGTACCGCGTACCGCGTAGCCACCGCTTTTCAGTAAAGGGCTCGATGTGGCGGGGTATTCTGCAGTTACTCCACAATGTGTGCAAGCCAGAAGTCCAAAATCCAAGTACAAAGCAGTGTTACCACAAGCTACCTACATGTAAGCAAGCAATAGGCTAACCTAGTGAGTGCTGTTTAGGCTTACCAATGTGTTATTTAGGCTAACTGATATGGCTTGCATGACTTGTAAAATCCCAACTGGAGTGGCTCACAATTGGCTCATTGCCTCACACATTGTCCAGACCCAACAATTACATCTTGCAGAAGTGTGTTTTACTGGGTGTTTTATAGGTGACAGAATACAGAAGTCTGACCAGAAAGCTAGGGCAAAATGCAAGCAGGTACATAGACTAAAAACAGATGGAAGAGGGAAATGCCTACCAAAACAATGGCTGCCAATCTAGGCAACAACAGAACTTGTGCTGCACTAGCTGGACAGCTTTGCAAATTTACTATGGTTATAAATTATTGGACTACCTTGTAAATTTAGTATTGTTATAAATTATTGTCTTTGTCAGGTGAAACCTCAGAGGATACAGAGCATGATGAAGAGGATAGCAGTGCACCAAATGTGATTATAAATTGATTCTTTTTGACTAGCTATTGTTTGTACTTTGGAGTAGAATTGAAAATCAGTATACACATTATTTTCTTCTCGTGAAATGATATTTGTCTTAATTTTTAGAACATATTTATAGCAAGTCTGTAGTCAAATATGTAGACTGTTTAAAGGGGTATCAGCACAATATTAATTATTGTGCTGATACCTTTTTAAACAGCCTGCCATGCATGCTAAGGCAATGACGTTCCAGTATAGCAAGTCAGTGTGTTTGAAGCCCAGATGGATGACTGATAATAGATTTTTTGTGCTTTGTTTGTTTGTTGTCCCATTTCAGACCAGTGATGGTACCCTTGAAAATTTCTTCTTCAAATTTAAACAAATTCACGGTATTCAGATAGATAAAAGGAAATTTTCTAGGGAGCATCATGTGATTTGTAATAGACAATTTACATACAAAGCTAAAAAGGTTTATTGTTGTGAGTGAAAATGTGAGCCCAAAAGATATCCAAGCAATTTAACCCTCGGATGTACAAGGGGGGGTGGCATCCACCCCCCCCCCCATAAGGTTTTTCGAAATTTTGAAAAAACTCTTTACTCACAAAGCTGAAACTTTCAGTAGTTGTTCATTCATCCCTTGCACAAATTTTAATATGTCCATGGTATTTGACGTTGCCATGGCAACATCGCAACTACAGGTAGGTCTGCCCAAAAATTGTCAATTTTAACATTTTTCTTTATTTTTTCCAGCTTTTTGAAACAGAAAAGCACCATTTGTTTATTATTACATTCCAAAAGCATTCTGGCATGATTTTACATCAAATTTTGTTATTTTCCGACTTTCTAAGAAAATGGTGAAATCCAAAATGGCGGATCTAAGATGGCGGTTCTAATGAGGTCACAGCCAATTAAAAGTATGTCATCTTGTAGAGTAAGCTAAGGGCTTTCTTCTCAGTGCAAAATAACTTTGCTGTGCCTTTTATAGAACGAAAACTCAGCGGAGTGGTTCCATCCACCCTCGGCCCCCACCTTGTACGACGGTACCCGGTGGGGGTATGAATTTGCTTGTACGTCCGAGGGTTAACACCAAAATTGAGTGTGATTTCATTTGACAGTTTAGAGACTGACTCATTGGCTTTAAAAGGAGAAAAGGGATTTGTCAAGTAAATAAAATTTTGCAATAAGTTGCTTTCAGTTGGTATCCTTTATTGAGTTGTAATGTGCATTCCAAGGTAAGACGGGTTAGTTTCTAACCAATGTTAATAAATAAAAGGCAAAAATTGAGCTGCTTTAATCACAAAATTGACATTTTAACTTGTACAATTCTAACTGAATGTCTTTTATCGTGACTTTATACAGTTGAAGCTCTCATAAGCGGACACCCTCGGGACGCGTAAAAAGTGTCCGCAACTGGAGCTGGCTGCTTACGAGAATGGTTCTAGTAAGCGGTCACTAGAGGTATAGGAGATAGATGGCCGCTTACGGGAGCTTGCCTAGCTAACAATAGCCTGCAGAACAGGCAGTTTATTTTTTGCAGGGTTATTGCGAGGTCGCGCTTCGACCCGCAAAATAAACCGCCTGTTCTGCAGGCTAAGCTAACAATAACCGGACGAACGTGGATGACGACAAAACAAACATTGAAAAATGGTACTGTATTTACTGTAAAATCATTGTGACGAACGGCGATGTGAAGTTGATTGATAAAAACAAGATACAGAGGTTTTTTATAGGATTTTCTTTTAAGTGTCCACTTATGGGAGCTTAAAAACAAAGAAAAAGCCTAAGTCATAATCTGTGAAAGTGTCCGCGGCCGCTTACGGGAATGTCCGCTTACGAGAATGTTAAAATACAGAGTTTGTAATGGGAGTTAAAACGGGGTTTCAAACAAGGTGGCCGTAAGTAGAGCTGTCCGCTTAAGGGAGTATCCGTTAAGAGAGCTTCGACTGTACAGTGGAATGCAACATGGTATGCAGCAGTACTAGACAGCCAGGAAAAATAATATCTTAAAATAATGTATCTTGATCTTCTCTTGTTTAAATGCAGCGTCGGAATCTTATTAATATTTAATTTTGGAGGTACCGGTAATACACAATACAAGAGAAGTCCAGGAATTAAGATTGATACAATTTCTTGATTTACTCCCCGATTTAATCTTGTTGAAATGCGACTGACAGTCTACACTGACTGTACAATCGGTATAGGGTTGGTTGTTGTTTTTTTGAAAAAAAAAAATAATAAAAAATGCAAGCTTTGTCCAATAAGTCCAAAATTTTGTTATCATTTGGAGGTAATACACACTACACCTACAGTACAAGTGAAGTCCAGGAAGTAAAGTTGATACAGTAGTGAGACAGTGATAACTTCCGATTGAAGGGTATTCGCATGCAGAGCAATGGAATTGCAACTTTTTTGTATCTCATTTTTTTCTTTTGCTTAAAATAATTATTACAAAACGTATTTGAAGTACATTACATACATACATTGTGATACCATAAGTAAAAGTGATGGCCTAGGATTAATTTCCATACCATTGGTGAGGCAATACACTGGCAATACATATCAGAAGATTGTGTAACATTTTCGTGTGTAAGGGTCACAGAAGGCGTGGTGTAAATTACCGGTAGTCTGAATCAAATCAACAGCACTTTGAAATAAATATTGTTAGTGCACATTCAAGCAAAACAAGGATACCAGATAGTCTACCCTTTCAATCTTTTGCAAGGAACTACTATTGGTTGACCTTTTGGTACATGCTTCCACAGAATTTTCAAAGTTTCAAAACTATAGTTATGGTTGATCGTGTACAGTAATTGCAAACACTTAAGGACTGACGCACGCAACTTGTGTGAACTTAGATTAATCTGCTACCTGATAAAGTATGATACTTGCCTCAGTGCTGAAACCTTTGTACAACAGCTGATGCTATAGCACAAGTTGTAAAAGAAGATCCTCGCTGACTCACCACAACTCAAGATGGAGAGTCGTGTTGGGAAGAAGCAAATAGAAAAGCTTATTAAATATAATCGATAACACTTCATGCTCAAGCAAACAAAGATTTCAGATAGCCCACCTTTTCAAATGCAATCTGATTAAAAAACTCAGAGACTCAAAGGACAGTGCAGAATATTGCATTATGGCCAATCAATCGACCACATGATAATAATTTTGCAGGGTAATTTCGCTTGAGAATAAGTCAAATGAGTTCACCTTTCAGTTCAGTATTGAAGCAGCAAATGTGATATTTGTGCTTTTCGTGCAAAGGTTTGTAACATGATACCTTTGTTTTTCTCTTAGACTGCTATGATGCGTTTAAGTCTAATTAAATTAAAGCCACGGATTCTACAAGAATCATACCGCATTGTCTCCTTCAGCATTTAGAAAACAACCTAAAAAATTACAAATTTTCAGAACAGTGCACGAGCAGAGCAATATCAAACTATAAATTACAAAGCATAAAATGTCGAAATTCTTTTCCCCTGCGACTTTTCCCCCGAAATTGTCGCTAAAGCATTTCGTGCGCCAGATCATGCTCTCGCCACTGTCTGGTGAACACGTCACACGTTCACTCAAGCATGAAGCCGAGAAGCAGGTAGTGTGAAGATTTCTTTCAAGAAATGTCGGAACCGTCACGAAAGCATGTTCAAACAACTTAAGAGGCAGAGGTTTGACAAAATAAAACAGAGGTTAGTTCAACCGATGGAGAACAAATCAAAGGAAAGGAAGTGACGGATGTAATATGATACTGTTGTTTTTCTCGCAGATCGCTGTGATGCCTTTTTAAGTTTAATTAAATTAACGCCACGGATTCTACAGGAATTCAACCGCATTAAAAAGCACACCACGTTAGGCTTAAATACAAAATTTCTAAACACGTCCCTGTTATTTTAATTTTCGATAGCTTGAATGTCAGTTTGATATTGAAACGGTAAACGAGATACTTTTGTTTTTATCAAAAACATGTAACATTACACTTTTGTTTTTGTCGAAACGGATGTAACACGATGATATGGTAACGTGATTTATTTTCTGCAAACAAGGCGACATTGATTATAAAACAGATATTATCACCTTTTCTAAGAAAACAGCTTTGCCATATCAGGAATTATTTCACATGAACCACTATGACGCCTTAATTAGTGTTTAATTCAATTAATTTGTGGTTTTAACTTGGCGCCATGGAGTCTACACGATTCCTTCTGCAGAAGAAACACGCAATGTTCGTGATGTAGACTGATCTGCGCATGCGTTTAGCACAAAGTATTTTGTTTCAGAAAGAATTGTACCACAAGGAGAGCATAGTGCTTTCTGAAACAAATATATACCTTGAGTTCTTCAATTGTAAGTATCGTAAATACACTCCCCGTTATACCAAGGGCACACGGTTAGGTTCTCTCCATCCCCTTCCCCCTTTACAGAAATAATTAATTAATTGATATTAATTAATTTATTTGTGATTAAAAGTTTACACCGCGTTAGCGGTTTAGTGGTTTAGTGGTTTAGTGGTTTAGGGGTTTAGCAAACGCCAACCCACCAAACCATCACAATAGTGCATTCTGCACTAAAAACTGCTTAATCAATTGGCGCCCCCTGAAACAGTCTCAAAAGTTACAACACTTCTAAACGGCCTTCTCCACTTCTCAAAATATTCAAGCTTGAGTCAGTTGTCGCATATTAAAAAACTTACATAAGTGAGCTCAAATCTATCCGACATACATCTGTCTCTCCGGCCCTGCCCCGAAACCTCCGTTTAACTGCTAGTAATGAAACAGTTTTGCCAAATCTCTTAGCTGCAAAAGACGATTCACATATGACAATTATGTAATGGCTTCAACAAAGGAGCTTTTCCCAGATATGATTGTAGGTCAATTCTAAATGTAAGCTATCAATTCAAGCAACCAAACAACACATTTTTCCAGTCCTGAGAGAAAGCACTTACATTGTATATACTCAAACATTTTCTCTTCTGCTTCTGGTATATGAGGATATATATATTTTTTTGCATGACCTTTAAAGTGTTGGATAAAGTTGATATGGCATTTCTTTGTTAGGGTGAAGTGATTTCACAGTTTAGCAGTGTTGAAGAATCAGAGGCTGACACATCTGTTCCACTGCACCATCCAACAATGAAGTCAAGTGACACTGGGGTAAGACTGAATACAGTATGCTTTAAGGGGGGTCCTTCATTAAGTCTGCAACTGCCGGCTTTGTAGAAAATTAATCAGTGTATAAAATTAATCAGTGTATAAAATTAGCAGTGTATAAAATTAAGCAGTGTCACCATAATTATTTTAAGCCATTTAACTGATTTCTTTTAAATTGTTCCAAAGGAAACATCAAAATAGTAGTACTAGTACTAGTGTTCCTGACATTAAAAAACATCAAATGAGTATTAAAAAGGAAAAAATAGCCTCGGATGGTTTCAACTGATGAAGATTAAGACAGATTACAAACAACTCACTTGAAAAAAACATGCCAGTTTTTTCATGCGTTCTCTGTGACGTACATTGTAGCTCCTTTACAGATCTGTAAATTGTTGAGCTTCATTCAGTTTCCAAACACAAAAGACTTGTTTTCAAGGTTAAAACTTTGATCGACGGAAATCTTGGAAACGTTTCCACTGCTGTTTTCATTTCCGAAGTTGCTAATAACAATGCAATTGCTGGTTTAGTTTCACGGTTCTGCTCTCACTGATCAGAAAAATAAAAAGTATGTTTTCCACATCCAATCAGGGACCAGTATATTGCAAATGGCTTCTCTGAACTAGACTGGTGAGAATCTGTACCCAGGGGCTCTTTTCCTCATCCTGCCTTTAGCCCTCAGTCTCAGGAGATGTCATGCCTGCCTGAATTAGCCATATTTGAAACAAGCAGGGGATTGGGTACAAATATTCAATATCGATTGAATTGAAAAATTGGGCCTGTCATCTGAAAGAGCATCCAAAAATTAGAAACTTAACCAAATTTGAGAATTTTTGGTTTTAACGCAAAGGCATGATACTCTTTTAAAAATCGATAAAATAAGAAGGCTTAGTATGGATTGGATAGACAGCTGTCCCTCCAATCCAATTACTAAGCTCTCTTATTTTAACGATTTCTAAAAGTGAACCATACCTATGTGTTTCAACCAATAACAATCAAATTTTGTAAATAAACTAATGTTTGGATGCTTTCTTTCAGATCTCAGGGTTCATTTTTCAATTTAATCAATTTTTAAAATTCATACCCAGTCCCCTGCTTGTTTAGAACATGGCTAATTAAAAACTAGCTTAGCTCAGTATCTTTACATACAACAGTACATCAAGAAAGCAATATTAACATGCGGTGTTAGCCTACAAAGCTGGCGGTATTGTTGGGTTTTTTAAAAGCGTGCACAAGCAAGCAGTGAAGCTACCACAATGAGCAGCCCAGCATCAAGAGGCTTGGGGAGGAGGAGTTGAAATACTGCCTGCCCAAATGGGCTGCTTTTCAGACCTCTGCCCCCTTATTTGCATTTTGACAAACTGTTGACAGGTTCTGTGGCTTTAAATAACTCAGGCGATCTATTTTGACAGTAACATCCTCCATAAACTATGTTTCATAATGGCAGCCGACACAGAACTACAAATCAGACTCTTCATTTGGCAAAAATCTAACGGAGAAAAAAGTTTATCTTTTAAAACTAACTAGGCTTCAACAAGAGTGCTCTAATATATCGCAGGCGCGTAGCTGAGGTTTTACGAAGGGTGTTCGCATTGACAGGAATATTTTTTAGGGGGTTATTAAATACGAGCGCCGAAGGGCGAGCCTCCAGGGGGGTCTGGGGGAATGTCCCCCAGAATATTTTAAATCTAGAGGCCCGGAAATGCTATTTTCAGTATTGTGCACGTCAATATTTCAAACTCGATGGAGTGTAAAATAACACTTATTTTTAGCCATAACAACAATATTTCCGGCGTTTTGTTAACTTGATACATTCATACAAAACTATACATACATACCGGCTTAGTACACTAAACGTTTTACAAAAGCTTGACTTGTAGTACAAAGGCATCTCAGGGTAAAAGCTTAAGCGCCCCATCCCCCGGTTCCACCGTCAATGTACTAAACGCAGCGTCAAAGCGTCAATATGCACTAAATACACGTATCACCTGGGTCCCCCGAAATTGTATTCCCCGCCTTTCGTCTATTGATACTCCATTTTAAAACAAATCCCGAACGCCTGTTAAGGAAATATTTTTTAACGATGGGATTGGTATTTTGACTACATATAATACTAGGTCACTAGGATATATTGAGGCCACTTACTTACTAATTCACTACAGGACTATTCGTAAAGCAAACTTGACAATTGCATCATCCTCGGGTGGAGGCCATGAGAGCCAGTGAGGAGAGCCCATTCTCCTAACAATTTAATACTTTCCCAATACTTTTTCGTTTTCTTGCAGGGTAATTTAAAAGCTGCAACACTCAAAGTTTGTTTTCCATTCCCCCACTATTTGCTAAAAGCTGAAAATCAACAGTTTGTGTTTTCAGTCCTCCATTATTGACCTCCAAAGGGGGTTCGTTCGAACCCCTCGAACCCCCCTTCCTACGCGCCTGTATCGGTCAGAAATTTTCTTTGCAAAGTTATGTCGCGCAACAAGTCCAGCTGAAATCAATTGCTTCCAATCTGGTCCCATTTAGGAAAAAATAAACACTTTATCTTGTTGAATTAAAACTGCTTTCTAAATACCAGAGTATCTAACCAAACCAATGTATGTCATTGATTAACTTAACAGTACAATACGACCAAAACATAATGATGTAATGCTTATACATGTGCTTTCCTCTGAGTCCCACCAGGAGTTTTCCTTAATGTGTTGTAATGGCCATTATGCTAACTGCAATGGAGTTAGCAAAATGGCCATCACAACCCACAAAGAAAATGGTTTGCGGCCACTTCTTGCTCTTGCTTCAAACAGTTTCTCAAACTTGATCTGGCCCACAATAACGCTTAAAGGACCCTAGTCATCGAAATTATGAAAATTGTATGGCAACGTGAAATCTTATTGCATTGCTGTAAGTTGTGTTACTGGAAGTCTGATTAATTAAATTTAGCAGATTTGCAGTGATCTATTTCTTTTACACATGCTCTGCGAAAAAATAAAAAAACCGAAATTCCCGCATGTAAACAAAAACAAGGGCATGGCTGACTAGGGTTCTTTGATGTGCCATGTTTGATGTGCTTGATTTGCTTTGTTCGCGGCAAAGAACTGCCGGTTCCTTGGAGCGCTTCCTTACCAAAACATTTTATTGACGTGCTTAGCATTCTGCTCTAATCAGAATGATGCGTATGCCAGCGTATGGACTTCCCAAAAAAGATGCTCATCCAGGCAGGTGGTATTAAAACTCCTCCTTCCCAAGCCTCTTGCGACTGCGCTGCTCGTTGTCACGGCTTCGCCACTTGCTTGTGCACACTTTAAAAAACCCAGCAATACTGCCAGCTACGCAGGCTATGCATATGTCAGCTTTCCTTTAATTGGGAATATAAACATGTAAGAATTGTTACAAAACGTTTAATTTGCATATTTGTTGGTTTCTCATAACTTTCTTTACTGCTCTTAGGTTCCAAGCTCAGTGAATAGTGGCAGTCTATCACCACAGGTAAATCAAGGCTCACAGTGCATGCTTGGAATGGTGGTAACTAAATTATGACATTTGTATGCTGAGAATAAAGATTACAATAATGCACAATTTGTAGTAGGAAGAGGTCTTTTGACACTTGTTACTTTTTTCTTGCTCATATTATCTGCATATTATATCATCTTAGTGGCCCTCAAACAAGTGAAAAATAAAGCAATGAAAAAACTTCTTCTTTGGCATCAGCAATCGTAAAGAATCTTAGAGACAATAACAAGTTGAATTAAACATTTTACATTCCATTCATTCCTACTCTGGAATCAGTACCAGCTCTCCTAGGTCATTTGTCACTCGCAAACACTAAAGAAGAAAAAAACAAGGTTATTTTTGCCCAAGAAACTCTCAAAAACACAAGCAAAAGTAATGTTTACATTTGCAATTTTGATCAATGGTTGTGGAACAACTTTTAAGAGTGTGCAGTCTGTTTCGGAATTGACAACAACAGGATTGTTACAGTGTTTGCTAAGCTAACATTATTTATTTAAGTACTCGAGAAGAATTTTTTGGGTTGTGGTCCCTGTGCCATGCTACACTTGTTTTTTCCTTTAATTGTGACATTTCAGAATCATGCAATCAGGCAGCAAATTACTCTAGTCCCAGAAGTTTTATTCAACCTTCCAAAACAAAAGAAAATGAAGTCTCACCTTCATCAAAGCGTTTTTGTTTGTCAGGCTCTTCGCAAATATGCCGCATTCCTGACAAACTACTTGGCGTGATTATATATGTAACAATAATAGACCAAATATATGAATACTTAACAACAAACTCAGAATTTGGGGTACACACTAAAACCCACATGAGGTTGTCACCCAGCTAATTGACGATTGATTTGGCTGCACGAGTTATAACACCTGTGATGGTTCAAAAATATACTGCTTGTAAGCATCACTTTACAGCGGCCCAAAACCTGGATCAGGTGATCTGGAAGACTAGCCCTCACTGCAGAACTGGCTGCCCCAATTCGGAAGCTGTGACTTGAACTTTGTGGAACTAAACATTGGTAACCTGTGGCTGAGCTTTGGAAATTGGAACTTTTAATTATAAAGTTGTAACAAAGGTCAAATTAAAAAGTCAAGACCAGTCAGAAGTTTACCCCATTTTATTCGCCTAAAATGTATCTACAGTTTAATTACATGGTGACGTGACATTGTGGTGACAGGGTTTTAGATCTAGTCTCCTTTGCCAGCATTCTTTGGGCTCGACAGGCGTTTTTCCGCCATTAATGTCTGCTTAACCGAGCTGCCACTTCCATTCACCGACGGTTAGCCAATCATAGCTCACCCTTCAATTTCTGGAACGTGGGGCTTTGAACTCTTTTCTCAAAAAGCTGAACATCTCGCTCTAAGTAACAAAACGATAGATCAAAATAACGCAAGACACATCTTTCAGCCTTTCTCACATAATACAGCACAAAAACAGACCTCTCTAAAACAGATCACCCGTACAGCTATCTCAAAGTAAAGTAAGAGAGTATCTGGTGAAGCCATACAATAAATGGATGCTGATTGTTTTTTGTTTTTTTCAAAACAAGGGCAAACCCCCGCTGATCAGAGTGGCAGCTCGGTTGAGCAAATGTTCGTAGGGGTGAAACACGTGACGAGCCCAAAGAACATCTGTGAAGAAGGCCATTAGATTAGGCACGCAAGCATATTCTCAGAAATCCCAATTTTGTGAAAGATCTTCAGAAGGATCTTGGATGTTACAGATTCTTTCACTTTAAGCAGGGTGGCAGAGTGTTTGAGGCAGGGTGGGTGATGGCCAGTGTTGCTATCACTTCCAACATCTGCTCGTCTTTGCACCTTTATGTCAAAGAGCAAATTCTTCCACTACTGTACTAAAAGTCTTGTTGTTAATGATGCGATCAATCTGTGTATGCCTTTCCATCTGGGGATGTTTGTGGCATCTTGTGGATTACTCTGAATAGGAATGGGTTTCCACCAAAGGCCAAATTGTTCTCTACACACAGGTCACAGAGTCTATGTCTGTTGTTGTTGATGTTACCACACCCATTCTTCCCCATGATCTTCTCATGCTTCATTGTCATTCATTCATTCATTGTCAGCACAAGTGTTGACATCTCCGATCTGATGGTACCTCTTGAATAGGTTGCTGTAGCTGGTCATAGAAAACATCTTTCTGCACCTCCTCTGCATCTTCTATGGGTGCGTGTAGCAGGTGATGATAGTGAGCTAGGTGTACCTGGAGTTTAATCTAGCAATGATGAGTGTCTCCTCCAGTGGCTTCCATTCCATCAATGCCTTTGCTGCTTTGTCTGACATCACGATTGCTTCACCTTCTTTATGTTGGTTGTCCTCTCGTCCAGATCTCTCCTTCATCATCCCTGATCCTGTCCATCTTGCTTCACTTATCCTGATGATATCCATGTTGTATCTGTCCATCTTCTTTACAACTTGGGTCAGCTTGCCAGTCTGTTGCATGGTGTGAACATTCCAGCAAAAAATTCTAATCTTTACCTTTTGGGACAGTAACTCGTCTGTCAAGATCCTGACTCCCGCCACAGCTTTGGTTTTTGGTGAAGGTTTCCATAACAGTTTATTTTTACGGGTCAGCCCTACCCCCAGCTTCCAACCTGGAGGACCAGGGTGTCTATTTTTGTTTGACCATCAGGCAAGTCCTGTCCAGCATGGTTAAACAAAGGCACAAAGGGCTCTGCTGGCATATCTCTAAAGTCTTAAAGGCAGGCAAGCTTCCTCATCATGGGCAACATATAGACACCATTGTGGTAGCTTGGTCTCTTGTAACAGGTGTAAATTCCAGTACATAGGGTTCATGTCAACAGAATGTATAGTATATTTTCATAACCACAAATTATCTATGCTTAATAACAAAAAAGCATGCGTTTGGAGTCCATTTTAGTTGTATTCAACATGAGATCTTTTAAATTAGTTTTAAATGTTATTTAAAATAATCACAGCCAGGGAGACACCATACTCTGTATGGCTGTCACTAAATTGTATTACCGGTAAAACAAACAAATGCAAGACACTTTCAAATGCTTTTAACAAAATGAGCGTCACAAAAACATGTGGCAGATGTCTAAAACTGATATCTCAGCACCAAAAATTCTGGTCACATGACCCTAGCCCCTACAATAGCATAGGTTATGCAAAAACATGTCTTTACAAATTAATAATTAAGGCCGTCATGGTTTTTAAATTTGCTTTTCTCCTATTACTTACAGAATAAATATAGTGGTGTTAATTATAAACTACATTATGTATTTGTCAGTTGTTTGCTTGTGTTCCTGTTTGTGTTGCATACTACATGTAAACAACCCTCATTGTGACAGCTTAAAAGCTATTCTTGGCAAAAAGGTTATAACCTGCGATCAGGCTTTTTTTTTTTTTAGTGGTGGAGGGAAGGAGAAAAAAAGGAAAGCCTGATACAATTACTTGTCAAGTCGTCTGCCACCCCCTTATTAAAGTATCTGTCAACAGGAATGTTGGTGATGCCATCAGGTAAGCATGAGCCAATCATAATTTACCGGAAGCTGCTCCGTTGAGCTTGCTGCAAAGGTGGTCAAATTTGTTGTTCAAAGGTTTATTTTGGCAAACGTAATGGCAGATCATACATCTCACAAACATGTATTTAAAGAATTTACCCTTTTTGAACGAGCTGATCAGAGGGTTTTTAAAATTTGTTTTCAGCAAAGGCTGTTTTTGTGTAAGGCTCACGTCAGACATTTCAAGGTCGTAGTTTTCATCACTGGCACCATCATCTGGCATCTTTGGTGGTGTGATCTTCGACAACATTGGATCATGCTTTTGCTGAATCCTGTCAGAAGCACCGCCAAAACATCTTCTTTTCACACCTATTCATCGAATACACTCCCTTTATTCGTCTTTAAGTGTTTTGTTAACAAAACTCTTGAGAGATTTTCTTAAAGCTAGAAAAACTCGCTCTCTACTTTATTTCGCTCAACACCCGCCATGATAAAAATCATCTATGTGTGATATTTTTGGCCCAGAAGTTACACTTGAACTCAATTAGCCAATCAGAATAGAGTTGTCATGTTGCCTTTTGTTTCCTGGCCAATCAGAAAAAAGTCCAGTTTCTGGACTTTTTACAGATGACCCTACAAGTAATATTAATTGTATCAGGCATTCATTTTTCCGTTGACCCCTTTGCTGCGAGAAAAATAACGCCTGATTGCAGGTTAAAAAAGTTATTTCTTCTTCATTTTGCTTTACATTATTAGTAGTACAATGATTTGGGTAATTAAATGAAAAGTTGCTGTTGTTGACCTAGGAATCATTCTCATCTAAAGCTTCAACTACTCTGTCATCTCCTGCAAGAGCAACTAGCCAGGATCTGTTGGAAGATATCAAAGTGAGCTTTTCTTTTGTGTTGACCTTAACTGTTCTAGGGGTGTCGAATAGTAAATGCGAGACGGCGAGACTGATATCTTTTCTGCGAGCCCGAGACCTTTTTAGCCTTGCAAAAGAAATTGTGACTGCGAGAAGGCGTCAAAGAAAAAAATTTTCTTTTCGAATTTAATTCGAGGCAACGAGACCCCTGAAATTTGGCTAAAATTTTGCGAGACACGTATTTTTTGGAGGACCATTCTCCACCCCTTGTTCTAATGAATTTGAATGCTCTTCCTTGAGTGGAGTGGTGTAATATTCCCATTCAAGAAAGTCAAATTATATAGAGAAATGTCAAAGAGGCTAGTTGACTTGGCAACTTGCACAGGTAGAAAATGTAGCATTTTTGATGCCAACTCCATTCGTATTTACTTCTTCTGCCAAGTCAAATAGAGCCTGGCTATCAGGTTGTGTTAAAAAATATAAATATATGAGGCTTGATAATAAGTGGTTAACAACAGAATTGAAATAGTATGAAATAGATATTTTCATTAATGTAATTGTGATAACTAGATTGAGTCATCATACTGTATATGCAATAGTTTCTTAAAGCAGCTGGTTGAGTTTGAAATTTACCTTTTTAACATAAATGAGCATTCTCTTTTTAGGAATTGGAAGAGGAAAATGAAATGCTTAACCAAGAATTAAATAAACTCAGAGTCCAACACCAGAAAACTCTAGAAAGGGTAACATATTATTTTTTACAAGCTGCAAATTACCAATTTCCATATTATTATTTATTTATTTTTATAATAATATCATAAAATCATTGTTTTTGCTGTTGTTTAATTTTCTCACACTGAAACTGCATCTGTCATGAACTATCGACCTACTCAGTCAGGGCCTTTCGACCAGATACTTTGATAACTATAACATATAACACCACATTGTTATCAAAGTATCTGGTCAAAAGGCCCCTGACTGAGTAGGTTGATAGTTCATGACAGATGCAGTTTCAGTGTGAGAAAATTAAACAACAGAAAAATAACAGTCTCAAAGTTTTCTCAGTCCTTATAAAGCTTCTATCCGACTGAAAATGTCTTTATTTCAGTAAGGCACGTGTGCTGTGCAATCTGTTGGCTCTTTTTGACAGGTTGATTTATTTTGGGATAACAGGCTGCTCAATATCAGGCTGCGGTTCAGCCACATTGGTAGACGATTTGCTCCCTATGCTGGGCTTGTGCTTGGAGTTGCCTCCTTGGTCGGTGAAGATGATAGATTTTGACAAATCTCTTTCCTATCTGGGGTTGCCAATCTGTATGAAGGCGGCCTGATGTTGCTTGACATGACCACCAGGGGTGTCAATTTCAATCCCTGCCTCAGGGTTTTAAAGTTTTGTAAAGTAGCGGACAAGTTGTGAAAGCACCGGACTTGAAATGCACCTAGGGGGGTCTGGGGGTAGCCCCTCAGAAATTTTTAAAATAGAACACTCAGAAACGCTGTTTCCAGCGTTTCTGAAATCCAGGAATCAGTTTCCCAGGAAGGGCTGGAGTTCACTCAAGTTATCTTTAAAAAGTGAAATATTGAATGAAAATGGACAGTTGGTAGGGGGAGGGGGAGGGAGAATGGCAACGACAGAATTTTTAGTTGTTTATCATTGCGAATTGGTTCTGTTATCCTCTAGTCAGTAATTATATAAGGGCATGAGATGCTTAAGTAAAATAGTAAAAAAAATAAAAAACTCTCAAATATTGGTATCAAAGTACCGGAGGTGGAATGGGAAATGACCGGACGATACGTCCGGCCTCCGGTCTCAAACGAAAACCCTGATGCCTTAACTTTTCCTCACTGGTTCACCTTCACATCGAGTGCAAAGTGGTAAGGTCCCATAGTCCTAGAATACTTTCTGACCTTGTTGACCCAACAATAATTTGTGACGAAACTGAGATGTAGACCAAGGTTGGGACTCTGGGAGGCTCTTGAAAGTGGGTAACCTATTTCTCAGCTTTCTACTCATAACTGCTGAACTGTAGAACTAATATGTTGCCATCTAGTCCTAAAGCTGTTAATTCATTTACTCTGTTTAAGACCTGCTTATTTATGTTGAATATTCCTCTAATGAAGAAACCTTTTTTCTGGCAGCTCCGTGGCATTGAAGCTCAGAAAGAGTCTAAAGCTCCAGTGATGACTAATCCTGTCAATGTATGTATTTTGTTTAAGTCATGTGAATAATTTGCATAGAAGAGCTGTATATGATGCAATTTTGTGCTTTTCAATGATTAAGGTGGCTCAACACAGTTTCTGCATTTTCTTTGGGTACGATGCTAATGTGAAACTTAACAACATTATGTGAAAGCATACAAAAATAAAAGCAATAAAACTCCGTCCGTCTTTATTACTTCAAAGTTAAAATGTCAGAATATTTTAGTCTGTTGTACACAAACAATGAAAAAAATTTTGCCTGATTTATGATATGGTGGGTTGCCATGGTAACACAACATCGTCTCAAGCCACATGCAAAAGATGCTAAGGCAGAGGCTTGTATCTTGTAACCTATCAGTTTTAAGCTTTTCAGCTGCAAGGGTTTAGACCTGAGAGCAAAATAAAGGATAGGAACTCCAAAGAAATGAAAGCTGTATTGAGCCACCATAAAATTTTTCCTTCTCATTGATTTGTTCAGGGACATGTAGAAGAAGAACTATTAGAAGAGAGGGAGAAAAGAATAGAGAATCTAGAAAAAGAGGTATCATATGTTTTATTGGTGCAGTACTGTTCAATGTACCCTTTTACAGTAATATGATTAAGTTTTTTTGTGCCAACACAGGCAATTCATCACAGCCCCATAGGCAGTTTTCTTTCTCTGTTGCATGGCAAAGCATTTCTTTGTTTTCACTACAACCTCACAAGCTACTTCCTTTTCTGTCACCACAGCTGGCAAGTCCTTGTTTCTTTTATTTTTCCGGGCGACCACAGACAAAATAATTGTCACAACCTCACAGTCAACATTCTTTCTCTTTTAAAGAATTTCTCACAATACTGAACAGTAATCATGACAATGGACCAAGGAACAAATTTCAGTAACAGTAACCCCACAATTTGCAATGCATAATAATTAAGAAAGACTTCCAGCAAATTTCAAATTTCGGCCGGAAGAAATTGGAAAATCGATTTCCCTCATATTTTGCCAACAAATAGCTTTTAGCTAGCCTTGAAATTTGATGTAGTTGTTTTCGTCTGGAAGCGCTTTAAATCCGTGAAAATTTAGAAAAAGGAATTTCGCCCACAAGATCGCCAAAAATGGCCGAATACAAAGCTAAAATTTGGCAACCTTAGTTTTAACTTTGTTCGCGTGCAAAGAAGAACCTGAATTTTTGAATACGTTTTCTTGAACGGCAAAGTATTCAGCTTCTAAAATTAGGTAATAACTTGACTTGAGCGTCATTCGAGAATTATTTACTAATTTTGTAAAAATACCGATATCTACTGATGTGAAAATCCTTTATTTAGGGATAAAATTCAGAATGTTTTTTCGCCATGTGCCATAACTCCAAATTTCTTCAAACTTTGGCTGTGGAAGCCTTTTATGCTATTGTAACTTATGTAGGAAAATCAGCGTGGGTTCTCTTTCGAGAGATTTTTGAGGCGCCTCTGAAATAACCGAATTTTAACGAAATAACATCAGCAAATGTAAACAGCGGACTGTTGCCGTGTTTTGGCGCCAAGCGGTCTAGTCAAAAAAGGCGATATAAGCCAACAGTTGTGTTATGAGTTCTTAGTACTCATAAGCCAATATCTTGTTTCCTAAATACAGGTAGAATAAACTCGATTTTAGCGCAAAGTAACAATATTTAACTGGAACAAGCTGAATGAATTTCTCGAGTGTGAGACATATCTTGACGAGTTGTCGATTTCATGTCGCAAGACGAAAATAGAAACTAATTTGTATTGTGGGACCACTGCAATTAATGCATTTAAAGTAACACAATACCGAAAGAAAGATTTTCCAAATCAAATGTAAAGGAAAAACTAAGGTCTTCCGTAAACACTCCAAGTAATAAATGGTATAAAATTTTTAGTTTTGTGTGACATAGCGAAAATTAAAGAACACTGTAAGAAATGATCAAATTACAAACTGAACTGTTCGACACATATTTAGGAACGAAGCGAAATTAAACTTAACTACATCTTTGCGTGGTTTTTTGTTCAGTAGACCGCGAGTTTTTGATGGTCAATGGAAAGAGTTAACCGGCAGAAATAATTAAAATAAGGGTATAAACATGGTTAGGTATGGAATAAAGCAGTGGATACACTGTGGACATGAAGTCGATAAAGCTGCATGGTTAAGTAACGCTAATCCCAAGATACACCCTCTTTTCTACATTAGAACATCTAATTTTCGGCTGAAAGATATGCCCTTTTTAAAAATTTTAAAACCAAAGTCAGATGCAACAGAGCGCCATTTGAAACAAGCCAAGCCCATTCCTACCCCCCCCCCCACTGAGGTGGGCGCATACCCCTACTCAATCTTCCCAAATTATTTGAACAACTGTGTGTCTATAAACGATAGGTAAGAACTAGGTGGTTTAGACGATCCTGCTTCATAGCGCTTTTTGGGGGTAATTCTTAAGACGTCGGAGAGCAGAACATGTCTGCTTTGAAGTCGCCGATGCCACCATTTCAAATACGATCTTACAGGTTGTGGACCTTTCCTAGTAGCGTTTTGGGAAGAGAGGTTTTGTTGAAAGATGGGAGGGGGTTGGAGGTAGGGGGGGGGGGGGGCTTGCCCCACTTTTTTGTTGGGGAGGGGGAATACAGTCCCCTGCTCCGTCACCTATGAAATTGGTACTGCAGTAAATTCATCCCTTACTGAAATTTACATATTTACGTCGCTAGTTAGTAATGCAAATTGTTGGTGGTTTCAGGTCAGAATTTAAAAAGATCAGAGCCATAATCGAATTTGAAACGATCAGGGGCCATTATCGATGGCTCCTGAAAAAAAATTATTTCGTACCTGATTTGAAATAAAATTCGTTCTGTCTCCAGCATCGACGTTCTTAAAAAAATTAAAGGTTCTTATATAAAGAAAGCGAGTATATATTCTTCCTGGCCTTGAACAATGTTGGTCACAGTTACTTCTGGCAGGAACAATTCTTCGAAAAAGAAACCAAGAGATCCACGTATTGCTTCTTTCGTTTCACCTTAATATGACTGGTGTCGATTTCAAAGAGATTGCAGATTTCTTTTTGCTTTTGAATAGCAAAAGAAGACAGCTTCGAGGAACGGACGAGTTCACATAGGTTATAGCAGTCATAAACTATTGGATGCTCCAGCGACACTTCCTGCATGACTGTATTGGTCAACTCTTGAAGGGCACTCTCCCTCTCTGCGTTGTCCACTTCCTCATCACTAACATCTGCTATATCTTGCCGGCGTCGCTTAGCAGCCAGGCGACTAAAAAAGCTTGCTATCTGCTTGGAAGTCAGAAACTCGGCGCTTGTAAAGAAACGATTCCCTTCACTGTCCCTGGCTGTCATCATGGCTCTTGCAACAGAGTCTGGATCTGCTTTTCGCCCCGATGTCTCTCCATGTTACGCCGCAAAATATAATAATCGCCGCAAAATGTAATACTAACGCAAAATGTAATAACGATTGCCGCAAAATGTAATAACGCAAAATGTAATAAAGTTGTTAACGCAAAATGTAATAACTTTTTAACGCAAAATGTAACAAATTTTCTAACGCGTAATGTAATAACGCAAAATGTAATAACTCTAAAATTTATATATATTTTGAAATCGTGTAGCCAAGCTCAGTGACATTAACTTTTGTTGGTTTTATGCGAATTCGGCATTATAGGCGTACCCTTCCTTTGCTTTAAGAAAAGCTCCAGTCTAACTCAACTTGCATACTTGCATACTGTTCTTAGTTTAAAATAAAAATAAAATAAATTCTGACAATCAATGCAAAGTGGGATTTAGACTGCCTACTGGCAGGGTCTGAAATATTCTGTGGACACTGACTGTTTTGTTTTTAGAATGGATTTACTAGAGAGATAACGTCAGAAAAAGGAAGTTTTCGGTGATTGTAATAAGTTTCAAGTTGATAATATTATGAAATCAGTGTGTGTTTTATATTTCCAAAGTTTACTGGAAAAGGCAGAGGACAAAGTATTCTTGTTTTCAGGGATCTTATTAACCATTCACTTTAACGTTCTTGTTTACCTTCTTCGATGAGAAAGTGTAAATTGCATAGGATTGTCGGTGACAAAAACTGACGTACGATTGACAACATAGACGACTATTTGCTTGTATCTGTTTTGCTATTATGACGGATTTGGGGGGGGGGTGTATTTTTTAATTCGCTCACTTTCTGTTTTCACTTGTCTCGAATGCTAAGAGGCCAGTTTTACCAGCTCCAATGAAACACGTTTGATTTGTTACATTTTAATGTACAAAACAGACCCAACCTTTTGACAGTTCAGAGTCAAGGCTCCATCTCCTCCCAAATCCGATCTAAAAGGACAGCGGGGTTGACGGGGATAAAAAAATTCATATCTAAAGTAACTGCCAGAAAGAAATAGGTCTGAGATGGGCAGTTGCTATATGGAATACACGAGGTTAATTATTGAGTACAATTCGCCTAATTCAGGAAACAAACATGTTATTTTAGTGTTATTACATTTTGCGTTATTACATTATGCGTTAGAAAATTTATTACATTTTGCGTTTGAAAGTTATTACATTTTGCGTTAACGACTCTATTACATTTTGCGTCAATTTTATTACATTTTGCGCTATTATTACATTTTGCGGCGATTATTACAATATGCGGCGTAACACTCCAAGATCGAACTTCTTTGTCAAGTTATCTCTCTGACTAGTATTGAATCTAGTTCTTTTAACTTGCGACGACCGCAATGCCCAGCCCATAGGAAAAGACACGCTTCCTGTCGGTCGTGGTTTAGGTACTTCTTTTAGGCAACAGAGATCGCAAAAAAAACCGGCAAAATATTCTCAGGGTAGAGTGGAATCCCCAGTATGGTGCCACGCCTTTTTTATTTCAAAATCTAGTTTTCCTGTGAGTAAACAACCAATAGATAGAGTTTTTATTGAAATTCTGTAAGCAGTTGTATTTCTTTTTCAAATGGGCTTACTTCCGGGGAGGGCTTACATATGATGGGGGGGGGGGGGGCGGGGAGGCGAGGTTATTTTTGAATGGATGTTTGCAATGCATTTGCGTTTCTATTGGGACGTGATTCCGTACGTTCTCTTTTTGGGGTATACAATACCAGAAGGCAAAGCTTTTTAAATTTAACACATTAAAACCCCAAACAGTTCGTTTAGTCGTTTAGTGGGGTAGGGGGGAGGGGCATTTTTTGTTATAACTAACAAAACAACCTCCACAGCAGCAGCCTATAATCCGAAAAATTGTACTTTCTTGGCTTTAAATCGGGAGCGGTTATTATCTGAAAGGTTCTTGCGTCAGGTTTTTAGGGAACTTATTTCTTGGAGGGAGGGGCTTTCCTGGACGAGGGGGGGGGTTGGGGCTTTCGGATTTTACACTAGTAGTATCTTGTCTAGAATTGTTTTACACTGTTTACCACGCTCAGTACAAAAAAAGGTGAAAAGGGCTCACTATTAGAGACTCACTATGGTAAGATTCTCCATGAGGACGAGCACTTCTGTTTCGTCACTAAGCTCTTCAGCAAGTGCCTCTCTGCTTTCTGTTGTAGATTCTGCTTCACAATCCAGTTTTGAAAGTAAAATACGACAGTTATGACAAACACCTAAAACAAATAAAAATTCAAATCAATATTAACATTGAATGGGACATTGTCATCAGTGTTTGTTTTTCCCGTGTGATGAGAAGAACTACTTTTGACAACAAAGTCACGCGACCAGGCTGGCATATGCCTCAGAGTATGAATTTTTTTCCTCTGCAAACTTTTTTTTTTAGCTTATGCACCTCTGCAAACATTTTTTTCGAAATTCTTACTATTTTTTGTTATACATATCGTTCTTGCAAACAATTTATTTTGTCTTTCCAGGCCCTGCAAACAATTTTTTTCAATATTTTTCATCCCCCCTCCCTCCAAAAAAATAATGGTCCGTCCCTTACGAAAATGATCTTTAGTTTGTAAAGGAAATTACTACTTGTTTAATAGCTATGTATGTTCATTGTAATCTGTACAAACCTGATCCGACGGCAACAAATACACCTGTTCTCTGATGTATCAACTTTGCTCCCCGTTTTCCAAGGCCTCTCTCTGCTTTAGGCCATCTTCTATCTTCGCTATGGCCCGATAATTTCTCAGGAACCTGGCATCGCTGAGATCCACGGCGCCATCCAGTTCCCAAGGAAGATCGGTGGTAGGGACAAATAGTGAACTGACCAATGTTTTCAGGAAAGGAAAAAACTGCTGCTCTGGCAAGAATCAAATCAACCTCTGTTTCGACATCTGAGTCCCCATGTAGACTTATGTCCCGCTATTTCTCGAGTACAGTATAACAACGGAATAACTTCTGTCTTCTTCGCCTTATCTCTTCGCTCGTAGGTGCAGGAATCTCCGACAATAGCGCTAAAAGAACACTTCGCTTCCATACAGAAATAATGATAAAAAACACGTTTCCTTCAAACTCGCGTTCTAAGCGTTTCCCGCGCTAGTATCAAGGTTTTCTAATTTGAAAACGTCAATCAAGATCATTATCACGACCAAATGTAAAAAGTACGCCAAAGTATCCTGAGTGATGTGTTTTACATATCGTGTTTTAAAGGTAAGCATTTTATTAGCATCTTATCTGCCAAATACATTAAATAATCTTGCCATCCTTTTTAACAGCGTTCGTTCACGAAGCAGTTTTACACATATTGTTAACATTACGGCGACAAGGAATCTACAGAAATCACGAAATGCCGACCACCAAATTAATTACCGACGTACGGGTAAAATAAATATTTCTTCTATTAATGACAGTATTTTATCCAAGAATGAATTTTTTGCCATGATTTTTTAATTTCAAGAACCAATTTATATCTTAAGAACGGAGATATGTTTGTAAAGGAATTTCAAAAGATATATTGGATGTTTCAACAAGCCCGCTGAAATGAACAACCAGCAACCATCGTTTACATTTGCTGATAATTTCGTTAAAATTTGGTTAATTCAGCGGCGCCTCGAAAATCTCTCGAAAGAAAACCCATGCTGAATTTTATACATAATTTATAACAGCATAAAAGGGTTCCACAGCCGAAGTTTGAAGAAATTTGGAGTTATGGCACATGGCGAAAAAAAATTCTGAACTTTATCAATAAATTAGGGATTTTCCCATAAGTAAATAAAGATATTTTTACAAAATTTGTAATTAATTCTCGAATGAAGGTCAAGTCAAGTTATTACCTATTTTTAGAAGCTGAATACCTCGCCTTTCAAGAAAACGTATCCAAAAATTCAAGTTCTTCTTTGCACGCGAACTAAATTAAAACTTAGGTTGCCAAATTTTAGCTTTGTATTCGGCCATTTTTGGCGATCTTGTGGGCGAAATTCCCTTTTCTTGTTTTTCACGGATGTAAAGCGCCTTGAGACGGAAAAAACTACATCAAATTTCAAGGCTAGCTAAAGGCTATTTGTGGACAAAAAATGAGGGAAATCGATTTTTCCAATTTCTGCCGCTAAATCAATTTGTTGATTGAAATCTGCTGAAAGTCGTTCTTAACATGACATGAAACTTAATGAACATGCCCATATAACAAACCTGCAAGAAAATGGTCTAGAAAATCCGACATGTTTAAACACAGAGGGAGCCTATAAAAGGCCCCATATAGCATTTTGTTGGCTTCCATTTTGAACAGTCAAGAGGCGTAATGGTCTTCAAATGGAAGAGCTCCCCAAATTTTGCTTTTTTAATGCTATCCCTGTTTATCTATGTCGAATGAACAGCTTTAAATACAGCATACAGCATACACTACATGCTAAAAGTTAGAAAGAAATTTATGCATTAATTTGTGTTGACCATGCACAAACACTCTCCACTCTACAAATCCGAGGGTAAACAAAGTGATGATGATGATGATGATGATGATGATGATGATACTGTTACAACATGAAAGCTCAAAGAGATAATGTTGAATACACAATCCTTTCGGTTCTTTTTTTAAGCGATGACTATCGCTTAATGCTGGCATGCAAGTTGGGAGATGTCCGGTTTACAACCTTGACCAAAGAGCACTGGGAACTTGGCACATTGGCTTATTCCCTTGTGAGATTCACCACATTACTTTTGACAAGGGAGAGTCATTCTTTGGCTTATCCTCGGTGTATAGAAAAAACTTGTGAAACTCGCCAGGGGTTACGTAAAACAAAGAACAGCCAAAACAACAGGGAGCCTCGAAAAAATATAGAGCAAGAAATAGCTCAAAAGGAAAATTTCCTAGAGTTTTTACGCCAAGGGAATTTGCTTTTCTAAGCAACTTGTATCTCATCCAGACCCCATCCAGCTGTGTTATTAGTTACTGAATAAATATGGCTGACAATAAAGTGAACAAGAACAGAGAGAGATCAGCCCTGCAAGCAGAAATCAAGTTTAACTGAACAAAAAAATTACTGAGTGGAACACTAAGCAAAATTCACCTGGATAGTTAAATAACTGGCATGTGATGCATGCAGAAGCGATGGCGTTTCACAAGGGGTCTTACATAATTTTGAGAAAAACTTAAAGTAAATAATAGTAGCTGACACCTTATAAATTAATAGTATAGTCCAAGGATCTGATGGAATTCAAATAAATGCAGTTGTTATGAATTCACAGATCAAGGATGCAAATAATACATTTTCTTCGTAGATTTGCTCAATTGAACAACAGTAATACTTTATTTTATATTTTTATTATTTATTTAGATATCCCTATGTTGTCTCAACAAAGATGCGTGATACCGTAGTAAAAAAAGACCCGGAATTCCGGTGGAATCCCGCCGGAATTCCAGCCCGGACTTGCCTGGAATTCCAGGCGGAATCCGGGTGGATTCCAGGTGGAATCCACCGGAATTATTGCCGGAATTCCGGAATATTCCAGCTGGAATTCCGTGATAATTCTGGCCGGAATTCCACCGGAATTATTGCCGGCATTCCGCCGGAATTCCGGACAATTCCAGCTGGAATTTTCATGATAATTCCGGTCCGAATTTCCCCGGAATTATTGCCGGCATTCCGCCGGAATTCCAGACTTTTCCAGCTGGAATTCCAGTGAAAATTCAACCCGGTATTCCGCCGGAATTCTGTAGTATAGTCCGGACGGAATTCCAGCGGAATTTTGGGTCGAAGCTTTTCCGACTGGAGTTTTGCCGGAATACCGCCGGAATTAGCTAGTAGCACTACTGATTTTCTTGTTTGAACTGGAGCAGTGAAAACATGGATTTTTTTTAATAGAAAAGCAGCCTTACAATGTTTACTCTATTCTCTCAATGTACTTATAAATGCAAAGAATATTTTGCACACGGTGAAATGAATGCAACGAAAGAAGAATTTTAAATCAAAAACAAACATGCACAACATGTAACTTTCAACCTTTTTATTTACTAACAACTATTCTTATAACTCTACAGTAACATGTACATATTAAGTGAATCTAACTTGAGATAGAAAGTTGAAAGAAAGATACACTTATTCTTGGTTGTGGTTAACATGCGAATTAAAAAGATCAAATAATAAAACGATGCGATATTCAATGTCTTTGATCGCATGACCAACTGTTTTCGTTCGCGATTGTAATCGCCGTGTTAATTTAATTGTTATTCATGCACACAAACTGTTTAAAAGTGCTTACCTCTCAGTTGATCGATCGTAGGTTGTTTCATTTCTTGTGGTAATAAAATTATTGCTGAACATGCACAGTATAGTTGCTGATGAGATCACTTCATTTCACGCATACAACAGTGTTTCAAAAATCGAAACATTTTAGCACAAAGAGACGGCGTCGCTTCGCATTCCACAAACCGATGCAAAGATCTATCGTTGCCTTGTTTCATTTCTTGAGGAAATGAAATAATTTATAGCTGAACACAATTGCTGACAAGACCACTTCATTCACGCGAACAACTGTTTCAAACATCGAAACATTTCAGGACAGACACGGCGTCGCTACGCATTCCACTCCGATGTAAAGACGTCAGGTAATTACATTGTTTACAACGCTGCAGAGAATCTTTTTTTCCGGCAGCAGAAAGGAAGGAGTTTACCTATATAAACTGCACATTGCATGAAGAAACAGGAGAGACGATTCCCGCTTGAAGAAACGGTCAAGTATAAAACGTTCAGGTCTCATTACAGGCGGAAAACTAAACACGTTTTTCAAAGTTGACCAATTAGATTAAAACGTCTCATATGTCAGAGATCACGTTTCAGTTTGTGTTGTCACGAAAATCC
The DNA here is from genome assembly GCF_052425735.1 of Oculina patagonica. Lineage (NCBI taxonomy): Eukaryota > Metazoa > Cnidaria > Anthozoa > Scleractinia > Oculinidae > Oculina > Oculina patagonica. The sequence goes on from NC_135758.1 coordinate 15,200,742, forward strand.
AACCGAGTGAAAGCATGCAGAATGTTCAAGGCTTGTTTGGAAATATGTCTTTGAAAACAAACATTTTCTATATATCAAGGATTTCTACTATCCAGGATTATACTGACACTAACAAACCGATTTAATTTTCGGAGCGGATTTACTAAGATCAGACTTTCAAGGAGCAAATGCAAGAAACTACAGACAGCGGCAGACTTTGTGTGGCGGACATCGCCCGCAAAATATGGACGTAAATGGAATATTACTAAACGCTGCTGATATTTATAAATGAAGCAAGAAACTTAAGAATGAGTGACATAACCTGTTTACAAGGGCAATGAGTGGTAAGTGTGTGCTGTAGTCTCAACCCAACTCTTGATTTAGCAGATTTGATTTGATTTAGATTTGGCGCACAGAACGAACGGCGAGCTGCCACTGAATATTATTTAAGATTATGAAGATCTAACGAAAGGATTTCTTGGATTTACTATTTCTCCATCGCAGAAGAACTTATAAACTACTGAACACAGGACATTAGTTTGTGGCTCGGCGGTTTGATTCGGTAAAGAGTCAAGTCTATTGTTTACTCACAGTGTTTGCATGACCGCACGTGCATTCTTGTTGGATTGGAATAGAGTGAGCTTCATTAATCTAAAGTTTCTTTTAAAAGGTTATCCACTGTTAATCAGCGTTGAGCCGTGGAGCTACCACACACTCGTTCAATAAACCTGCTTCAATCGACTGATAAGCTGCTAAGCCACAAGAATATGTACCTATCTCATTTTATTTACATTTTATAAACGTTGAACTCAAGTGGCCACTGAGACAAATATAAATAAATGTGTTTTATTCTTTGTACCTGTTTGTACTGCTGACTGTATTTTAGCGAAGACATTAAGCTTAATAAGTGGAAACGATCCATTTAGACCATGTCTTCAAGTATTTTTTGAGACTTACGGTATGCAATAATTGTACAGACGAAAAAAATTGTTTAGATTGTCAGAAGCTCTATTATTTGGCCTATCATTTTGATTGAACTCTCACTCATAATGAATTTTGGGGAAAATCATGGCATTGGGTGCAGCAAAGAAATACAAAATCTCCATATAAATCCAGCGGACTCAGAATTCCAGATTCCACTTGCCCGGTTTTCCACTGGACTCCAGATCTCCGCACCTGGCATTCCACTGGATTCCGGAATTCCGGGTTCCCCTTACCTGGAATTCCACTGGACCCCGCACTCCGGACCTGGCATTCCACCGGACTCTGGAATTCCGGGTTCCCCTTACCCGGAATTCCACTGGACTCCGCACTCCGGACCTGGCATTCCACCGGACTCCGGAATTCCGGGCTCCACTTACCCGGAATTCCACCGGATTCCACCTGGAATCCTCCCCGGACCTGGAATTCCGCTGGAATTCCACCGGAATTCCGGGCCTATTTTTACTAGGGTACTGCAGTGTGATATCACGGATAAACGACATACGATACGCGCAAGCAAGCTTTTAAGGTCAAACGGTCTCTTGCTCACAGCGGCCCTTTGTATTTTAAGAATTAGAAATTTCTGTCTACTCAATCTAATAGATTCCATCATATATAATGTCTCTTTTGTTCATACATTGTAGTTTTCCATTCAAAATGCACAGAAGTATTTTTCTTTTGTGTTTTACGCAGCGATTTCTTGTTAAGTTAAACTTGATTTCTGTTCAATCGGGCCAAACAGACAAACCGAACCGTTCGTGCCATTAAAGCGATGTCACGCCATCGCTTAAAAAACTGATACAAAGTATAAACAATTGGGAAAATTTACATATTTGATAAGTACGGTGAAATTTAGAAAACAGAAATCTCTACAGTCATCAGTCAGTCATTACAAAAATGTGCAGAGATGACAGCCTTTGATCATGACCTTGCTGAGTACCTGCACAGGTGCAAGAACCCCATATATCGTTTATCGGTTGGCTACAATATCTAAAGCAATCAGTTGAACAACAACAGGAAATCTAAAATAAGTTAAAAACTTTTGTTTGATGTAATGTATATGAAATGATTCATATATGAACTGCGGATGTATATGAAAGTGATAAATGATCATCGCAGTGAATTTCCAATTTAAGCAATTGGAAATAAAGAAGCCTGAAAAAAAAAAGGGCTTCAACGGGATTCGAACCCGTGACCTCCGTGTTTGCGATGCTCTACTAACTGAGCTATTGAAGCCACACATTGGGAGCAAATTATTATTAGCAGCAAATCTTTGAAGCAAGTGCATTGTTTGGTTTTCGTGACAGACAATGCTGTTAAATCATGCTTTTATCAAGAAAAATTAAACAATTTCAGCATTTAATTGCCTTGTACCAGTTGGCCGGCTTGAACGTCATCGCTTCTGCATGCTTTACATGCCATTTATGTTAATGAATCAGGAATTTAAAGGAAAACATGGGCACACTATATAGCTAAGCGTGCAGGAGTTATTATTTTTTTTATTGATGGGGTGGCTCTATGTCGTAAGAACTATTTGTGTATGGTAGCTCACTGACTACATAGCCCGTTACAATGAGCAAGGGGCATGCGGATGTTTGGTCAGAACTGTTTTGTTGAAAAAGAACTAATTTACTTATCAAAATGTCACGAATTGGCACGCTCTTTTTCTGTAGGCACTTATTTTGTTGCTAGCTATTTTACGATCGTGACGCGACACTTTTTGGGGTTACAGGATACTTTTTCCCTTGTAAATCACTGTAAAATAATACCTTTATTTTCTTTTAACTGTAACATGACACTTTTGTTTACCTAACTTTTGTAACATGGTACTGGTACTTTTGTTTTTCTTGAAAATGCCATGTTTCCATGGAATTAACACGCTCAATAGTCATTAATCAAATTGTAATAGATGAAGTAATATATGAATCAAATCAAAAACCATCTTTTTGGGAAAGTTTTTAAAGGGTAGAACACCTGGCGCATTTCTTTCTTGTCGTAAACATAAACGTTTTCATCCAACAGACAAGAACTATAATTAAGTTATTACCGGTAAATTGTCACGAAATGGCATGCTCTTTATTGTGTTTCCGCTTTTGATCGTAGTTGATTTTAACAGCAAAACTATTCAACTATTTAAAGTTATTACCCATACCGGTTAATTGTCTCAACGAGATGTACAATGTACATAAGGTATAAACATAAATGCTACTTGCGCGAAAGTAAATCCTGGTTTTCATTTGGCACCATGGAGTCTCAAGCAATATTTAGGTAGCTACAACAGACTCCACTGAAGAAGATTCCTTAGCTTACCATTTTTACGACTCTTTTTTGTTAATATACCCACAGTATTAACATGATAATAAAATTATTCTGAAAATCATTCTTACGTTAATTATTACCGGTATTACATTGTTCTTCAATTCTGCAAATCAGCAAAACTAGCCCATCGAAAACGAAAGCTCCAATCACAATTTGGTCTTTTGGTGACGGCGTGTGCATTGTAAGCAGGCGAGCATTACCAAAAAATAGGTTTCAAATCCAGAGTTAATTCACAACTCACCAATTTCACCTCAAACAAAACTAAAATCTTTGAATGAACTTGCTAAAAATAGCTGTTGATGGGATAAACCGCGAGCTGTGTGACACACTTGTCATAATGACTGCATACCCAAAATATCTTGCAGTGTTTTTCTTTTTATTGTTTCGCCTGGGAGTGAACGTAACTAATTTAACAAGTTTTTTTGTATTTTAAGTGTGAAATAATTTTCTCTTGCTGTTCCATCGAAGCACATTGTGAAAACAGCTAAAGGGAAATTTAATATTTGCCGAGCAGGAAAATTGTGCCCTGACTTGTAGCATCAACTCGTCATGAGCTCTTTAAACGATAGTACAATAAATATTTTATAACCGCTCAATGTGAAGTTGTACTATTCCTGGACAGGAAACGTCAAAGCTTATTCCAACCTTACTAGAATAAAATATTTGAATGCATAATCTGGAATTTATCGGGCCTGGCAAGAGATGACAGATGAAGGAAATTCATCCAAGACTGTAAGATCCCTGGGTTTGCGATGGAAAACCTTGCCTTGTTCTTGGCAGGTAGCTAATCCATAGATTGTTTCTGGAATGGGGCTATATGCGGAGTGAAATCACCCTTGGTGAAATGCAACAGGTTCATCACTTATCTTGGAGCCAGAACTTAGTTGGAGAGGCTCCGCTGAAGTCAGGGTTTAAGTACTTTTGTTCTCAGGTTCTTGGGGAAGATCCACGGTGGGGGTTTTCTCCACGGGAGGTTGTCTATAAGCTGTTCCAGGAATGAGTTATGGTGGAACACTAACTTCCTTGTCATGCAAAATCTGGGCACTGGTACTTAAGCACTGCTTCTGGTATTTGGATTACAACCTTTTGGAGACATTGGTTGGGTGTCTAGAGCAATGGCTCATGGGTTTGCTGTTGAATAACGTCAATGGGTAGGTCCACTCAGTAATGTCAGAGGAGGACTTGGTAGACATGAACATACAATCTGACTGCATGCCTGGAACGGGCTGCACTATGACTGGCTTGATGGTGGTTTGGACTGACTGATTCTCTTTACCAGACTAACTGCTTGTGAGAATTTGCCTTACTTTCAGTTTGGTAGGAGTGAACTGAGCTGAGTGGGCTTCTGAAAGTGCACTGTACTTGTGCTGGGACTGAAATTGCTTGATAATGTAAAGAATAGGATCCAGTGGATCTATGGCATCACTGAAATGGGTGGCTGAGGAACTTTGTTGACAGTACTGTGGCTCTGGGATGAATTCGCTTGGTTGAGGACTAGATAGAGGGTGGGCATCATGACTAGGAGACTTACCAAATCCAAGCTGGAATATGGGATATGGGTTGTAGCGAAAACTAAGACCCCCGAAAACGAAGACCTAAGACCCGAAAACTAAGACCCGAAAACGAAGAACCGAAAACTAATACCCCCTTATTTTATTAATTTTTGCCCTTTGTTTATCTTTGTGATCTATGATCACGGTATTCCAAAAATAGTTATCTAGCAAAATACAGATTACAGGCCTACACAAACTCCTACTTTGTGAAATTTGTACAAAATTAGCCATTCGGTAAAATTTTTTTTGGTCGTCCAATTTATTTTGAGGCTTCAAAGGTGTTTAGAAAGGGCACAAAGTGATTCAAAATAAGAGTGCCGCTCAGCAGATGTGTAGAGGTGATAGATTGGCACGGTTTCCGGTTTGTACATTTTGACACCTCTGTATTAATTTTTGCTATTTAGACTAGTCGGTATTTGCGTAAAGTCATTCTCAGATAAATGAAGGGGCATTTTTTAGTAAAAGTTGGTAACAGTAGTTTTCTTAAGTAATTTGACCTGCTGAAAACGAAAATGGTTGTTACCAAAAATTTTTTTTGCGATCTTCAGTCTCAAAATGACGTTACAAATAAAGACACCTAAGATGACGTCATTACACCGTTAACCCTATCCGTAACTTCCTGAATATTAAAGCTATCACAATGAAATTTAGAGGATATGGTTACGTCACATCACATGACAATTAAATCATGATGTCAAAACAGGCGCCATCTTGGATCCGCGATCTTGGATTTCATAATTTTCCCAAAACGTCAGAAAATCGCCCAAAATTACTAAAAAAAGTACTAAAAATAAATAAAACATTGCAAAAAAACTAAAAAGGTGAAAATAATTGCATTAATGTTAACTTAATTTCATTAATAGAACACAAAAATTACAAATTTTGGAAAAGAAAAATATGCCCTTGGCGACGAATTTATAACACTAAGATCCGAAGAAAAGGTCAATTTCACGTTTTGTTGGAACTACATGGAAATGGACTCTATTCTCTTAATTCTCACACGGGCTCATACAGAGGGGATATGGGATCTGTACTTGCAAGTTTCTGCTCGATGTTGCCATATGAAGGGAAACTTCCTTTTCAAATGGAATGCAAGCAAATTCAGCCAGGTCAGTGCTGATCACAGTCTTGAATGGCTAAATGGGATAGGGAAAAGAGCAGGAGGGATCGTGGACATATCCAAGAAGTAATCAGCATTGAGTAGAGCGGCACTATTATATAATCCCCAGTCACAGATTGCTGATATTACACACACAATGTTTGGATTGAGCCAATCTTTATTGCTCGCCATCTTTAAGTAATTAAAAGTATTTTCGCCACCAGAAAATCAAACCTTACTTTATAGCATTACCACGAACGATCTGTCGCTGTTAAATACCAAAGAGCTTTTTCAAAGAAAGCAAAAACAGGTGAGAGAATTTGTGGTGCAAAAGGTTGGAAACTGTGTCTTGACAGGAGCAAGATGAATCGTCAAAGATGAAATTCTGGGACATGATGTACAAATATAACGCTCCAACTTTCGATAACTTAAAAGCCTTATCCACGGTGGGGCCGGACCACCCGGTCACTGCGCGGATTGCGCGTGGGTTCTGAAATTCAAAATGGCAACGAAAAAGTCGGCAAAGGCTTCTGGGTACCGCCATATTGGATTTATGCCCCGACGCAGCCACGTTTTTAGCCATTTGTGGGAGCCTGGTGCTAGTTATTCCAATTTGGCGGTAATTTCAACAAAGGTGAATTCACAAGCTTTCTGTTGATATGTCATGACCGCCATTTTAGCGCGAGGAATTGGGCAAAAATGATATGATAGGAAGTGAAAATACAGGTTCAAGCGACTACGGAGCGGGTTCAAGGTAAGCATTTTCTTTAAGGTTTTTTTCGGGACGGAATAAACTTAATGAAAATTCGAAATGATACGATGGCAGCTCAAAGTCCATTTGTATTAAATATGCATTTATTCGTCGCTTTTGTCTTCCCTCTGTTAAAATAAATCATCACACTTTCAGCCCACCATCAGTGGCGTGCGACAAGAAAAATAGATTCTCTATTGGGAAATACCAAAAGCTGAAGAAGGAATTATTCGTCGGCTACACGTGAAACCAAAACTAGCGAATCCATGGTTCGGAGAATTTTCAATGGATTTACCAGCAGAGGTTTTTTCCTGTTTAAGTGAGGGCATTATTTGTCACACCAACTTTGGCCACCAATTCAGTGAAACAAACGGAGCGGGTTCAAGGTAAGCATTTTCTTTAACGTTTTTTTGGGACAGAGTAAACTCAATGAAAATTCGAAATGATACGATGGCAGCTCAAAGTCCATTTGTATTAAATATGCATTTATTCGTCGCTTTTGTCTTCCCTCTGTTAAAATAAATCATCGCACTTTCAGCCCACCATCAGTGGCGTGCGACAAGAAAAATAGATTCTCTATTGGGAAGTACCAAAAGCTGAAGAAGGAAAGAGCGAATCACCTTATTCAAGCATCACTTGAGGCAGATACACAGATAGTTGAGCTCAACAGGCAGCTAGAAGTTAAAAGAACCGAAATTGAAGCATTAGGGGAAAAAATACATAATGCAGAAGAAATTGTACGGAGGCGAAAACGAAAGGTTTGTTCAATTTCACTTATCTGTATATCATGGTGTGAAATGATATCAAACTGCAAGGCTACAGACTAGCTGTACAGGAAGGTGTTAGCTTGCTTATTAAAAGATGAAGCTTTGGATTAACTGTATTAGACTATTAGCTAGCCAGTGCAGTATGTAGTCTGTTTTTTTTTTTGTCTCACAAGACTGAAGCCATTGTTGGCTATAGGTCATTTCAAGACATTAACTCCAGGGTGTAAACAAAACTCCAGGTCCATGGACTTCTTGGATAAGTGGAGCAATTTCTTAAAACGTGTTGGAATAACAAAAGCTACAGTATTTTAAATGAGTTGTTATAGTTAATAGATAAAAATGTATTTTTTGTTGAGTTTGAAATTAAGCTTTTACAGGGGAATTAATTTCCAAATGTTTTCACTTTGAATCATAAACAGATTGCTGACCTTGAAGCCTCGGATGCTGGACACTCATTCTCGTCACTGCCAACTAAAATGCCCAGGCCACCAAATGTGAGCACTAAAGTACAGAAAAATTGTAGTGAGAAGGCTGAAAATCTTTCCAGATGGCAGCTTCTTCGACGGAAGAAAAAGACTCTAGCTGCACTTAAACCAATTCACTGTGCAAGTAGTAGTAATACTTCATCCTTACAGGAAAAAGCAGTTCAGGACGGGTTGTGGACAACCTTAATAGGGACAACTCCAAAACCAGCCATAGCAGAATATATTTCAACTTCAAAAGTGTGCATGAATGAAGTTCTACCTAAGATTTTTAAAAGCAAAGTTGATAAGTATGTGAAAAGTGATGCAAATAACATCAGAAGCATGCGAGTGTTGTATGAGGGAGGATTAATAAGTAAACAGAAGTACACAAGTATTAGGAACAGTAGTGACATTGTTAAACAATCTGACGATGGATCACTAAGAAATCTTAAATCAGAAATTATGCAAGGTTGCGAAATCCCCAAAATCATCCCTTACAAAACATTAATGAGTCACATTAAAAATGTGGACATTGGTGAGGTTCTGGGTCTGGAAATTTTAGCTGAAAGATTTTCTACTGAGGCAGTTTCTGGGGTGTACAGACCCCTCAAACCTTTCCTGCTAAAACTTGCTGATTTATATCTTTTGCTTCATGAAAAGAAGCCTTGCCTTCACTGGTTTAATGAGGAGAAATCAGTCTTTTATGTGGCAGTGGGTGCTGACGGTGCTCCATTTGGCAAAGATGACACCGCGACAGCATACCTGGTCAGCTTCATCAACTTGCTACAAAGAGTTCAAAGCTGCAATGACAACCACCTCCTTTTAGGGGCAAACTGTGAGGAGGACCATGTACTAATGAAGCACTACTCCACTCATCTGGCAGCAGAAATAAGGAGATAGAAGGAAAGCCATTGACAACACCACAAGGAAACCAGGTTGTCTTCAAGTTTGAACTAATACCAGCGGACATGAAATGGATGGCGTCTCACTCGGGTGAGTTGAATAATTGTGCCACCTATTTTTCATCTTTTGCGAATGTAAATCAAAGCAACAAATACAATTGGTGGAACAATTGGAGGCCCTAAACAAACATGGCAAACATGGGATTATGAACAGCGACTAAAGGTTGCCGGGAAAGTGGACAAACACAAGAAGCATCTGAAAGACCCCACAGGTAAACAAAGAGGTGAGGTTACAAAATTCATTGCCCAAAACAAATCACGACAAGAATTTGTGCCTCCTTTAGGCAAGTATGTTGATTTGTTTAAAGCAGAGCCTTTACATAACACCAATAATGCATGGCAGCATTGGTTTATGTTTGCATTAACTATTGCAATGCACTACACCAAAAGTCATCTCAAGTCAGCAACAACCGTTTCAGATCTTCCTGTAAACACCCCCTTAGTTTCATTCCTGAATTGTGTGAAGGACACTCTTAAGTGTGGAAGACTGTACAAAAGCTTCTTGCGATGGTTCACTGAGAAGAGGAAGAAGGGCATACCTTTTTCATACCGATTCACAGGCCTGGAATCCAAACATTTCTGCTGGAACTTTGCGGCCTTGGTCCAGGAACTGCTGAAGGTCAACACACTTTCAAAGGGATCTGTCATTAAACTTCACAGCCTGGTATATGCTGGTGTGAGGCTAAGAGATGCAGTTTCCATTTACTCTAGAGTTGAGATCAGCATCGAGCAGCTAAACAATTTGCAGATCCTATGCCAGCAGTTTTTCAATGTCTTTTCCTTGCTCCTTGATGGCATCAATCCAACTCTCTGGACAATTGGAGTTGCAATTCCTTATCACACTAAACAGTTAATGGAGAAGCTAGGTTATGGCCTCCAGGGATTAAATTCGATGCAAGGAAGGGAAGCTAAGCATGTGAAGCTAGCCAGGTATGTGCAGAACACCTGTAATGTCAAGAAATCCTCGAGATGGTGGACTGTGTTTCGACATGAATTTGTGAGCATGGTATGGTTGAGAGAGAGGGATCCTTACAGCATCGCACCTATCACAGTGAGAAGAAGAATGCCAGTGATTCTTACCTTCCAAAAAGATTAAATGACAGCACCAACAAGTTCTGCAATTGTGGTCAGTTAAAACTAAATGTCACTGATGAGGGCTGCACAATTTGCACAAATGACATGATGAAATTAATCAAACAAAGTGTTTTGCAAGGAAAGGTCTCCTCTGAGCTCAAAAAATATTTATAAAAACATGTTTCAGAAAACTGTTTTTAGTTTAAGGGTTCAAAACAAGAGATGACAAAAAATTGCTTTAGGAAAGAAAGCTAACCTCTGAACTCAAACAAATGTAAATAATTTATTGTTGACAAGTTTTGAGCTGCAGCAAAACATATTTATAAAAACATGTTTCAGAAAACTGTTTTTAGTTTAAGGGTTCAAAACAAGAGATGACAAAAAATTGCTTCATGAAAAAAAGCTAACCTCTGAACACAAACAAATGTAAATAATTTATTGTTGTCAAGTTTTGAGGCATGTACTAAAACCCGAAACAACGAAACGAAACCACCGAAACAAAACGACCGAAACGAAACCGCCGAAACAACCGAAACGGCCGAAACGAGCGAAACGAAACGAAATCACCGAAACAAGCAAAACCCATTACAGTTATTGAGAGCTAACCGTAAACAGGCTAACCGGAGTGCATAGTAGGCTAACCGAAGTGAATAGTAGGCTAACCGGAGTGTGTAGTAGGCTAACAGGAGTGCATAGTAGGCTAACCAGAGTGTTTAGTAGGCTAACCGCAGTGCATAGTAGGCTAACCCGAATATATAGTACGGTAAGTAGCGGAAATCTTGAAGTTTTACTTGTTTCGGTGATTTTGTTTCGTTTCGGCCGTTTCGGTTGATTCGGCGGTTTCGTTTCGGTCGTTTCGGCGGTTTCGGTCGTTTCGTTTCGGTGGTTTCGTTTCGTTGTTTCGGGTTTTAGTACATGCCAAGTTTTGAGCTGCAGCAAAACATATTTATAAGGACATGCTTCAAAGAAACTCAGTATTTACTACACTTTATGTCCAGTCTTTTATTTAAGTATTGGAAGTTTTTAAAGTAAACACAAGGTTCAATAAATTTTGTGCAATTTCGTTGAGAGTTCTATAAAAGTTCCATTGTTATTTAAGAGTAACTCTGAACTCAAACAAATGTAAATATTTTATTGTTGACAAGTTTTGAGCTTCAGCAAAACATATTTTATAAAAACATGTTTCAGAAAACTGTATTTTGATAGTTATATTGCTGTGGAAGCTCAAACAAATGCTGTACCATATTTATAACAACCTTCAGAAAACTGTATTTAATTTAAGGGTTCAAAACAAGAGATCACAAAAAAGGCTTCATGAAAGAAAGCCAACCTCTGAACTCAAACAAATGAAAATAATTTATTGTTCACAAGTTTTGAGATGCAGCAAACATGTTTATAAAAAACATTTTTCAGAAAACTGTATTTGATAGTTTTTATATCTGTTGTCAAGTTTTCCTGTTAATGTTTTTTTTCCTGCATTGAATAAAACATCAACTTGCCTTAACAGAAATGTTCCTAACATATGTTTAGTGCTGTGGGATGCCATGCTTGTTCCAGTAGCCATAATGGAAAGTAACCATTAGAACTTCAGTGTTCTTGTTAAACTTAAATTCCATTGGCATTTCTTCAGAAACAATAACTTCACACCTTTCCAATGAATCCCGAAACTCCTTTTTCAAAACACTGCTTCTGTCCACCTCAACACCGTCGATATCCATCCTTGCAAACAAATATTTCGCTTTTCGAATATCTCTTATCTTGTAGATGAGCTGACTTTTTGTTTCACTGAATTGGTGGCCAAAGTTGGTGTGACAAATAATACCCTCACTTAAACAGGAAAAAACCTCTGCTGGTAAATCCATTGAAAATTCTCCGAACCATGGATTCGCTAGTTTTGGTTTCACGTGTAGCCGACGAATAATTTTTTGGTGCATCTTCCTCAGTGCTTTGGCAACCATGTTTCTTGAGGGTAGTAGCATCTGCACTTTTTCGAATCGAGTTGGCACACTGAACTTAGCTTCCAAAGTTTGGGCGGCGTTCTCAAGCTCACTAAAAAACCCATTTACTCGTCTGATTCCATCGCCAGTCGAAACATCCTCCAAACATTTGCTTTTTACTCGTACAAGAGCTGGACTAAGTTGGCCATTAAAATTAAGCTTGGCCGCCATCTTGGATTTGTTGTTTACCAAGCCGCCATCTTGAATTTAACCCAGCACGCGCCGCGCCACTCTCATGCACCATCCTGGGGGTGGTTTGGCCCCACCGTGATCATTGCCTATAAAGCTGGTTGTTCAGTACTTTTATTTCTTCTATATATAAGATATATTTGAAGCAAAAACAACGCCAATATGAATAAGTATGAAGCAAAGATGTAAATGACTATTTCCTAATAGCGAAACGTCCAAGGAATGTGTTCGTAATTTTTAAATGAAACCGTTCCTTTTTATAGACCCAACGAAGATTCCATAACAGTAAAGGTATAGATCTCAGTTGTTTCTTTAACTTTTAGCCACAGTTGAACAGCCTATAAAGTCGACAGTATTTATTATATTTTTCATTCAGCATTTCAATTATCCTGTCGCTGTGTAGTTAAATGGCAAGCTATCTGTGGCGTCATTACATGATGCCACAGGTTGCCTGGAATGCTTTCTGTGGCCTATTCTAAAAAAAAGCAGGAACTAGGCTGGAGGCAATTTATTTGGTATAAAAAGATGCAAATATAGTGCATACGGCTTAGAACCTATTTTTATCCACAAAGTTAACCCTATCCAGACCGGCAGGGGAAGGTGGGAGGGGGAAGTAACCGCGCTAACTTTGAGCGCTTATAGCTTTTTCAAGATTTAACCGAACGCTGCCAACTTTGCGAGTTTAACTAAAATTTATCTGGGAATAATTTGGTAGGATAGGTTGTTGTTTGGGGAACTTGACATTACAATGGCAATGGCATTTTGACAGGAATGTTTTCCAAAATTTGTGATTTTTGTGTTCTATTAATGAAATTAATAGAACACAAAATCTTTTTGGGTTTTTTGTTTTGCACCGTTTTATTTATTTTGAGTATTTTTCAGTAATTTTGGGCGATTTTCTGACGTTTTGGAAAAAATTGTAAATTCAAGATGGCGGATCCAAGATGGCGCCTGTTTTGACATTATGATGTAATTGTCACGTGATGTGACGTAATAATCCCACATGACGTATAAAAAAAGATAGATTTTCGGACAAACTATATATCCTCTTAGTTTTATTGTAATTGCTTTAATATTCTGGAAGTTACGGTTAAGGTAAACGGTGCAATGACGTCATTTTAGGTGGCTTTTTGTGACGTCATTTTCAGACTAAAGATCGCAAAAGAATTTTTGGTAACAAGCATTTTCGTTTTCAGCAGGTCAAATTACTTAAGAAAAATCCTGTTACCGACTTTTACTAAAAAATGCGTCATAACTTTCAAATTTTATGAAAGTCGTCTAGTCTAATTGCAAATTGATTGAAGGTCAGTCAAGCGAAACTGACAGTGACTGAAAATTTCTTGGGATATTAGGATCAGGCCGGATGGCGAATTGACCAGAAGTACGTTGGCGAAACGACTTAAGCCGTTGGCAAAACAACTTAGGACGTTGGCGAACGGGTCGTTGGCTAAACAACTCGTTGGCAACACAACCGCAATTCATTTTAACGAGCGTTAAGTCGTTTGAGCTCGATGTTTTAGGTTTTCACCTCAGTCCCTTGTTCGTTGTGTGACATTCTGGCACCACAAGATAAACGTAGATTTAACGCATATCTACCACACGCAAGTCGGTTGAATTTTTTGCGAGTTGTGTATGCCACTATATATATTTCAGGCATATATTTCAGGTGATTCAAATTTTGCTTAATTACTTGGGACTCAAGTGTTTGATTTAGCCCTATATAAAGATTTAAAGAGGTATCCCATTTTTTTTTTCACTATTTTCGAAAGTTGTTCCAGTTTCATCTTAACTACATGTAAGAAAGAAAAATTATCAACACTCCAACAGCGTCAAAAGCCAAAAAAGTGCAGTTAGTTAACGTTTGTTATGTTATTTTATTTGGAATCACTGTTTTTTAATTGATTGCCGCAAGAATACCATGCCATTTCACACTCCAACAGCGTCAAATGCGAAAACAAATTCAGTTAGTATTACTGACATTGTTATTGCTTGTTATGTTACGGTATTTTATTGGTAGTAACGAAAACGAAGACCCCGAAAACGAAGACCTAAGACCTAAGACCCATACGAAAACTAAGACCCGTACGAAAACTAAGACCTAAGACCCATACGAAAACGAAGACCCATACGAAAACTAAGACCCATACGAAAACGAAGACCCGTATATACGAAAACAAAGACCCGTACGAAAACGAAGACCCGTATATACGAAAACCGGGACCAAAACCCGGCCAAACCCGGCCAAAACCAGCGTTACCCAGAGTTGCGTGACATTAATAATAATGACAGAATAATATTGAAGCAGACTGAGCGTACAGTATGTTGCCCTATTACCGGACACTTTTTGCACTAACCAAAATATCTAACCTCAAAACAGCACTTACGAGCTGAAACTTACCCACAATGTAGCTTCCACTGCTGGTAAGTAGGTCGTGGAGTTTTAACTTCTAAATCTCTTTGGCTTCTTTGTAATCACGGAAAGAGTTGGTCAAATTCGGTGCCCTAATTCCGGACGAGTTGCGAGGAAAATACTCCCTTTCTCTCGGAAATATTATTCCCGATCATGGCAAAATATAAGAAATTACGGCTAAATAAAGAATTATTCTTTTGAAAATTGTCTTTCAGGCAAAATTTAAGGCATTTTTCTTTCAATTTTAGCGAGGTAATCGTCAGGCCATTGACATAAACAATGTTCAGTGAATGTTTCGGCCACTTGAAACGAAGTTCGCCAAGGAAGATTAATCAATACCAAAACAGGTATTGAAGCTTAAATACAGCACAGACAGTTACAAAAATGCTTGTTTTCAAAACCTATTCCATAAAATTGTTTTCAAATAGGTAAACAAGTTTGCTGTAGATATGTGTCCGGAATTAGGCACACCTCATCAAAAATTCAACTTAACTCTTTGGTGATGGTGCTCGGAAATTAAGAGCGAAAACCGAAAATTTATTATATGCTGATAAACCTAGTCCTTTTACCTTTACTTTAATATATTTATAAATATAATCTATCGCGCACTTTGCGAGAGCAGAGCGCTTTATTGAAACGATGTAGTTTGACGCGCTGTAAAAATCGCATTTAAGAAGAAAAATTTTTTACCTACCTCCACGAAAACTTGAATTTTCCCGTCTAAACGGAGCGCAGTTCGGCCAAGAAAAGAGCAAACGAAAGCAGACTAATCGCTAAGTCTTCTGAACGTTTTGTTTAACTTAATTTTACTGTTACAACGATATACAAAATTGTTAAGTCTCGATTAAGTCGAAGTGTCCGGAAATAGGGGTGTCCGGGAAATAGGGCAACATACTGTACTGAGAACGTACTACTGATCAAAAATCTAGACTTGATCGAAAACTAAAACCTGATCGAAAACGGTTGCTTTTGCGTCACAGAAGAGACAGCCAAAGTCTCCCAGCAGTAATGCACCGCATCGAAATCTTCGCTACCCGATTATTATTTCTCGCTTTACATCCGCATAGAAGGGTGCGGAGAGGGGGGGGGGAGTTGTGCTGGGATGCTCTCCAATGATGCCTTTAGAGGTCATGACATTAGGGGGGACTGAGTATCCTACATCCCATTAATTTTTGGAATAAATACCTTATTGCTTAATACTTAATTTCGCGGGAATTAATTTTCGCGATTTTCGCGATTTTTTTGAAAATCGCGAAATTAAAGACCCGCGAAAATAAATTTTAAACGGTTTCTATTTATTTTTTATGCTAATTACGTATTTTAGGCCAAATCGCGAAAATTAAGTCTCGCGAAATCTTCCTGTTTCCTTTTCGCGAAATTAAGTACCCGCGAAAATAAATAACAATAAGGTATCCCTTATCCAGTTAATTACGGTGGTTGTTCCAACGTTTATGTTCGATATCCTCAAATCTCAAATCTGGTGCTTTGTTTTTGGGTCTTTGCCAAGTATAAATGAGAGGTATTCAAGACTAGTACCTTTTAAATCGTTTTCACGCGTAACCGATTTATCAGATGGTGTTTCCTTTTATTTGAAACTAGAAAAGCGTCATCTGTAGTGTCCTTTACATTGTCGATATTGTTGTTTACATGAACGTGTGCCATCGTTTTTCGTTTCGAAATGTTTCGAACTGTTATGTATATGATTTGACATTGAACGAGTACATTTCATTTTCTTCGCAGTTTGCGACAGTGTAGTGTCGTATATTTGCCAAACAGGGCTACATTGTGTATAGATCTCGTCAGTTTGCGAGGTTATCTAGTTTTACTTAGAGTTGTTTGTTTCAGTTTCAATGCTAATGAATGATATATGTTTCTAAATTTACAGTAAATAAAGGTTTTGTTAGTGCTTCTTATGTGTAGTCATATCAATAATGACCTTTCATTCGTTTACCGGGGCAACAGGCGTACTGGCCAAGATGTTTTAATTTTACTCATGTAGCGCGTAGCGAGGCGTACTCACTTCAAAATTAAAGACAAATATTTGTAGGATTTCAATGAAACTTGATCGATATGTTCTCAGTACTCGTCTGCTTCAACATTATTCTTATCCAACACTGATTCGTAGAGTACAAACATCACGCAAAACGAGTACAAATGTCACGCGATATTTGTACTTGTCTCATTTCCCCGACCAAAAGATTAAAAACCTTGGCAAGTCATGTGTGACCTAGGCTCCCGCAGTGCTATCAGAATGGAATTTTCAAAAGGAACAGCATCTTTTCATTCCGTTTACGTGTTGAAATAACTGTAACGTTCCATTTGTCGAAAAATTCTCACCGAAAATTCCATGTAAATGGAAAGCGCTCATTGATTTTCGATTTCAGTAGTACGTTCTCAGTACGCTCAGTCTGCTTCAATATTATTCTGTCATTATTATTAATGTCACGCAACTCTGGGTAACGTTGGTTTTGGCCGGGTCTTCGTTTTCGTATATACGGGTCTTCGTTTTCGTACAGGTCTTCGTTTTCGTACGGGTCATCGTTTTCGTATGGGTCTTAGTTTTCGTACGGGTCTTAGTTTTCGTATGGGTCTTCGTTTTCGTACGGGTCTTAGTTTTCGTATGGGTCTTAGTTTTCGTACGGGTCTTAGTTTTCGTACGGGTCTTAGTTTTCGTATGGGTCTTAGGTCTTAGGTCTTCGTTTTCGGGGTCTTCGTTTTCGTTACTACCGTATTTTATTTGTAGACACTGTTTTTTGATTGTCGCAAGAATACCCATTCTCTGGTGCAAATATAAGGCGCTTTTACGCCTTTCTTAAATTGACTTTAGGGCCAAGTGTAATCGAGTGTAATTGAAGTACAGTGTTTGACCTGGGCCGTAAAAGGATAACAGTATGAGCATGAGAAGTTGAAAATTGCCGTAATTATAACCTTACGATCGCAAACCAAAGGTAATTGAGAGGCCTGGACTCTTACCTGCATCAAGGGGAAACAGATTTTTCCAGTAGAAGATAGTTTCAAGGCAGTAGCACACTTTAAAAAGTCAATATTTTATTTCCTTTCAACTAAAAAAATAATTTATATTTACTTACATTCGCTCTTACCGTGTTATAATGAAAGAAATCAGTTCAATCTGTTGAGTAAAAACGTTGTACTGTAGTGGTGGATTTTCTGTTTTATGGGTTGATTCCTGGAACTTTATTGCAGCATGTGCTTAACATCATTGCTTTTCGCATCATTACAAACTGCTCCTACACACATGTCCTATATAAAACCAGGATTTGAAGGAAATGTTTTAAGTTTTTTCGTTTCAAATAACTCAATTAAAAAGAAAGGACCAAAAAAGTTATTCGTTTTGCTTTCCGGGCGGCGGAAAGACATCATAATCCTACAACTTATCATAATCAAGGAAGGGGATGGAGCAGGGGTTTAGAAAATAAAGAAAATGAACGGGTCTTAGTTTTCGGGTCTTAGGTCTTCGTTTTCGGGGGTCTTAGTTTTCGCTACAACCATGGGATATGTGTCCTAACAAAGCTTCAGTTGAGGGGTGACACAGGAGTTTTCTGCTCCTGGCCAGATATCTTCTGCAATTGGTTAGCTCAATTGGTAGAGAGCTAGCGCTCTACCAATTGAGCTAACCGCCGCCTGGTTAGCTCAATTGGTAGAGCGCCGGACTGCCGTGCGGGAGGTTGTGGGTTCGAACCCCAGACCGGACCAACACTCAGGGTCTTAAAATAACTGAGGAGAATGTGCTGCCTTTGTAATTACATGGGTTAGACATTCTTGTCTTCTCGGAAAAGGACGATAAACCGTAGGTCCCGTCTCCTGTATCTTCAGTCTTATATCAGGGGACGTTAAAGAACCCACACACTATTCGCAAAGAGTAGGGCACAAAGCTCCTGGTGTTGTGGTCTGGTGTGTAAAGCGCATTTGAACGTATGGAAAATGCGCTATATAAATGCATTATATTAACATTATCATTAATTGGGTGACAAACTCGTCATTCAAGCCTTCGTCAAGCATTGCTAAACGTTGTTCTCTGTAAGATGGCTGGGAATAATTTTGATTGCTGTCTCTCGGCTAGTTAAAAGCTGGATGTGTAGAATAAAGTGGCTGGTGGTGCTGTGGAGTTTCTTCTTTCTGGGCAGCTAGTTTGTAGGTGACCAACCCGACCCCAACTAAAACACACAGGGTGTCCATCACGTGGTTCAGTGTGTGGAGCTTGATAACGTCTAGCTAACTGGCAGATTCTAGCATCTGTCTGGCAGCTTAGTTTTTTAAGCATCTCTTTTAATTGCTGTATTTTTTTCTCATTCTTCTTGTGTTGTTGGTGTTTTCACTAAAGGTATCATTCAGTGCAGTGATTGCTGCTGGCCCTGGCTTGGGGCATTAACAAAACCCTGATCGGATCGGACCGGATAGGATCAGATCGGATTATCAAAACTCGGATCAGATCCGACCCGATTGACAAAACCCGGATCGGGTCCAAAAAAAGTCGGATCACCGTAAATTCCCGCCAAAATCGTCACATGATACCTCAAATTGAGGATGGCGAAAAAGGAAGTAAGTGGATGATCGCTGTGTGCTAATATAAAATGAGACATGCCAACACGACTACCGCTGGTTGCTGAATCAGCCTTCAGTCTGTTAACGGAGGATTTAATTATCGCTCTCTTGAGCCATTTCGGTCATGACCTTTATGCCATTGTTTGCTAACTCTATGGCATATTCGTTAGGTTTATTGGCTCTTGTTTGTTGAGAGATTCTTAATAGCCTTTAAAGGAATATTGTAGTATATATTGTGTATCGGTTCAGTGGATTTCTGAAGTGGCGGTTAGTTCGTGTGATAACATTCCGTTACCACGTACGGTTGCGAGGATTTAAGATTCGGGTCTTTTAAGGCTACTGCAGTCTCTAAGCATTGCGAGCGATGGTATCTTTGTTTTTAAGCTCCCCTTAGTTTGAGTGGCTGTGATTTGTGCTCTGGGAGCTATAAAACTTTACCTCCATTATTTTTTATCTGTTTTGTTTTGTTACTTGCATCCAACAAATAAATTCTATGGCAGTTTGATCACTGCATTTGAAGTCTCTAGGATGCTGCAATGATGTCTCCAGCTGGCAAATGTTTCATCTTAAGCAAGACTCAAGTTTCGGTCCTTCAGTGGACCTCATCAGTTGCTCCTATGTTAAAGTCTAATCGAATGATTTGAAATCAATCGATTTGCTGTTTTTGTACTTGTCTGCAGGATCGAAAATTCAAAGGTAAATATTAAGTTTAATCGAAGGCTTCGAGGGCTGTAAGAAGGTGGGACAATTAGGTGTCGTATTTATTTATGAAGATAAGTCTTGAATGCGAAACACAACAACAGTGAGAGAAATCACAGCAATCGTCGCACTTTTCTTGTTCATTTCCCCACTTCAATCTTTACCTTACACTCTAGGAACGAAAATTTCAGCAGGGTCAACACACAGAAAACATCCACTTACTTCCTTCTTTTGAGGTATTATGTGACGATTTTGGCGGGAATTTATTTACGGTGATCCGATTTTTTTGGATCCGATCCGGATTTTGTCAATCCGGTTGGATCAGATCCGAGTTTTGATAATCCGGTCCGGTCCGATCCGGTCCGGTCTGATCCAATCGGATCCGGGTTTTGTTAACGCCCCATGGCCTGCTTGTTGGTGCCCTGAATATATTTACATCTATTGGATTCCCAGTGACTGGTTGATTGAGATCTTGCTTCATGCTAAGAAGGCTGTCTTGTAGTTGTCTCTGTCTCATCTCTTTGAGTAGTATGCGTTCTCTGCAGAGTAGGCTGCTATGCCTGTATCTTGTCGGCTTGTGGCTGTGTTTTCGGCCTTTTTTATCAGTTCACCAAGCTAAGAGGGATTGTGTCTGCTGTTCTCCTTCTAGCTTTACATTTGATCCACTGATCAGGGCATCAAATTAAATGAAAACTCTGTTCTCTTTCTTGACAGCCTTCTGGGTTAATAATTTAGCAATTAATTTGTTGGTTGTGGTACAAGAGGTGGTAGGTTGAGGAACCCGTGAAATGGACTCTGCAAATCTTGCTGTTTGTGACCATAACCATGATCCTTGCTTGAGTAATGTTCCATCATTATTCGCTTCCTTGAGCATCGCTTTCTCCTCTGTGGTCAAATCTTTATAGAACTCTTTTGCCCGTCTGGCTAACTGGAGCACCAATTTGTTAGCGCGCTTTTGCTGTCCAATTAAGGTAATGCATCATCATTTCAAGCGATTCTCAAAAACTTTGAACCATCCAAACCACAACATGGTTGAATCTTTATAGTTTCCGGAACTACTATCGACATTTGTTGTTGCTGTCCCTTCCTTTCTTATCTTATCTCATTTTTTATATGTAACTTTCTTGTGGGTTGCGGGAGTGGTCTTCACGTACTTTGGAACAGACTTCTTGCTTGTATTCATCTTCCTTTTCCTCTCTGTCCTTGAAAATTTCTCACTCACTGTTTTTGTTTTCTGTAATCTACGCGTCTTGTCATTTGCTGGTGAATGCTCGTTTGTTAACTAATTATTGGGTTGCTTTGGTCAGTGAAGCTTGTTTCTTGCTGTTGGTTTGGTCTGTTTAGTTCTTTTTCATTGAACTGCTCAGCTTCTCAAGCAATGGGTGGACCGCTCTGAAATCGTCTGGAGTCAATTGGCAAAAATCTTCTAATGAACTGCTCATGCCCTTCAAGCAAAACACAGGGGAATCGCTGAACTGGCGAATTTGGTTGAACTATTGACTGTTCTTCGTTTTGCAGGCCCAGGCTGATATCTATTGCTTTTCGGTTGGCTCTGTTGGCTGGACCTGGACTGGAAAAAGGTGTGGATCTCTGTCAGGAGTCCTCAAGTTGTAATTTACTGCGATAGACTTTGGGTGTTGAACTAAAGTGGTCACCGTAGCTTAAAGCAAATGGCTGTTCCTTTGAAAGTTCACAATTCTCTCTTCGAATAAATCGCACTCAATGCTTGTGTTGGCCTTAGGAACTCCAGAAGAGCACCATGGATAAGGAAAGTTAGTAACCCATGAAGCCGAAAACATTTGGTTTTCAAGTGAGCATATACGCACCTAGAGAGGGAGGGGAGTCACAAAGCAACCTGAACAGGGGGAGAAGAATGTCATTTCGGCTTGAATCTTTGATATTGGACATCCATGTTATGGTCAATTGACAGCTGTCAAAGCAAGGTATCTGCTGACCAGTATCACATGACCATATGCGGACTCAGGTGTACAGCTTATCGAGGTTATGTGTTTCTTTGAAGCTCACCACTGACCAGGTTATTGTTTTACGTTGTATTGTGCGCTCAAACCTTTTTTATCTAAGGTAATGACTGAATTTTGTTAGCACAATTTCTGCAATTGGAGTTGACGATTTATTTTCGCTTTGGATCTTTCTTAAGTTGTATACGTTTAATAACATCAATAACTGTATTTGCAATGAAAGTATTTTCACAACATTTTAAGAACCAAAAAGAAAACAAATCTTTCATGTTACATATGTTTTAGACAAAAACAGAAGTATCATGTTACATACGTTTGCACAGAAGGGGAAAGTATCTCGGTTTCTGTTTCAATCTCCTACTGAAATCCAAACTAATGAAAATTACAATAACAGGGACTTGTTTGGAAATTTCGTATCAAAGCCTAACGCTGTGTGCTTTTAGAAGTGGTAGGGTTCTTTTAGTTTCCTTGTAGAATCCGTGGCTTTGGAAAAACCACAAATTAGACTTTGTTGATCACAGCGGTCAAAGAGGAAAACAAAAGTATCATGTTACATATGTTTGCACGAAAAGTAAAAATATCCAGTTTGCTGCGGCTGTTAGGCATTGATTTTTGTCATTATGCACCTATTCTGGGTTTTTATTCTACAGTAATGGTGAATCTTGATCAGATTTCTCATATCACCTGGAGCTACCTGGCAGGTTTTTGGGAAGGGATATTAATCAACAAAGGTTTACAATATATATATATATATATATATATATATATATATATCTTCATTAGAATGTTTTGAGGGCTTCCTCTCTGTTATGAATGAACAAGCTGGATACCTCAAACTTTAACATCCAGTATTGATGATGTCTTCAACTGAATACCGTATTTATTTGATTAAACGCCCAACCTCGAATAAGTGCCCACCTCGAATAAGCGCCCACCTTGAAGGTAGGAAAAGTTAATAAACAACACCCAACCTCGAATAAGCGCCCACCCCACTCCACAAGAAACTAAAGTGCGCAAGAGGAGTATTGATTATTGAAATTGATTAAGTACTACTAAGAAAACTTCCCCCATGACCGAGTTTTCTTATATCTTACAGAAACTTTCAGTGAACAGTTAAAATTCTGCTTTGGTACATCTTCACGTTTTGTTATAATTCATTGTTTTGTTACAAAAATAAACTTACTTTTTGTTGAAAATCGCGAATATTGAATAAGCGCCCAGCCTCAAATAAGCGCCCACTCTCAAGGTCCAAAAAGTTAATAAGCGCCCTGGGCGCTTCATCGAATAAATACAGTATGTGGCATTATTATATCTCTGAGATAGTACGCACGCTGTGATTGGTCAATTTTACGGGCCATATTCTGCAGTACGGCCCGCAAAAATTGACTGCCGAGAGTTCTCCTGAGGAAGTACGCCTTTGCAAGTTGAAATGTCTCGCGAAGAAGATTTTCAAAACTTCCTACAACGTTCGCAGGCAGAGAGAAAAAGCGAGGAGCAAAGACGAAACAAAGAAGGTCTACCGAACTTTAAACTCAATTTTTGTGATCTGTTGGAAGGAGAAAACTTCCCTGATGTGGCGGACTTAGAGCAACCCGAGCAGGATTCAAGTCAAGAACTTGAAAGTTTCATCAGTGCCGAGAAATCTGCAAACACGGTCAAGAAGACGAAAAGTGAATGGAAACAGTTCGAAAATTATTGTCAAGAGCAGCCTGATGGAACATTTCATGTAGAAACCGTACCTGCTGACGTCCTTGATAAACTCCTCGGAAAGTTTTTCAAAGATGTACGCAAACGCAATGGAGCCGAGTACGAACCAGACAGCATTTCAAGTTTTCAACTAAGCATTCATCGCCACCTTAAAGAGCTAAAGTTCCCTTTTAACATCCTACAAGGTAAGAGTTTTCAGCCAGAATGCCGTCGCTCTTTGCTTTGGCAAACATTGGATCTATTTCCAATTGTGTTTTTAATATTCAGCAACCCCGGGAGCAACCCGTGCCAAGTCATTTTTATGAATCAGCTGCATCTATAAGCTAGCACCTCTAGGGAAGACACAACTTAGCATTACATGGACGGTGATATCCGAGGCTTTTTTTTAAGTAGTTCCTTCAAACTTTATACATGTTTTCTCGTTTAGTATTTTCTAGAAACACTGCCATAAGTTTTCGAAAGTTTGATAAGCTAAAACATGTTGTCAATCGCGGCACTTTCGTTGCCAAGCAAAGAACTTTAGAAGTTATTCCAAAGGAAACTTGCACTATATCTAGTTTTCACTGAAATTACTGTAAAACTAATTGCAGAAATAAAGTAGTGAAGGTTGGATTCAAATTATGTTTATATGTTTATTAATCGAGCTATTAAACTGCCGAATTGTTTACGAAAGCCAATGAAATTCACTTGTCCTTTCGCCTTTGACGTACGTCAGTCAAACGAGGCCGCTTCCCGCATGCTTGACTTGAAATGTTTTCTTTTCTCCAGACGCGCCCGAGCGCGCGGGCCATAAATCGACGGGAAAAAACTTGGTCCGGCCGTATTTTACAGTACGGACCTCGAACTCGATTAATAAGAGGTATAAAGTTAAAGAAGCAGGAAACATGTTCATGTAAATGTTTGTTTGTCCAGTTCAGATAATCAGTGGCCTAGATGGCAAATGTAAGATCCAGATGTTTCTGCTATTATCTGGCCTCTCAATTCTGGGCTCTGTCACATTTCAAGGAATCTCTGAAGAGACCTACATGAAATACTTGCAGTGACTTCTTTATTAATCACCTTTAATATCCCATTTTCTTGACTTCATTTACTGAATGGTTTTTCAATTTTTATTTTTGTTGCATAATAGTGAAAATGATCTATATATAAACTACAAGATATCCGAATAAATCTCACAGAAGATCCTTTTTATTTCAAATACCACATTTTCAGCATTATATTTTAATCATTTCATAATGGCAAAACACAAATAACTATTGCAATAGAAACGAGGTTTTAGCATCTTTATTAAAACATGAATTATTGATGGGTTGCTCTGCAGTCCCAACCATTCAATCTACAAAACATCAATGAGATCTTTTTATTCACCTGTAAACTTCAAAGCCTTGATGAGCGGAGCATACAGGGGTGCTCTAACTGCTTCAATATAACCTACTTATCGACCAGTTAGCGACTTTCTATCTTACTGACACCACAAATACCCGCTTCTTTAAGTTCTTTATAAGTCCCACCCCTTGAATGAAACCAAACTAAGAACAACCTTCAATGAAGCCAAACTAAGAAAAACCCACTTTTTGAATCTGGTTTGTAACAAGAGGAAAATAATATCAATTATTCAGCAGCGTTTGTTCTTCTATATAACAACCCTGCCTAACAACACTTTGCACTTTTTTCTGCATAAGAGTATTATTTTTAACCTTGCAAAGCCAACAACGTTTTTAGGAGTAAACAAACAAAACAAAAAAACAAATTACCAACCAGAGGTATTCTTTAATCACACTTTACTTTTCCATTCACAAGTTAACATCTAGGGCTTTAAGATCACTTTGTTGTGAAATAAGGGACAATCATCATCTTTCCCGTCTTTCCTTTCACGGCACGTCTCTATCGGCCATCCTCTTCTTTGCTTGTAATTAGGTGCCCATGTTAAAAGTAGTAGTTTACTTTTTAGTGCAGAATGCACTATTGTGATGGTTGTGTGGGCTGTCGTCCGCTTAACCATTACGGCCCTAAAGCGCTAAGGTGTAAACTTTAATAGTCAATTAATTAATTAATATCAATTTATTAATTATTCCTTGTGGAGGGGGTGCGGGCAGGGAGCACCTGACCGTATGCCCTAGGTTAAACGTTGGGCACATCTACGTTACTTTTATAAGAAGATTTCGTGGGTATATAATAGGCCATTTCCGATATATTAAAATTCTAACTTGGCTTCAAGGCTTGGGGGAATAAAACAAAAGATATCACATTGAGGTTTAGGAATGAATAAATCATTTCTTTTGTTTTATTCCCCAGAGCCTTAATTGGAGCCAAGTTAGAATATTAATATATTGGAATTGGCCTATTGTTTTAGAAAACTCTTTGCTCTACTTGTGGTACTATTCTTTCTAGAGCAGAACAAAAAACTTTGCGTCAAATGCATGCGCAGATTAGTTTACGTTATATTCTCAGGAACATTGCATGTATCGCATATTTGCAGTAGGATTCCGGCAGACTCTGTGGCGCCAAGTGAAAACTGCAAATTGATTAAATTAGATTTTAAGACTTTCACAGCGCTTTCGTAATTAAGCATGCAAAAACTTTGACATAACCAGAAAATAAATATCCTATTTGAAACACTTTTTAAATACCTCTCGAAAGAGATGTTTTTTGATTTGTTTTGTTTTTTACTTTTTAAGAGACATCTTTCGAGCAATTTAAACCGCGACTTAATTAAATTAAGTAAAATAAATGGCGTTATTATTCGGAAAGCAAAACAACTGCCATCAATGTCGCCGTGAAAAAAACAAAAGTATCATATTTCAACATTTGCAAGGAAAACAAAAGTATCTTGTTACAAATCAACAATGTATCGTGTTACGGTTGCAACAAAGCAGAAGGGACATCCGGGAAAGAACAGGCAAATAAAAATGAACAACAAAACATCATTCTTTCAATTGATGGACTCCATTGCATTCTACACTGTCCTTTGAGTCCCTGTTTAAGAAATATAAAAAGCGAATAGGAATAAGATTTAACATTTAAAAAGACTGAGATGTATTACAACTACCGTAGTCACATTGGAAACATTGAGTTTAACTTTTATGTTCACATACATGTTCATGTATTTCTCTCAACTTATTAGATTGAAAGACTTAAAGACAATTTAACAAAGGAAATAGAGTTCAGAAATGATGCAGAGGTAAGCCACTTGTTGCAAAGAAAATGTTCATAAATTGTGTGCATTCAATTGTGCATGCATATGTAGTGTAAATATCACGACCTTTCGCAAACCATGTATACACACCTTTTTGTCATTTATTTATTTAATAGCTATTTAAAGTGAGTAGGTTCCTTTGTTAGAATATATAGTAAGTTAACATTGCTAAGCCTGGATGTTCGGAACCTGATTAATAGAACCCATGATTGAGTCTAATCAGGGAAAATTCAGTTCCTAGGTTTGTGTTAATAACACTGTTGTGCAAAAATGTTGGTCAGTCAGTTGATTTCACAATGGATGATAGATTATGGTCAGTTACATCACAAAACTTAAATGTAACATTGTCATGACATGACATGAAAATGGATTTTGCAATGCAAGTTTACAAATGCAAACATGGAATAAAACAAAGTATGGAAAGTTACTGCTGAGGTAGTAAAATGCCATTGGATGGAAAATGTTTCAGAAGAAACATCTTCCATCCTTAGTACTGGCCACATAGGTGAGTATGAAGTTCATATTTACCTCTATTTTCTTTTGTGAGCTTAAAATTACCATCTCTATTTTATTTCAGGACATCTTTAACATAAGAACCTTGTAAATGCCCTTGCTATCGTGATCGTAGTACACATGACTAGAGAGCCCTAACAGTGTTTGCGAGGTCATGGGTTCAATTCCCGAAATGCATATACACTGTAATGAACCCCCTTTTTGTCTTTTAATTCAAAATTTAAGTTTCCTTTAATAAGGTAAACACCCAACAGGTAAAGTTTGAATTTAAATCTTTGTTCGAACAGTTATTTTTCAGTTGAATTGCCCAGTCACTCTAAAACGGAGACCTCGAGCAGACTGCAGACTGTGCAGACTGAGCAGACTGAGTTCTTACACTGGTTCTCAAAATGAATTTCGACTTGATCGAATTTTTCGGTTCTAGTGATAAAAAGTGACCCTCTGTAGAAAAACAAGGCTCATGAAACACTTTAATTTCTGCAAACCCGGGTTTCAAACCCCCGCAAACTAGGTTTGCAGAGAGTTTCTAAAGGGTTTGCAAAGGGTTCCGAAGCGTTTGAAAGCGTTTCAAAAGGGTTTGAGAAGGGTTTATTGCAAAGAGTTTGCAACAGGTTTTTGAAATGCCTGCAAAGCGGTTAAAAGCGGGCAGTGCTATCGAGTGTTTAATAATGGTAATAATAATTTATTTCTTGCGCATTACAATAAAAAATCTCAATGCCCTTACAAGAAATATATAATTGTACGCACTTTAAAATCAAAACCTAATAGAACTCCATTATTTCTAACCGTCAGGGGAAACAAAAAAAAATTTGAAATAGCTGGAATTCAAAATAGCCAATACAGGTAAAAAAAAATGTAGGGCAAATCCAAGGGTAATAGGTTTTAGCAGTAACGCAATACGAAGAGTCTGGAGGCGCGGTGGCCTAATGGTTAGCGCGCTCAACTCCGAGTCGAACGGCCCGGGTTCGAGGCCTGGCCGGGGCGCTGCGTTGTGTTCTTGGGCAAGACACTTTACTCTCACAGTGCCTCTCTCCACCCAGGTGTATAAATGGGTACCGGCGAATTTACTGCTGGGGGGGAACCCTGCGATGGACTAGCATCCCATCCAGGGGGGAGTAGCAATACTCCTAGTCGCTTAATGCTACGGAAACCGGGATAAGCTCCGGCTGTATGAGCCTCATGGCTCGGACACAGACTTTACTTTTTTACAATACGAAGAGTCAGTGCGGGGTGTTGTGTCACGTTGGTTTTTGCCATGATTTCTTTTGAAAAACGCAGTAACATGTGCATAGAATAATCTAACTTCGATTTTTGTGTGCCGCGTTATTTTTTATGCCGGAGTTGATGGCGTTATTCGGAAGGTTTCAAATTACTTTTGACATATGCAAATTTTGCCCACTTTTCTTGGCGCCCCTGTAAAAGCTTAAATTATTAATTTGTTTTCCTTCTCTTTAGCTGTAATTACAACTGATGCCATTATTTGTGTTATTAATAAATACGAGTTTCATTCAAGAAGTATTTAGGTTTTTAGACTTTTAATGTCAAATGCTAAATATACCTATACGGCGCGGAAGGGTATATGTTATTTGCTGGCTGGGAGGTCCATATTGGGAAAAACTGTACCCGAGGTCTAGAGAGTACGGCAGAGGGCCGTGCTCAAGACCAAGGGTACAGTTTTTGTGATGAATAACCAAGGCAGTTTAAGTCATAGATGGAGTCTAAAATCTGATGAGGTTGACCGCAATGGCGTGAAAATCATTGTGAAATGCACAAAACAACGGCAAACTACGAACGGTAAACTGCTACAACTCGATTTTGTTGAGTGAGAAATTGAATACTCGCCTTTTGAAGAACTTCAAGGTCTTTCAAATTTACAACGGTTGGTAAACAGCTATTTCGAGTTTGGAGAGCAAAACTTTCATGTGTTAATAGTTGGACTAATTAAAGGTGCAAAATGATTTCGCGCCGTGAGCGGTCCTTACGCGGGGTCTGGATGGGAAAATCTGGACCGCTGGAGCATATGCAATTAGCCAATCAGATTCAAAGATTGAGGATTCCGGACCGCTCAGGTGCTTTAGAAAAAAATAAAACAAGTTATACCATAACCGAGAGAATTCTCGCGCGCTGATTGGTCCAAAGGTATAGTCGATGAGAGTATAGACCAGAAAGTGAGCGATCACGCCACGCACACGCGCGGAAGATGTGTAGTTTGGTCTCATGAATGAAGAAATTTTTTGTGATTTGAAACTTTGAATCAAGTACGCATTTGTTTTCGGAATTAGGATTGGACTTCTAGTTAGGTGAGTTGTCGAAAGAAAATTGACAGGTTTGAATTTTTGGTCGAGAAGAACGGTGAGCGAACGGAGGGGACTGTCGATGTTTAGTGAACAAGCCAACAAGACCAGAAAGAAAATATCTCCCCGATAGGCACACACTAAAGAGAGGAGGTATTGTATTTGAATTCTTGATCTTCTTTCGTATATTGTCGTTACATGTCGGACCGGACCGCCGGCAAGTCTCACGGTAAGGAGGAAATGTTGTGACACCCCAGCCCCGACCAGTGGCCGTCCACTGAGTTTGAACGTGTCATTTCTATGGTCTATAAGAGTGTAGACCATAGAAAAATGTGGTCGATTTGTTAATTATTCTCACGTGTGAAGATATGATTTTTTCGCGCGAAAGATTTCTTGGTATTTCATTGATGTTTTTATAATAAAACTCATTCATTTCAAACTAGACGGCGCAACACTAATTTATCGCTGCGCGATTTTGAGTGATTTTAAATTTGTGGTCACCCTAAAACGCTGACCGTGCAGTAATAAAGAGGTTCAGTTTATATGAATTTGCTCTTTGGAGCCGAGATTTAGTGTCTGATGTCTGTATTAGAGAGTGTCCGTATTATAGAGTTTATTTCTTAAGAAAATATGTAAGAATTTTGTTGGTACATCGGAGATTGTCTGTAATAGAGAGCTGTCCAAAAGGAGAGGTTCGACTGTATTTCAACAACTATTTTTTCACTAAAACCGAAAAATTCCGAGTCGAAAGTAATTTTGAGAACCAGTGTTGCGCGAATCAGATTTCCCATCAAAAAAACTAATACCAAAGGGTACCTATCTTCCGAGTTAGGAACCAGGTTGGGAACCAAATTTTTCTGAAGACTTTCAACGTTTTTCCAAGTTGACCAGAAGACTCTGAGGACTAAGGATGGACCGATATTCGATACCAAATATTCGATACACCGATATTTTGAAAAGTTTCGATACTTTCAAAAAAATATTGGATAAAGTGGACACTGAGCAAGGAAAAGTTTGTGAAGTGTTTGGATTTGAAAAGTCAAGTCAGCATCACATTAACGCTTGAAAGTACTAATTGTTTCAGATGAAGAAGACGTCTCGGTGAATCTTCGACTTGAATATTGTGGTCATCATTTTGCCGCTCGTATAATTGAATGTACATGTACCATATTTTCTTGATTAAACGCCGGCCCCCGAATAAACGCCAGGTCTCCAAGCTGTATTTGAAAATAAACCCCTTAAACAATATAAAGGTTTAACATGCTTTAAAAATAATGTCTAAATATATTGCTGACAAAAACATAGGGCTTGAACAAACTCCAAGTTTGAAATAAACGCCGGGGGCGTTTAAACGAGAAAATACGGTATTGTCACTGATCGAAGTGCAATAGCGCTAAATAACGACACACTGGACACCGAGTAAAGAAATATTGAAAGCAGCGGCTATTCTGCTGTGCATGGATCACCAGAATTCTAAAGCATCTTGGATATTTAAATAGGTGAGATAAGATTCTTCGTTACGAACATTCGCTCTTGTTGAAACACTTCAGTACTTGTTTATAATTTTGTTGTTATGGTTTGTTTTATTGCATACTGTCGCTGAGGATCGTAGGAAAAGTCATAAAATCGATTGTGAATTTTGAATTTCAATCCTTGGAAAATCAAAGATCTCTTCCAGATACCGACTATTTTGCATGAAGTATGAGTAGAAAGTTTATCCTGGGCATGTTGTTCGAACATATCATGGAAGAATTCAAACGTCTTTTAAAGAATTTTAACTAATAGTTTCTTGGTAGTTCAGTTCAAGCATTGTTTTTTATCTTCGTGGAGGAAATGCTGTATTTGTCAGTCGCGGCGCCTGGGCACTTTGCGACTAATATTCTGTGGCTTGGTTAAAAATAGTAAACTTTGTCATTTGCCTTTTATCGAAATACTGATATCTACCAACGACATAAAATTGAAATGCCTTTCCCCATAGCTACTGTCTTGGTCCCACACTCCTGCTATCTCCTCGACAAATGGCTAAATGAAGTTTCTCTTTTGTCACCATAACTTTGCTTCAAACAGACGTGTTCTCACACCAGTTTATAACAAACAGATAAGATTAAACTTAACACACAAAACATGTGCTTCATTTACTGACCATATTCCTATTCGAGTTGCTTTTTCATTAATGCAGATAATGCATGATTCATTTCGCTGCTTTCAAGCGTGGAGAGTTGTTACTTTTGTAACATACCGGCTTTTGCGAGTTTCAAGTCAAATAATCTGTGTTGTTTGTTCTTTGATAATAACTGAGTTACAATTGCTTTTTACTTATACATTTTAGGACGAAATAGAGACTCTAAAAGCGCAAGTAGCTTCATACCAGGTATTAAATGCTGATGTTGTTGATAATTGGTAATTATTACAAAATTAAAGATGTTGATACGAAAGTGGTGAACATGTACAATACCTTTGTTTCCTGGGGGGTGATTGCAAAATGCGTAGGAAACAGAGGAGGAATCTGGAATCAAGGATTTGTTTTCAATGACCATTGTAACACTTAACAACTTTATTATAAATTTATTTTCATATTACATTGCATTACCAATTACACTGATTAAAAATAACAATGACATTAATAAATTACTCTAAATACAGTAAAAACCCGCATATAAGAACCTAAAATTTCATTTTTAAGCACCCTTCACATAAGAACCATTTTAGGCTGGATTCTAAAACAGGTTCTTATTTTCAAAAAAGAAAAAATAATCTTCTCAAAAATATAGAATTAAAAAATCTTCTCAAAAATATATTTATAACACAGTCTGTACACATCATAGTTACAGCATAGTTACAAGATTTATTGGGAATTATAGTGAAGGTTACAGTATAGTTTTGATTTTAACAGAATCAGATTAAAATAGTATAGTATTTTGCTTACCGAAGCCTCTAAGAATACTGTTATTAGACATTAAAGAGCAGATCATTTAAAAATTCTACTTTATTTCTTGAACAAAGGTTAAGAACCTAATTTAGAACCTAGCTAGTAAGCCTAATTTTACACTAAATACTATTTATATAAGAACCTGTTTAGGCTAACTTGAAAAAACCTAGGTTCTTATACGCGGGTTTTTACTGTACAGTACAAGAATCATCACTAAGCCTGTGTTCATTGAAGGGTTTGATGTAGAATTATTGCGGAGCCTGTTCATAAATATTTCACACATACACTTTTCATCAATGCATACTGATGAGCACAACATGTTCCCATTTCACTGTATTTACATCATTTCGTTTTGTAAGACTATAGTCTTACAAAAAGTCTTACTTGTTCAGATTCTCACTTTTCTCTAATTTTTCAGGATATTAACACAGATGATTTTAACTCCAGTGAAAATGATGAAGACATTGATTTACCAGGTAAATCCCTTTTTTGTCCCATGTCAATAGACCAAACATGACCAAAAACTAAACCCAGAATACTGAGGGAGCCCAAGATATGACATTTAGAAGCCATCCATAACAACCATTTTGTAGTTAAGGTCATCCCCTTAATTTGGGCTGCAGAGTCTAAATCTGTCTATAAGTTAGCTGTGGACGTTTTAATTTTTGATATCTTTGACAGTCATCAACCCAAAAAGTCCCCAGCAAGCAATAAAAAGACGCGGAAAGAGATCAGTTTAGGGCTTTTGATCTTTCTTCTGTTCATAACAGTCACAACAAATATTTAAAACAAGAAAGCTGTGATTCAACTATGAGAGTATTGAGCTTTACATCAAGTGCACTGTCATTGCAATGTGTTTCCTATTGAAATCAAGACAATTTGGGATTGAATCCAATTTTATTCAAAGCACTTGAGAAAAATATATTTCTGTATAGCTTTACAATGTGGTGTGTGTGTGGTCACAGGTCACCAAATTGTAAAATACTATGTGAGATATGTTAGTTTCCAGTACCTGAGATTACTTAACTGTACGTATTTAAGCAGCGTAAGCTTCAGGTTATAATAATGCATGTTAATAAATAAAGTAAAAATATTTTCGTATTGCTTGGGGTGTTTCAAACAGGCTTTTACCAGAACATAACTAACATTTTCAATCAGCTAAAGTTGCAGCAGTCTTTTCTTAGCACTAACTATTGATCTAAAATTAAGCTTGGTCTGATGTATTTTTAGGGAAATCAATATTTTCGTGACAATTATAAACAAACTCTCCAAATCAGTTAAACATAAATATTGAGTGATCCAGATTTAATCAAAGAATCTAATATCCATTCAAATCATAGCAAAAAACAGGATGGTTGTCACCTGAACCTAGTTTAATTGCCTATCCACCCCAAGTCTCCTATTGCTTATTGGTAGAGCATATTTACTCCTGTTATAACTGGAAATTTCATCAGTGTGCGATGTACGCGCATTGAAATCATACTTTCACATGCATGTATCCTTCCCATTTTCCTGCCAATTCAATCCATTTCAAAGTCAAACCGAGACTATACTGTCTCACTTCCTTGCAGTTCTCCCAGGGCTCGAGACTAACTTTTTTGCTAACTACCGTAGTGGCTAGTGACAGCTTTGATTTCACTAGCCAAAACCAATTTTCTACTAGCCAGAACTTTCAAGCATGGTTTTCAATTTTATTTTCTCAAGCCACCTGAGACAAAAGCCAATAAAAAATCAGACCAAATCGGTTTTCCTCACTTTTTTGCTCCTACCCACCGCAGAATAATATCGGATATCCATTGGAAGTCCGCATCTTACATGTATACAGGAAAGCTTTTTTGAATCGTTCATGTACTCTACCTCTCTTTTCTTGTTATTCATGCAAACTTTTCAATCACTAATTAACGTTACAACCTACATGTACATTATGCTCGATTTCCCATGCTGGCTAATAGACCTAATAAGCAGAAACAGTTTTTTTTTTCACTTGTCACTTTCATTACTGGAAAGTCCAAAACAAGTTACATGTACTGTTTGTTCGCTTTTCAGAACCCTAAGCTTGTACTTGTTAGCTCTGTTCTCTCACAGTCGTTTATAATTTGTGGTTTCTTTTCACAAAAATGCTTGAAATTTGCACTAGCCATATTGGCTAGTAAAAGCCCAAAATCTACTAGCCAAAACAGCATTTCTAGTAGCCTTTGGCTAGTTGGCTGCCGTTAGTCTCGAGCCCTGTCTCCTCTTTCATTTTTCTCCAAAATTTGTGAGGATAAGGGAGCAGAACAAGATGATAGTTGTGCGAAGGACCTGGAATGAAGAGACCAAACTGAGATAATATTTCTAACCCTTAAATCTCTTATAGGGAATATTAGTGGTTGAGACAGGGTGGAACACTAATACATCCTATTTCGGTTGCTCGTGAAATTGTAATTTCAATGCGTGCGCTTGACGTACTGATGATATTTTTAATTTCATTTCACGAACATCAGTATAAAGATGATGTTTTCTATGATAGGCAACCAATCTGACCAGTTAATGTCACTGCATGGTCAAGTCACAATGCTTAAACTTGAGAATGAAACACTCAAAGAGCAGCTTCAGGTATGTACATGTATACTTAATATTTGAAGCACTAAGCAAAATGAGGTCTTTAAACACCATATAAATCAAATTTGGCAAATTACAAACATCTTTCAAACTAGTTGTCTTAAATGCACCCTGTCTTTTACTAACTAGCTGTTATTTGTTGGTTTCATTCACCAGCATTCCCAAGTCAATGGAGATTTGTTAGATGCTCAGGTTGACATACCCACTATTCCTTTAACAGTTTATCAACAGCTCAAGGTAGTTACAATTTTTGGCAATATGTCAATGCACATGACAAAAATCAAACCAAAAAACGTGGCCACAAGTTTATTGGTTTTATTTTTGCCATATGTGATCCTCTTCGGGAAGCAGGTAAAAAGGTGATGACACGAGTACGCTTATTTGAAATGTTTTCACTTACCAACTGTGCGGCTCGTCTCTGTTGTCATGTCTGCGCCTTTTACAAAATGATTTAATTGTTTTGCATGGTTTCATGGTCGTGTATCATAACTTGATTCTTAGTCGGGTTTTAAACAGAGTTATAGGCTCCCACCGTGTTCACCTTGAAAAAAAATTTGCCGCGAGGCCCACGGTGTTCCAGCATTGTTGTCCTGTTGGTGTAGTGGTTAGCACAACCAAGTAGTATGCAGAGGGGACGTGGGTTAAAATCCTATTCAGGCATATTTTCTTTCAACCTGAATATTATACCAAAGGGTCTTGATAGCACAAGTGTTGTAATTATTTTAAAAGACACAAGAACACTTTTCAGTTTCCCGAACATGTTTCGATGTTTCAAACATCATCATCAGCCATAATGAATATAATCATAAGTTTTACAGAATGATCATTATTGCTGCCGCAGCGAGTGAGCCTGAAGCGAAAGAGGGTAGCAGCTCTCTAATCGGCAAAATATTAATTTTCCATTTACAAATTTTCGAGCAACTTTATACCACACTTCAGGTGGTTACAATATGCTAATTTATTGAAGGAACAATACAAGTTTCAGAGACACTAATACTTCATTTAGGTTTCTTTAATCTCGTTTCACATCTCGCAGGTAGGCAAGCCGCGAGATCTGGGAACGAGATTAAGGTTTCTTTACAGCCAATTTAATTGTACTTAATAATATTTAAATGAACAATGTAAATATCAAGACTTGGACGTTGCTTGTCTGAACAAATCATAGAAATCTTAGAGAAGCTAAGTACCTCACCTAGCTATTCAAATGAACATTCATTGGCAGATCACTTTACCAGTCCAGTTATAGATACTTTTTATCACAGAAAGTGGCGAACGAAAGGTTATAATACGAAGCAAGAATAACGATGAACCTAATCGTCTTTGTTTACCAAAATTATCTCTACATTTATAAAGCTGTATTCAACTGAGTTTGTCTTCTTGACATACTGGAAGCTGTTTGCTGTTTTGCATTTCGACAGATGCTGTATATGTTCAGTTTAACTTGTTTGAGGAATGCAGTGGACTTAAACTCAATTCTTCTAAAACAGAAGCTTTATGGTTGGGGAAGAACGCGCAAAATAAGGATACGCCATTTGAGTTTTTGTGGCCACAAAGGCCAATAGTAGCTTTAGGAACCGCTTTCTCATACAAGTTTAATTTGTGCGACCAAGCAAATTTTGCAAACAAGCTAATCAAAGTTAAAAAGTTATTAATTTATGGTCACAAAGGGATTTATCCCTGTATGGAAAAATAACAATAGCTAAAACGTTAGGTTTATCCAAACTCATTTCTTCTAGCGCTTGTCTGCACACCCCACCTTATGTTATTGACGCCGTTAACAAATTGATAGCAGACTTCGTTTGGAACGGCAAGAAACCGAAAATAAAAAGAGACACGCTTATCGGAGCAAAAGAAAAAGGAGGTTTAGATTTGCCAGAATATGAAATAATCACAAAATCATTACTATGTGCCTGGGTAAAAATAATGCAATATGGTGCAAATGAGGATTGGATGATAATTCCGTCCTGACTGTAGCTATGATCTAAGTCTTTTAGAACTAAAAAATATGCCACCTTTCTACATTGACATCTTAAAAACATGGGCAGAAGTTCATGATGTTAAATCCGCCCCTCTAGATAAACATGACATTAAGGAAGCCATTATTTGGAATAATAAATACATAACCATAGCAGGCAAATCTGTATACTGGGAAAACTGGCACGCTGCTGGAATTCTCAGAATCAAAGATTTATTAGAAGAAGACGGCAAATTCCTCTCATATGGTAATTTTCTTAGAAAATGTGGCCTTGCTACGCCATTTACCAACCTCTGGGGTTTAATAGCAGCAATACCATTAGGGTGGAAGCGTGAATTACAATCTACTAATGGTGGGAATCGACAAGAAGGAAAATCGACTTTTTCTCCTGGTCAAATACTCACCAGTAAAAGAGCTCGGAATATTCTTATTCAAAAGAAATTTAAAGAACCTTTAGCTAGTTCTAGGCTACAAAGGTTAAGTGTAAAAGAGACGAAGATCAGCGCAATTTATAAACTACCATTTAGAATAACACGGGAAACGAAACTAAGTATATTTCAGTTTAAGATAATTCATAATATTTTACCATGCAGAAACCTCCTATATAAAATGAATATATCGGATTCTCCCCTTTGCGAATTTTGTAACGAATTAGAAACACTGTCGCACATGCTAGTTAACTGCTCCCGTATACGCGACTTTTGGAATTCAGTCTTATTCCGGTGGAATAGTCAAAATAAAGACAATTACAATTAGGAATAATGTACAGCTATAATCCCGAAAGTTCTGGCTCCTATATCTTTAATTATTATATTCTACTTAGCAAAAGACATGTCTTTCTACAAAAATATGATCACAAATTACCTAATCTCCTTCTCTTTCTTGAGTTAGTAAAAGAAAAAATGTTTATTCAAAGATCAATCGCACATGCGAAAGGACAAAAAGAAAATTTTTTGAACTTATGGAAGCCTTTACTAACAATAATTTAGTTAACAATTTAGTTACAATAGTTACGTGTATCGCATTGTTACCTCTGTATTTTTTTTTTTCATTTATCTTTTGTATTTTTTTTTCGTGTATTGTCAAGTGTATTGTGCTGAAAAGTAAAAATTAAAAAAAAAAAAAAAAAATTTGTTCAGTTTTTGTGTTTTGCTGCAGCCGCAAGGGCTGCAAGCAAAACACATTGAGAGCTGAAGTTTGTGCCGTAAGGACCGTAAGGTGTAAGGTGTAAGTGCCGTAACAGAGGAGAAATCTGAACTACCGATGTCAATCAAATCCATGAACAAACAAAATCGAAACCAATGAACCGTAGCGCTGATCGCATTCGAAGTTACGGGCCAAAGTATTCGAACGCAAACCACGTTGGACACGTTGGAAAACAGAAAACCGATTTAAAAGTATATCGCATTGGGAAAGAAAACAAACTGTGGCGCGACCACTCCAGTTTTATGAGAAAATTATTCTGCAGTTT
Source organism: Oculina patagonica (assembly GCF_052425735.1). NCBI lineage: Eukaryota > Metazoa > Cnidaria > Anthozoa > Scleractinia > Oculinidae > Oculina > Oculina patagonica. The sequence continues at coordinate 15,239,214 of NC_135758.1, forward strand.
TCATCATTTACGAAAAGAGCGAAGACTTGGAACCTCGCCGAAGGTCATAAATATTTTCTCCAAAGGACCGGTTAGTGCACAGTTTGTAAACTTTCGCTTTGAAAATAAACTTACCCTCACCTTGTCTACACTGTCTACAGCATACTAGTACTGTATTAACTCTGAACTTCATATTTTAAAATAAAATGTATGAACGTGTAACTTGTCACGCAAAGACAGCTGGAAAGGAATATACCATGCTGGTAGGCTGCACCGCTAATTGTAGCTGTATTCGAGCTATATAAAAGACAGCTAGAAACGAATTAATACTAGTAACATCACAATGGGAAAGAAACTTATTCAGTGGTTCACACCGTCGAAAACAAAGAAATATTAAAGGAAGTTCTCATTCACCAGATTCACTGCATCAGATGCAACATTCGTCAGTTCGTGTTTAAATGCGTGGCGACCAGTTTGTTTACTAGTTATTAAAAAATAATACGGTCTTCATTTAATAAACAGTTCATCCTTAAATTTCAGCTTTTCTACGACTGACAGGTAGGTACTATAGTATAAGCCCCGCTAAAATAGCTGGAAAGGGAAAGTTTTTTTAAAAATGAATTTTTGACTGCCAGACGCGCTGGCGCCACATGTTTATTTTGTGAAGATTAATTAAACGCCGTGAAAAATAGAATTTGATGTCCAGCGAGCCACTGCATCTTCGGCTACGCAGTCCTCAGTGAATCCTCCAACTTCACAAATTTCTAAAACTTTAAGAAAACGAACTTTCGCAGAATCAAAAATTGGTCCTTATCGATCTTCCGATCTTGTTGTGAAGACACTGAAATTCGACGAGTGTTCATGCGTGAAGGGATGACTGACGAATGATAATAATTATTTGTAAACTTTCGCTTTCAAAATGAACTTTGCGTTACGTTCAACGCCGTCTTTCTGTTGTTGTACGCCGGTGCGCGTGCGATTATTTATAATTTCTGAATTTTGCATATTTAACTCAGGGTGACACAACAAGTTTGTTTAGAGTTAGTTGTTCCAGTGTTTAATTTGGGTGAAAGTGGTTAAAGAACCACTGTCTTGTCACTAATAAATATATCACATTGAGTTCTTATAAGGTCAATAGATTCTGTCTTTTTCGTTGTTGTTAAAACGCTACCATTGTGACAATGATTCCAAATACAACTAACGGTAACCAGTGAGATAACGCCACTAAAAGAATCACATTGAGTTCATTGAGATTTTTTTATAATGTTAAGAGTTACTGTTTTTTATCAAAGAGACAATCATGTCAGACATTACGTTAACTTACTAGTAATTAAATTATGTTTGCTGTCTTTGATTTCAACATAACATTGATCAGTAAAATTATCAGGATTGAATTAACACAAAGTGACTACAATATAGTGCAATTATTAACCTGCACACAAGTGACAGACAATAAAAGACGTTGGATTTCAATCTCGACTCACTTGTCTTTCATCAACATGTTCCCTAAGACTTTGCTCTAGCAGCAAAACACATGGACCCATTGGGGCCCTATTTTTTTACATATAGATTGATTGATCGTGATTCGTGCCCCGGATTGTATCCGGAACGTGGTAATTCCAAAGAATTTTGATTAGAATTAATTTCGAGGAGTTCTTTTATTTATTTGATCAGTGAATCGGTATCAGTGATCACAAATCTTCTTGGAAGTGATTCAAACGGTATTTCCTGCTTATATAGAGTAATAAATCAATGTTTGAAGGTAAAATTTGCTTACATTTCTTCATTTATATTTGCTATATAAAACGAGCTATAAATACCAGTACTCTACACTTGGATTAAGTGGCAACTTCTCGATCGACATAACATAAGAGATATCGGTATCTCGTTAATTTATGAGTTCCAAAACCAACTAAAGCGTTATGCAAGTTCATTGCCGAAACGTACAATTTGGAAAATGTTTGCAACAGAACAAGAGTTGAAAGATAGCTCTTTAAGGCAGTGATGACGACTTTTGATAAACGTTTATGGTATGCGCGAAGGAAAAGTGTCAAGAAGTCCTTTGATCCGCCATATTGGATCGCCTTCGGAAACGATCGAAACCGGGCATGTTCAAAATTCCCAAAGTAAAAATTTTTGCAAAGATAAAAAAAATTCTACAAAGCGGTTTCAGAGCCACCTTAAATTTTCAAAATTTTAAGGTGGCTCTGAAACTGCTTCGTAGAATTTTTTTCAAAAAGTTGTATCTGAACATGCTGATCAATGTTCAATAATAAAAAATGGGGGTTACCGAGTTCGTTTTTGAGTTATAAGCACTTAAAGCTAAAATTAAGGGTGTTGTTAACAGGTTATATTGTTGCTAGAGTAACCAGTGACGTCATGAAAATAACCACAACATATTCACCAATCATTGAGCATTAATTTCATACCATTATTGTAGCATCAACTGTTAAAGATTTGTAGTAATGACCCGTCAAACTATAAGAGCTGGAAAGTGCTGGAAACCGTTACCAGCCACCTTAAACATGCCCTTTAATTAAATAAAACGACTTCATCAAAGGAACAATAACCTCGAAAATAACAAAAACGCAAGGGCGGGACAAAATCTCGGCAAAAGCAACAAGAGAGCAGTTTTCACAATGTCTACAAGTAGTTCATGCTTGTACGTGAGTTATTGTTCTGGAGTCAATTGACGACAACATCGAACTTTCCGAGTGCAACAAAAGTCTCTAGAGCATTCTTAATGAGTCTATGAATTCTTAATGCTATTGTAAACATTTGGTAGCGCTATGTTTCCGTTTATAGCGTTCCTATCTCGCACAGAATGCCAAGCTTCAAGAACTAGTCGTTGTTTCCACACCTTTGACCTGTCAACAATTTCGACGCTCTCCAAATCCATTTGGAGAGCAATTGGCGCAATTGCAATTGGCGCAGATTGTGAATAAAATTTGCAGGGTAGTTATTAGTGGCGAGGGCTTTCGCTACTCGCTTAGTTTCCCGTGATACTTCCTCCTCGGTGGAAGGAATGTTCCTCGCGCGATCCATGAGAGTGCGAGCAACCGAGTGTTTATGCTGGGGATGGTGGTGTGATCTGAAATCCAAGTAACGATCGGTGTTGGTAGCTTTCCTGTAGACAGACACGGTGATCGAGCCATCTTCTCATCTGGTTGTTTTGGTGTCAAGAAAGGCAATGGAACCTTCTGATTCTACCTCGATTGTAAATTTGATGTGAGGGTTGATGGAATTTAGATGTGAGTGGAATTCATCCACGCGTTCCCTTTTTACACATACATGGCTGTCATCTTCGTATCTAAACCACCATTTGGGAAGGTTAGGGGTCGAAGAGAGAGCCTTTCCTTCGACATGTTCCATGACGAGATTGGCCAAGATTGCGCTCACTGGGGATCCCATCGGACAACCGAAAATTTGTTGGAAATGGTTGCATTGGAATACAAAGAAATTGTTGTCGAGGACGAACTGTAGAAGTGCCATGATTTTTTCAGATTTTCAGATTTTTTATTATTTCACACTATTTACAAAAATTTAACAATATTAACACTATTTGCAGAAAATGCAATAATTAAAATAAGGAAAATATACAATACTGTACATAGAAAACCAAAATAAAATGTGCTCAGTGACCAAAGAAGCATATGCTATCGTGTTGGTCACTGACACGTTCAAAAAAACAGACAAGACACATAAATTACTAGAAATAATAGAATATGAGTAACTAACGTATGCAGAATAAATATGTTAAAAGATGAATAAATCATACTTAATATAAGCTAATATGCAGAAACAACGAAATTATGCACAAGAGTAGGATTGGTTATTGGAGATAAAGTTTATAGTGCTTGTAAAAGGAAAGGTTTACCATGGCGCGCTGATGAAGTTGAAATGGAACAGAGACTAAGACACTAAATTAAGCCACTAGAGACTAAATCACGCTATCAAGTACCTAAAAAGGAAACGATCATGCAGGCAGATGAACTACGACGAATTTGGAAAGATGAATTTTTACCAAGTATTAGGCAAGAAATCAAGGTGGAAATGCAGTCGCTGAAAGCAAGTATCGACTTGCTAACAGATAGATGCAATTCTTTGGAAAAATCCCAGCAGTTTCTATCAAACAAGTATGATACTGTTGTGCAGACTTTGCAAAACGTCAAGGAACAGGCAACTAAGTTGGATAAGAAATACAAGGAAGCTACTGGCTCGCTCGAAGCGAAACAAACAAAGATGGCGTACATGGCTGACAAGTCTGATATTTTGGATGGACAAATTGGTTCTTTCGGTAGTGATTGGTCAGAATCCAGTCTTTCTTTAACCACTTCGGTTGCTAGGTGGGTCGGAATGCAAGTAAACAGTGACACGACGTCAAAAGATACTAGGATCTCGTTGGGGTCTACTGACAAGGTGCGGATCTTTTCGACGAAAGATGCACTGTTTTGAACTTTGTATTTATTATTCTGAAGAGGTGACAAGATGTTGGCGAGGTATTTGGACAGTTCATAAGTGGGAGATCCAATGGCACACATAATTGGCCTGAGTGGGACGTTCTCCTTATGGATTTTAGGATGGTCATAAAAAGACGCTGGTGTGGAATCGATGCTATGAAGTTTGTAGTAGAGCTTCGGTTCCAGCTGTTTCTTGCTGCTGTCATGCGAGGCTGGCTGATCTTTAGTCTGTAGGAGAAGTTTATAAAGAGATTTTTCGGTGCTCGATATTGGACTTAAAGAAGGTTTTTTAAGCCGATCTGTTTTTCGTTTCTAAATTTTCGGTGACATCTGTTCACCATCATCAAGATTAAGTGAAAGTTTGCCGGTTGGTGCTCGCGCTACCAATCCGTGCGTTAGTGCGACATTTTAATTTTGAATTAACGGCACATAAGCGCGAGGAAAAGCTTTGCGTTCGTTGATAGCCTCCTTGTCCAAAGTAGAGTGCCACGACTCCAAGAAAAGCCTCTTGCTCTAATTGATTACACCACGCTCAAGGATCTGGGCGTCCTTCGGATGGATTTTATGTTTCTTTGACTCAGCATGCTCTTTAATTGCTGATTCGCTATTGCTCGCGCGGCCTGGATCATGTTCGGCTCCTCGCGAGGACCACTAGCACTTGCTTTCCCCGATGTACGTAAAAGAGCAGTCATGGCACTTCACGTTGTAAACAATTCCTGCTATTCGGTTAACCGCTGGTCTATCCTTCGGCTTTCTGAACACGTGGCCTAATGTTCTTACAGGCTTGAATGCCGACCGAACGCGGAATTTCTTTAGTACACGGCCCACTCGATCCGATGCACCCCTTACGTACGGCAGGACTGCAAGTCCTAATGGTCTTTCTTGCGTTGGCTTCTCTTGTGTTCTGTCCCTGATGCATTTTTTAAACAGGACGTCAGGGTACCCATTTGCTCTCAGATCATGTAGGACTCGATCTTGTTCATTGGTTCTGAGTTCAGGGTGTGACGGTAGCAAGTTGGCCCTGTGCAGAAGTGTTTTGACCATGGCCTCTTTGTGCTGCATTGGGTTATGAGAGGCGAAATCGAGATATTTGCTCGTGTGGGTTTCTTTCCTGAAGACGTCGATTTCTATAAAGCTATCGCTCAACACTGTGATTTGCGTGTCCAAGAAGGAAATACGCCGACCCCTGTCCGTTTGCCTTGCGCGCTCTACTGTAAACTGGATGTTGCTGTCAATAGAGTTAAGATGTTGGTGGAAAACTTGCACGTTTGTTTTCTTTAAACGTACGTTCGAGTCATCGACATACCTCCGCCATCAGCTAGGTGTAACTGGGGACTGAGGTGGACAAGGCCCGTTCTTCGATGTTGTTCATAACAAGGTCCACAATCACTGCGCTGACCGGTGACCCCATAGCGCAACCAAATACTTGATGGTAATGCATTTCCTCATAAGTGAAATAACTGTTGTTCAGCACGATCTCCAACAGGTCAATACCGTAAAGTTCCGTGTATAAGCCGCACCTTTTTCCTCTAAATTCAAGTCAAAAATCGGGGGTGCGGCTTATCTACGGAAACATCTCTGGTTGGAGTTCTCAAAGGCCTAATTAATATTCATAAAAACTTCTCAAGACGTCATTGAACAAACATATAACAACCTGAAAACTTTGTTGTTGTTCACTACCTTTTAGTTCCTCTGCAAAGCTGTTTGCATTGAAGCCTGCCAGTCACTTCGAATCATGTCTTTCCGCCGCGTGCGAGAAGGCACCAAGATAAACGCGAATACTCACAAGGCAAATGGCCGACCGCTTCGGTTTTTTATTGACCTTCACAGCAAATACATCTGCTGGATTAACAAACTCTTATTCTGCATGAAGTTTTTATCCTGTTGCGGGTAGCAGTTTCCAAGAATCTTGAAATTAAAACGTGGTTTCTTCCGAAGAAAATGCCGCCATGTTTGTTTTTAATGCCCAGACTCCTCTCTACAATTCAGAGCTTGGCTACTAAGCATTCGTCATTCGCGAACGATTCGAACGAATTACAAGTGTTTCAGGAGTGTTTAGAAGTGATAATCTCGAAAAAATGATATCAAGAGAGCATCCAAGTTTAAGATATTGTGAACTCAAACTAAAAAGAAGGTATGACAAGTGAAATTTAGCTTTCGTAAGACTTAATTTATATTAAACATTGCAACAACCACCGTGTCAGTGTTTCGAAACCGTGCTTGCTTGCCCTTGTTTGTTTACCAATACAACTTCACTTGAACTTCAAACTTTATGGTCTGTATATTTTTTTCCCAAAATTTGAGCTTCCAAATCGGGGGTGCGGCTTATACACGGAACTTTACGGTAACTTGCTCCACGGTGAGGTTGTTTGTTTCTTTCCACTCATCGGACTGCTCGAGGTTTGCTCGGACTGGTCGGACTGCTTGTACTTAACCGGGATGGAGGTGAAAAGAGATGCAACGTCAAAGGATACAAGTTCCTCATCGTCAGCAACTCTCTGGTTAAGGACGAATTCTGAAAACTCAGCCGAGTTGCGCACAGTATAGTGGTTTCCTTTCTGCAAGGTCTTGAGTACTCTAAACAAGTACTTGGATACTTTGTATGTTGGCGAACCAATGCAGCTGTTTATTGGTTTTTAGGGAATGCGATCCACATCCGCTGAAACTGTGTAATGGTCATCATGTGGTGTAAGCTCCACCTTGTGAACTTTTGGAAGCCCATAAAAAGATGCAGGATTTGGATTGGGAACTTGGAGCCGTTTGTACTCATTCTCAGAAAGGTTGCCGGACTGCTTAAGGTCTTGCAGCTTCCTCTGTAGATCTCTTGCAGTTTTTGCAGTCGGGTTCCGTCTTTTGTCTGTGATCTGCTCGTACGTTTTACGGTCTTGAAGCATGGACTTGATTTCTTGTTAGTAATCAGACTTGTTCATCACCACGACAGAGTTACCCTTGTCTGCGGGAAGAATCATTATGTTCTCGTTCTGGTGAAGACCTCTTAGCGCCTCTCGTTCTTCTCTTGTTATGTTGCTCGTTGTCGGAGGCTTGGCGTTCTTCAGTATATGGCTCACTTCAACCCTGATTTCGTCTTGAGCTGCGGCTGGCAGCCCCGAAATGCTCTGCTCGACCGATGCTGCAATATCTTTTCGAGGTACTGTATTGAGCTAGGCGTCATCGCGAAATTAAGCCCTTTTCTGAGCAACTGGACTTCGCTATCTTTTAGGTCAGCGGAGGACGCGTTCACTACCCATTTCTTCTTTATTTCCTTATGATCGTGAGAATCATCGGCACAAAAGTTCAGTTTTTTTGTTGTCTATCGAGCAGTTTTGATTTGAGTTGTTCAGCCTCACGTGAAACCTCTTTCATAAGATTTTCAAAGCAATGATCACCGATCACTGTCTTTATCTCAGACTTAAGTTCGTCCATTTCTTCAACAGACTTTCTCAACCTCTCGTGGCTTTGACTGATTATAAGCCGCAAATAAGCCCATCCTGTTCTTTGTGCAAGCGCCTTCGCTTTAACACTTTTCAAAGGTGGTCTGAATCGCAGGAAGCGTGGTAACTTACCCTGTTCTTTGCTCAAGTGACAGAATCTAAGATGCGACTTGTAACGAACTTGGGATAGGATAGCTTTTTCTAATCGTCTGACCTTTTGTAGCACCGCTGTGCTATGCATGTTCTTGATATTACTGAAAATACTGGAACCAGTAGTGCGATCAGTAGAAGACATTTAAAGAAGGGTTTTTAAGCCGATCTGTTTTTCTTTTCTAAATTTTCGGTGACATCTGTTCCCCTTCATCAGAGTAAGTGAATGTTAGTGCGACAAGTTAATTTTGAATTAACGGCACATAAGCGCGAAAATAAAGGTTTCCGTTCGTTGATAGCGTCCCTGTCCAAAGTGGAGTGCCACGTCTCCAAAAAAAGCCTCTTGCTGTAATTGATTACACCACGCTCGAGGATCTGGGTGTCCTTAGGATGGATGTTATGTTCCTTTCACTCAGCATGCTGTTTAATTGCTGATTCGCTATTGCTCGTGCGACCTGGATCATGTTCGGCTCCGCGCGAGGACCATGAGCGCTTGCTTTCCCCGATGTACGTAAAAGAGCAGTACTTCACTTTGTAAACAATTCCTGCTATTCGGTTAACCGCTGGTCTATCCTTTGGCTTTCTGAACACGTGGCCTAATGTTCTTACAGGCTTGAATGCCGTCCGAACACGGAATTTCTTGACTACACGGCCCACTCGATCCGATGCACCCCTTACGTATGGCAGGACTGCAAGTCCTAATGGTTTTTCTTGCGTTGGCCTCTCCTTTGTTCTGTCCCTGATGCATTTCTTAAACAGGACGTCAGGGTACCCATTTGTTCTCAGATCATGTAGGAGTCGATCTTGTTCATTGATTCTCAGCAGGTTGGCCCTGTGTAGGAGTGTTATGCCATACGTAAGGGGTGCATCGGATCGAGTAGGCCATGTACTCAAGAAATTCCGTGTTTGGTCGGCATTCAAGCCTGTAAGAACATTAGGCCACGTGTTCAGAAAGCCGAAGAATAGACCAGCGGTTAACCGAATAGCAGGAATTGTTTACAAAGTGAAGTGCCTCGACTGCTCTTTTACGTACATCGGGGAAAGCAAGCGCTTGTGGTCCTCGCGCAGAGCCGAACATGATCCAGGTCGCGCGAGCAATAGCGAATCAGCAATTAAACAGCATGCTGAGTCAACGGAACATAACATCCATCTGAAGGACGCCCAGATCCTCGAGCGTGGTGTAATCAATTACAGCAAGAGGCTTTTCTTGGAGTCGTGGCACTCCACTTTGGACAGGGACGCTATCAACGAACGCAAAGCTTTTCCTCGCGCTTATGTGCCACTAATTCAAAATTAACATGTCGCACTAACGCACGGATTGGTAGCGCGAGCACCAACAAACTTTCACTAACTCTGATGAAGGTGAACAGATGTCACCGACAATTTAGAAAAGAAAAACAGATCGGCTTAAAAAACCTTCTTTAAATGTCTTCTACCGATCGCACTACTGGTTACAGTATTTTCAGTATTATATTATAATGATTCATCCGATCTAAGATTTTTTAAACACTAAATTTTCGGTGGCCTCTGTCAACCTTCATCAGAGTATTGAAAACTTAAATTTAGTGTTTTAAAAAATCTTAGATTGGATGAATCATTGTACTGAAATTAAGTCTACCGATCGCCACAGACAAAGTATATCTATTTAAGCTTAGAAGATTTTTACTATTATATTTTTATAAATATTTATTGGCTAGTTTAAATAAGTCTGCATTTTACGTAGTTTTGAATTTATAAAGGCTCATTGTATAGGCTGTTAAATATTTAATAACGATCATTCTGTAAAACGTATACTATATTCATTAATTTTTATGGCTGATGATGATGTTTGAAACATCGAAACATGTTCCGGAAACTGAAAAGCGTTGTTGTATTTTGACGTCAGTTTTGGAACTGGTATCACCATGAGCCAATCCAGTAAGGGGAGGATCATAATCAGGCGAGTCTATGACAGCTTGAACACCGATCATTGTCTTTTCTTTATTTCTATAACTGGCGTTGCAGAGTCAGGATGCAGCTTATCATCTGAGTGTTTTCTTTTTCAAGGAATCAAATGAAGACGAAATATTCAAATTAACAGAAGAATTAGAAGAGCTGAAGATAACAAACGAATCACTTCAAAGGGTAATTATATTTCACAGACTCCGTTCGAAATATATGAGAAAACAAATGGTAGGAATTTCCCAGTTAGTGCTTCAAACCACTTTTTAACGCTAAAAATATAAGGGGTACCCCCTTAAAAGCAAAAACAAGGGCCTGGGTCTACCCATAAGGCCCTGGTGCCTAGGTCCCGCGTACCCATGATCCTTCACTGGCTTTTTTTTCCTTGTGCTTCAAACCCTACGGTAAGTATTTGCCCTTTATCTCGTATTTTTGCTAATTTTTTACCTTTTCAGGCTATTCCTCTGTGTTTTTGGCACAGTAGGTTTCTTTTTAGCGATATTTTGTCGCTCTTCAGATATATTGCATCGCTGAAGATGTCCATTTGGTAACACAAAGTCGCGTAGAAGGACTCGTTGTTGGTCGTCATCTTCCCGCCGAAACTGTTTCGGCGTCTGCCTGAAATACGTGATGAATGGTCCTCCTAAACGACGCAAAGACCTTTCACGTAGAAGACGATGATACTCTTCAGGAGATTCTTCTCTCGCCCGAGAGTCTTTACGAGCGAATAGATTCGCTGCGAACAAGTTCAGTCTGATGATCTGTCGATTATGGCTAATGACTCGTCAGGATAGAAGTTCAGCGAGCCTTTGGCGACCGATAAGTCATTTGGACTTCTGCTGCGCCCGTTCGGGCACCTGTGGAGCCTATTTAGGCACCCATAGAGCCTATTCAGGCACCAATATTGCCTATTCAGGCACCAATATTGCCTATTCAGGCACCAATATTGCCTATTCAGGCTAGAGCCCATTGAGGCACCAATAGAGCCTATTTAGGCATCTGTAAAGCCTATTTTAGGCACCCGTCGAGCTTATTAAGGAACAAACCTAGTCTGATAGACATCTAAAGAAGCTGGGAACTTAATGCAGTCTTATAGTGATGGCACTCGTAGAGACCATTTAGAAACAAACAGAGTCTGATAAGACATAACTGACGAAGCTGCAAACTTTGAGTAGTATTACAGTGATGATAATGGCCTGTTCGACTCACTTCCAAGTCAACCTCCTGGAAACCATTATCCTCTTTACCCAAATTTGTGGATACTAACTTTTGGAAATATATATATATATATATATATATATATATATAAGCTATATCTTCTTATTATGGAAGATTGGGAACTCCTCAAGTGGATGCACTATCTGCTCCCAAAACTTGATCAGCAATTGTCAAATCAAGGTTCCCTTTGAATGAGATATCCTGTCCAAGAAAGGGACAAGGTTCAATGTTCATTGTTTGCCTTGACTTCTAGAATGCCACAGGCCCCATGTATGGCCTTCACGATTATATCGAAAATGATTGAGCTCCAACTTATGTGATAATAAAAGTAACCATGCTGCAAGCTTTACCTGCTGGCAGAGCAAATGCTTTTCTGTCTATTTTGAGACATCAGACAGATAAAAATAAAAAATAAAAACTTAATTTTACCACAGTAAATTTGTTCAAAATTACAACTATGGCTCTTTTTGTGTTCTTTTCACAAAAGCTGCAAACAGAGTGTTTCTTGCAGCCTGAACCAGGTCGTAACCCTTGCAGAGCTACCCTCAAGCTGTCACCAAAAAAGGGAGATGAAAAGATATGGCGCATTATACAGTCAATACTTTATTAAACAAAGTTATATAGTTCCTTTTTTGAAGCAAACATCAAGGAGACAGCTTGACTAATTATTAATCCACTTGATATGTGTATTTGCACCGTTCCAAACTTAGTTGCCAGAATTGGCGTTGACGACGGTCAAAAGGTGAAGTCAATTAGACTCGCACAGTACAATTACTCCTAGCGCCTTGTGACTTAAAATCGCCCCAAAATCGTACCGTGTATTCTCCACATCATTGCGGGTTCTCAGAAATGAGCCTTCGGTTTTTAATATACCATCCCTATACGTCTCCACCTTTACCCACATATCGGGTCAGGAGGCTCTTGTATTATTCCAGCACTTCATAGGTTACCACGAAAAGGATCTTTATGAAAGATTTCCCTTTTCACGACACAATTTTTTTCACGAAAGCTCGTTTTCCTGGTACCAAAAACCTAGGACCCATGTGTCTAGTGATAGACCCGATCAAATGAAGTTCAATATTGTACCGAACCTTTCCAGACGGAAAACATCAGTTGCTTTAAAGCGTCGCTTTTACCAGGAGTTTTTATGTCAAGTACATTTTTTTAAGGACTCGTTCATTTCAGTTCTCGTTACGAGTTTTTTCACAATTTAATATGTTCGCGTTCAAGACCCGCCCATTCGGCCTGTGTTTGGCCCTACAGAATTGATTAAGCCTCTTTCAACTTTCTTCAAGGGAAAGTCTATTCAAGTCCTTATAAACCTGGAAGATATTCTTCCTTTGACTTCGACAACTACAGGAAGTCGTCAAAACACTCTGAAGTGGTTCTCCACCAGTCCTTAAGGTTCAGATTCAGACAAACCTACAGAAGCATGTTTTGCCCGTCTTTGACCAAGGCAAAAATCTTTCTCCCAAATAATGTCTTGGAACGATATTTAGTTATTTTATCTTTTTAGGAACATACATTCTGTCAACAGTTTAGTTGTTAATTTCAATTAGACTGCCCCACAAACCGTTATAACGCATTGTGGGCTGGCTAGAAAAATTTTATGTGTGCAGCAGGAATGGACAGTCATATTTTAAAGCTATGCTAGTGTGTGTTGCTTCTACAATAGCAACCGCCAGTATATTTCTCACACTTACTTTTTGCATTAGATGACCTATTGGTCTTGTGCTTTTAAAAACTGCATTCAGCACATTTTACTGTTATCCCATGTTTAATTTAAACCTTGCCATGGAGGTTTTTTTCCTCAAGGTAGATGTAACAGCCGTTCTACACTGACATCGAGGTTTTTCCTCTCATTTAAGTTTACATGAAAACTGGCTGTGTTATGATTTTTTAATTGCTCATACAAGTGGCGTTAAAAACTACCATTTGTTTTCTCATATATTTCGAACGGAGTCTGTGAAATATAATGAGAATTATACTAGGGCCGCCAAGCGGCCTGAAGTAATAATTCGGATTATATAAACAGATGAAGTGAGAAATATATGAGGTTCCCACCCTTCACCCTTCCCTGGTGTATTTATAGGGTTTTGCTTTGCCTGTCTATTCCATGGCGTCAAAAAGCCAGTGAAGGATCATGGGTCCGCGGGACCTACAGGCCCTTGTTTTTGCTTTTAAGGGGGTACACCTTATATTTTTAGCGTTAAAAAGTGGTTTGAAGCACTAACTGGGAAATTCCTACCATTTGTTTTCTCATATATTTCTCACTTCGTCTGTTTATATAATCCGAATTATTACTTCAGGCCGCTTGGCGGCCCTAGTATAATTCTCATTAAGATATCTACTGAACGAACTTTTTGGTCAAAATGACCTTGGCACAGGAATCTTTTTAGTGTTATTATTCACCATATTGTCAAAATGCCCAAATATGTTAGAAAGTCATTGTCCGTCTTCCGTACACAAAAGATATTCTGTGATATACGGCATTGGTTGCCAAGAATAGTTCAGATTCTTGTAAAGCACTACCTAACCACGGTATTCTTAGCATTAAAATAGGCTTTGTTGACAATTTGTTAAATAATAAAGCAGTTATCCTGCTCAATCTTGACAGAGTACCGTCTGATTTTAGCCATCATTTAGTATCAGGCAGTATTGTATCATCCAAAGCAATTTATTATAGTGATTAATTCAGGAATTTGTTAACTATTACTTTCCATGAAATACCACAATTTTTATTGGCACGTGATTAATGCCTCAGTCATTCGCTTTGTTCAATGTGGACACCTCTCTTGTGTGCGCATGCACACGTACACACGTAACATCACCCAATCTCGTTCCCAGAGTCCACATTCCCCTTGACCAGCGGTCGGAAAACGTTGACTCTGGGAACAAGATTGAACATCACCACAAATTGGCAGTGGAAGATATTTAATGTATTGTTTAGATCTTGGTATCCATTCCTTTTAATGATGTGCGTGTAAAAGGCTTTTTAGTTATTTTAGTATCTTGTCTTTTTTTACTGTTTCACGCTCAGTTCTATTCAACTTTGTGTAGAAGCATTAACATTTTTGTATTTATCCGCGGAATATAGAAATCAATAGAGTGAATTCGTGTAACCCGTGTTTCATATGCTAATCTGCTGTGTAATATTCTAATGAGCTTTACAGGAAAACAGAAAATTACGGACAAATCGTCAAGCTTTTATCAACATGTAAAAGCCGAAACAGACAACAGGACTTACAGTAATACTTCAGTGTTACACCTTGATTTGTTTTGCGATTTTCGATAAACATTTTATTTTCAAAATCGCGTTAAGGTGGCTCCATAGGGTTTTGAGATATTACGGCGCGCGCACAAGTGATTCCCATCAAGAGATCATTTTCGCTTTTTTTTTTTAAACTGGTTAAATAAAAGCTGCCAAAATATTAAAAACAAGGACTGAAATAGGTTGTGCATTACTCTTTTTTAAATTTGCTTTTGAGCTACATCTACCCAAAAAGTCCTATTTTTTGGTGTTTTCATGGCTTTGATCTTAAATTTCTTTAATTTTCTTTGGTGAAAAGTTTTGAAATTCTCCCAACGAATTGAATCTGATGAGAAGTAACTTTTAAAAACCAAAAAAGTAGGGGTTGTCAAGGTCGTTTTTTCGTTTTTGGTTATTTTGTGTTTTTTGAATAAGCAAAGAAACTGGCTTACAATTTAAAAAAAAACAAACGGGAAAAAGGGCAGTTAAAAAGGTATCACATCTCTGCCAAATTTTAAGGAATTTCACCGAAGGAAACTCTAGTAAATCCCAGGGGAAAATTTCTATTTTCGCCCGAATAACAATTGTCCTAGATCACTATTTGAGCATGCGTGAACTTTCGAACCATACGAGTTGATGTGTACAGACAAGCGTTCCCCGTTGTTGTCGGTTTTTGTACGAATATCTGTTAACACAAAGGTTAGTTAGCGACATACCTTAATCCTTTATGTAGCAGAATCTTTGAAATTCTTCTCGAAGTATCTCACAATCACAAAGACTATCCTCTATTTTCTCTTTTGCTTTCGATCGTACGAACTTTACAAAAGAGGCCAGAAGCATCGCGGACGTTGTGAACACCTCTTTGGGGTGTTGTAAACTCTTTTATCTGCTCAACACAGGAAGGCATGGGTGTTGTTTCATTGGCAGGAAGCAAGTCTCGCGTTTTCTCGCCGAAAATTTTGTTTGTTGTTTTGATTTGCCAGCATTTCAAGCTCGCCCATTTTCGTACCCATTCTTCGCGCGGTCAAGAAACCATATGGGGCCACCTTAAGGAAAACAAAACTTAAACTTGACTTTGACACAATTCTGCGCGCACAATTCATTTTGGGGAGCTTTAGCAAACCACAATGGCAAACAACTTTTGTTTCGCCAAAAAAAAGGTCCAATGAGCAGGAAAGTAGCTGTGCACGTGTTCTTGACAGATTTGTTTGCCGTCTTCTGAAAAACAACAACGAGGAAAGATTAAATTTTGTGTGTTTTGAACCGGACCGATAATCTTTTGATTTTTTTTGTTTGAATTTAAATGTCCGCTTTATTTCAATTTAGGTTCATAGCAAAGGGAGTTGAACATGTTGAAAGTGTTCAAAGAGGGAGGAAACACTTCCAGTTTATTTAATGTAAAACAATTAAACTGGTTGCTTTGAGGTTTTCTGACCACTCGTGTATTGTTTTATTGTACACAAACATTAAAATATTTTGCGGCTCATTGGCATTTAATAAACGGGTTTCACGAATTTACTCTAATGTAAAGAAGATCATTGCAGTTATTTACGCAACTTATGCAGTTGCGAGAAGAAAGTCTGAAAAAATTTAAGTTTGCTGGTATTCGAACCCTGATCTCTGCGATACCGGTGTTGCGCTCTAACCAATTGAGCTTACAAGCCAACTGGGAGCTGGTCATTAAATTGGTTATTGAAGCGCGGGTACACTCTGTTGGTGTTCAGTGTAACACTCTGTTGGTGTTCAGTGCAAGTAATTATTTTCTCTGAATTTTTTTAATAGTCGATTGGCAAAAACGAGTTCTGTCCCCAGTGCATGCTGCTGGAGAACTTGTCATCAGACTCACCACATAACAAAACTGAACAACGGTTAGTTGCAGAATTGAAGCAGCTTAAATATCAGTTGGAGGTAAGGATAGAATGCGACATTGAAGCGCATAACTTTTCTAATACATGTAGCTTCATAAATAAATAAATATTTCTATAGGCGCTTTACACTAATGCTAAAAATTAAGAAAAACATACTGAAATTACAATTTAATAAAATCGATAAAATGAAAAATGAGCTGTATAAATCTAAACTATTAAAAATGTGCATTAAAAGTAACAAAAAGTAAAAATCGCTAAGAATAATAAGTTTTTTCATGCCTTTTTAGAATTATATTATTCTGTCAAGAAAAAAGTAAAAGTCGCTCAGAATAATAATAAAAAAAATTTTCATGCTTTTTTAGAATTATATAATTCTGTCAAGAATGCAACCAAATCAAAAGAAACAAAATGAAGAAAAAGAACATTGAATACAGTTGAACCTGTTCTAATGATACCTCTTATGATCAGCAGACACTCAGTCATGGTCTCAGGCTCACACGTTATAAATTAGTGTCCAATGAGTAAACATCTGCTAACTATTTTTCCTATAACCTGTGTGCGCTTGTCTCCTATAGTAAAGGAAATGTGAAATGTCTGCATGCAGGTTATGTTCCTAATCAAAGTTAGATAAGATCTTCTTGGTATATTATCAACTCAAGAAATTTGCATAAGAAAATCACAAAATATTTCTGAGTATTTCCCTTAATTGCACAAACAAAGTAACCCTGGTTCTTTATCTACATTTTCCTTACTGAAAGCTTGTTCTTTTTACCAAAAAGACATGCAAGTGCAAAAAAAAAACACAACGAAGTAGATAAACACTGGAGTCTGTCAATAAAATTCTTCATGTGATACAAAATTCATAACCCACTTCAACATCAACAAATTTTCTGCAGGCATGTAAGGTAGTGACAGTTAAATTAACACCAAGTCACCAATGGTGAGGTGATTGTTTGTAAATGTTACTGAGATATAATCCAGTAATCTCTTTGTTCTAGTCTAAAATTATACTGATTTCTCCTATACCTTGAGCATCCTGCAGGTGAGAATTTTATAATTTTTAACAGTAGTTTGTGTTCCTTTTAATTGTTATAGGTGACGGAAAGTGCGCACAGAAACACTATTAACATGTACAGGCTACACCTTCTAAATGCATACCAGGTTAAGTTTGAACATCACATTAATTCACTGTCACAGGTTTATTAACTTACAATTGACCTTTCTCCCGATGTGTGGCTCATCACAGTTGGTAGATGATCACAGTATTAACGCGGAGGCCATGGGTTCAAAATGGCTAAAAAATGCAATTGTTTAAATTCCATTTCATATCTGCGACGATCACATATTCCTCTTCATTCACTTCTGCAGTTCACATACCTTATTCTTATTAATTTCTGCGCGTACTTTATTACTTTCGCGAAGATTCGGGAGCTGCTTTTCGTGATTCCACCGAAAAAAAAATAGCAAGTGTATTTAATTTCGCGATTTTTTCGAAGCTTTTATCTCCCAAACCCTGATCTGAAAGTTCCGTAAATAAATTATATGCGCTTGTAAAGTTGCATGTTTCAAATCTATTTACTGTAAAACGAATCAATAGAAGTAAGGCTCAATTGAGAAAAGTGACATTTGTTCAAGGAACTGTTACTAATTCTAACAAAAATGTAGATAATTTGTTAAATAATATTGCCAAGAAAAAGTATATTGTCTTACTCAAAAACGCAAAATCGCGAAATTTTAGTGTCACGAAATTTGCGCACCTTAAAAGGTATGTATTCGAAATCAAGACCAGAAAGATACAAATTTAAGGACAAAAAGTGACAATTTTTATACAGAACAAGTACCAGAATGCCAGTGACTCGCAACTGGTAGAAATTGTGTATTGTTTCTTCAGTAATATGATATTAAATTTCGCGTGTTTAATTTCCTCGCACTCTTTTTTCGCGAGTATAAATTTTCGTGATTTTTCCAAAACGCGAAAATGCAAAATTAAATACACGCAAAAATTAGTAAGAATAAGGTACATGATTTAAAATGTTCACCATCACTTTACCTAACTACCTACGTACTTACCTATACCTACCTTCCTACCTAATTACTGCCTTACTGGCTACATAATTGTATTGTAAATTAATCGATTATGTATGTATGTATTTATTGATTATTTATGGGGTTTTTTTTACTAAATTTGAAGCTAGAGGCCAACAAGCTCTTATTATCTGGGGTATAATAAAGTATAAATATAGTGACTCAGCAACACCTCCCATCATGATGTTGTATTCTTGTAATCATGATTTGGTGTCAATTATATCGTCAACGCCACCCTTATTACCTTTTAGAGACCGGAAATAGTGTTTTGTTGTTTGAGCCAACATGAAAACATTACATTGTATGAATTGTACAATGTTTATGTTTTACAGATCATTTGTCTCGTCATCGTGTAGTAATATGACTGATAATTTGTCAAATGCTATTTCCCAGAATGAAATGGACCCTCAGATACAAGAAGTTCTTCAAATGATCGTCAGATTAAGAAGCAGTGAACAATTCTGCTGACCATAATAACCACTGAACAACATAAATCCATGGAGAAAGGAAAGCATAATGATGCCATTGACCTAACAGGCTGTGGTTTGATCCTCCTTCCAACACGTGCCCATTGAAATGTATTCCTTCTAATGGATAATTTTTTGTTTTGTAATAGGCATAGCAAACGCCACTATCACAAGAAATTTCACTGTGCAATATGACAATACCAAATTCTGTTTAGTTTTTGTTTGCAAATTATTTGCTTTGTTTATTTCAAGAGTTTACTTCAATTTATTAGAGTACGCTTCTGGTCCCTTCAGAGTTTTGAGGTGGAAAGAGCATGTCAACCTGAAGAAGCGTCTTGTTTTCAGCCAACCTTTCTGCACCTAAAACAAATGCCAAGGCGTGTTATAATTTGAATTATTACGGTACCTCTATAACCTTTTAAACGTACTTTTAACCGAGAAACAGTGCTATTTAGTAAAAGGTGTTCTCCTTTAGCGATTTCAGGGTCAAGCTTCATTTGCACTCTGGTCGCAGAGGACTGTGAATCTTTATAGTAAGAAGAGGACAAAATTATTGACTCCTGGTCGTTAAAATGGAGCATATTGTCTGCCGTTCAAGACCGGAAAAATTACTAGATCCTAACTGGCTGAGTGCATGGTTTCTTCACTTGGTTGGCTTGTTCTTCAATGGGTGGTGCAGTGGTGAGAGTACTCGCTCTCAACCAATGTGGCCCAGGTCCGAATCCCAGACCCGGGGTAATATGTGGGTTGAGTTTGCTGTTTGCTATTGTCATTGCCCCAAGGCATTTTCTACGGGTTGTCCGGTTTTCTCCCTACACAATAACATTCTTAATTCCAATACATTCTTTGAATTTCAAACATTCTAATTGGAATTAAGAATGTTATTGTGTAGGGAGAAAACCGGACAACCCGTAGAAAATGCCTTAGGGCAATGACAATAGCAAACAGCAAACTCAACCCACATATTACCCCGGGTCTGGGATTCGGACCTGGGCCACATTGGTTGAGGGCGAGTGCTCTCGCCACTGCACCACCCATTGAAGAACAAGCCAACCAAGTGAAGAAACCATGCACTCAGCCAGTTAGGATCTAGCTCCGCTTTTTCGAAAGTTTTATTCTCGAATGTTGTTATACTTGTGATTCATTGGAAAAAGGACTTTGTGTAGTCAAATTCTGTCTGTAATCATACTTGTGATTAAACAAATCAGACTCCCGCTTGTTAATAACTCATGATAACAGACCGAATTGGACTCCACTCGTCTCAGGGGGAGGGGGGACGGGGCCGGGGGGGGGTGGGAGGGCAGGCGGGGGGCCGGGGGGGCCGGGCGCGGGCCGCGCCCCCGGAACGGACCCGGGCTATTACGATTCTTAAGACATGTATATTGTCCCTTTATTGGTTCCTGCTGTTGATAACGTTTGGAATATAAATTTTCCACCCCTCTTGTAAAAGTAAGCTACATAGTTTTGCATTTTAATATTTATATGTCATAGTAACGGCTTATCCAAGTGTAAATAGTTTTAATACTTTTGTACTTTTAGTATTTATGTTCACCAGTTACACCTTTTGCCAATGTTTTAGTTTTAGTGCAATACCTTTTTTATACGTTTATTTTTATACATATTATTTGAACAAACATAACATTCCATAAATCAGGATGGAAAAAGTGTTTATATTAATGTTGTTTATGCGTTTGGATGTGGCGAAAATAAATAATAGCTTGTAGCTTGTTCCGTTGTGTACTTTTCGAAATGACTAAAGAGAGAAAAATTCGAGTTTTTGCCGCCTAAAGTTTGCATTTGACGTGTGAAAATTGGGGGCATTTCGCGTGCGGCCGAAACGATCGTATTACAAGGTTGTGAAGTAGGAAATTGTTCAAACGACTCGAGCGTAATGGCGGATAAGAGAAGCGCGAGAGGTAACCAATGCGTGGTCGGTGGCCCCAGTAAAATCAATTGCCGGAACAAAACAAGTGCATCGAGAGTATCGATGCATTATCTACACACAAACTAAACTTTGCGGCACAACTGGAGTCGGTTTTTGCGAATTCACGGCGACGATGCGCCACAATTCAGCCTCCAGCACATTTTGACGAAAGCTGTTACGATGGTCTTGGATAAAACGTCGGCGGCATTTATTCAGACACCATGTCCAGCTAGATGTATCTAATCAAAGGATCTATTGCCACAAAAAACACTGCAATTTGTCCTCACTGCATACTCCATTACCACATCACGGTAGACTAAGTTATGGGAGGAGTCCGCTCCTACCCATGACACCTCGGCTAGAGCTATACAACTGCCAGTGTTTACCGCCCAAAGCACAAAAACTTGCGCAAAAAAACATGCGAAACACGTCATTTAATCTAACTTCTCCCATTACTCAGAAATCTCTTTCATGCTCCAAACCCGAAACATCAGCAATAGACACCACTAACAAAATAAGGGAAACTGAGGTAATAGTAATATATTCAAACCAGGTCCACCCACACACAAAGCCAAATGGACCGAGATGCACTAAGATATGGGAGAATCGGCCCGAGGCTTTGCGAGTCGGCAGACCATGAGAGAATATGTTCCATCGCTGTGGGGAGGAGAGTGGGGCGAAGTCTCCTAGCAAGGGTACCGAGACCTAAACTTTACTAAAACTGGCTGAATCAAGCAGGCTGCTCTTAAATAGAAGGGTGAGGTCTGTGAAAATGCCATGTACTCCCCTGGGTCACGCTGGGAATTTTAGGTCGCGCATCGTGGTAAATTTTGGCTTTTGTGTGTGTTTTCCCTAGTGAGAATAGTATCAAGATCACAAGCGGCCGAAAGATTTCAGGGCGCGAGGCTGGGAGTTCTGACCAAACCGACAGCACTAGGGAGAACAGTCTTCTGTCGTGCCAGACACCCGAGGGCGCAGTCGTTTCCTCACTTTGCCACCCTATATATTGTGCTACATCTACTTAACAATCCGAAAGTATTAGACAAAGATACACGGAAGCTATAAGGGGTTTTACCTGTGACGAAAGATTATTATTATAATTTTATACTAATGGTCAGGCGATTATTGCAACAGCTAAGTAAACCAGAACAGTCGTAAAAGACATATAGATTACTTCAAAGGAAGTGCACCGTATAGTACGGCTTTTTATTCACGAGTTGCAAAACTTTGCAACTCGTAAATAAAAATCCGTACAAAGCACTTTCTATGCTGTAATTTGTCTATTATATATATAGTGAGAATGCAACCATTGTGAACTTTACGCCGAGTTTTCCACTTTATAACCTTTCGACATACAACAGTTTAATAACGGCGCGGGAAAACAAAGCTGCAAATACACATACCTTATGAATCATTTCATATACATTCATATGTATATGAATGCGCTGAGAACCAGCCTTTAAAATGCTTCGTTATATTCCTATAATAAGGTAGCTTTACAAGCGAATTCGCTATTTCAATAACATAAGAAAGAAAAATTACTGGCGACAAACACTCCTAGACAAAAATTTTATTTAAATAAACACACTGCGTTACATTTACGTTAGAAGCAAAACTTTTCGTATCGCATCGAGGAAAGGTCGCCACAAGCGAATGAACTACTGGAGAATCAACTGGCAAATTTTGAAGAAATTGTGACAACACACGGAGTCGGTTAATTAAACAATACAGTCAACTCTAGTTATAGCGGACACACTCGGGGCGTCGTTTAGTGTACGTTATAGCGAGAGTCCGTAATAGCGGGGTGTCCGCAAGGCGAGAGTTGACTGTAATTACGATGTAAATCCAGAGTAAAAAATGCAATTTACTTTACCAAGACGATCCTATAAGTTCGAAGAAAGTCTTGTCTTCGCTTTCACTTATCGACACTTTGTTTGTCTTCACTTCGCCTTTGAAGAATGATTTCTATTACTGTTGTAATCTTTAGGTTTTGCTTAGCGTGTTTCTGTTTGCTTGCCTTTCCATTAAGTTCTTAAAAGGCAAAGTTTTGTAAAGGAACAAAACGCGATACGTCCAATCAGCTTCACGTATAGCTTCCTTCACATGTGAAATATATAACCAATCAGAATCTAGAGCAGAATGACTCAACCAATCACAGCGCGAGAATTCGCGAAAACTCAAATGGTTTCCAACGAGGTTAAGGAAACAGCGAGCAGCAAGTTTGCTCTCGACGGCAGTTTATAGTTTGAAAACATGAATACACGTTTCTGTTTCGTTGCAAAACTTACTTTTTATAAAGAACTTTATGGAAAGGCAATTCAAGCATTATAAAGTGGCATGCTCAGCAAAACCGGAAGAATACATTAATTATACTGAATCAATCCGCAAAGGCGAAGTGAAGACAAACAAGTGGCGATAAGTGGAAGCGAAAGCAAGACTTTCTTCAGACAACGCATCCGCGGACACTCTAAGAATGTTCAAGCACTCTTGGGAACGCCCTGGTAAAGTAAATTACATTTTTGAATGTGTATTTACGTCGTAATTATTGTTTAAATCGCCGACTTCTTGTGTTATCACAATGTGTTCAAAACTCGCCAGTTGATTCGCCTGTAGTTCATTCGCTTGTGGCGACGTTTCTTCGATGCGATACGAAAGGTTCTTCTTTCAAAATATAACGCAGTGTGTTTATAATAAAGTTTTTGTCTAGAAGAGTTTGTCGCCAGTAATTTTTTTTTTTTAATTTGATAAACAGCGAATTCGCTTGGAAAGCGTGATTTATTTTACAGCTTTATTAACTGCGCTGCGCAGTTCTTGCTCTGCACGGGGTTTATTATTATTTTTCGTTTTGTCGGTGACCTGTACCAAACCTCCACTCGGTCAAGCTCATGTCACGCGATGTTTAGAAGCTACAAATCAGTAACAAATGGAAACATTTTCTTATTTTTTGTCTTTACAAAGTCTGAATGTTTAGTGTGAAATATTCGATTTTGAAGCGTTTTATTCAAAGGAAATTCTAAATTTTCATGCGTTGAAAGAAAAATATATTTCAGCGGGCCAGAATCTGTGAATAAATACCATTTTGTTGGTGTAAAAGAATGTGCTGACATGACAAGTTTCACTTTCGATCGGCTAGACCTCGAGTCACGTAATTTTTCAAAGCTATTGTCAGCTACCTTTCAAATCTTTGTGAAGTATTTTGAAGCGTTTGAATCGAAGAAAATACCAAAATTTCACGCTTTAAATAAAATTAATACGCTTTAGCGGGCAAGAATTTACATTTATTTACATAACGTTTGTGTCCTGGAATGTGCTGGCGTTAACAAATTTTTACTTTCACAAGACACTGATCGGCAAGAATCACGCAATGCTCTGAAAGGTTTAAATCTGCTACAAACGGAAACTAAACAAATCCTCTGGTCTAAACTTAGCATGTTAAGTGTGAAATATTCGACGTTTTAGCGTTATTTATTTTTGGAGCTGTGTTATCTAAAGGATTTCTGAAATCTGATGGAAAACCACTGAGACAAACATGCCGACTTGCAAGGATTACGTCATTGGTAAATTAATTCCCCGGGGAATTCCCATTCAGCAAAACACAGGTCTAGTGTTCTTCTCAAATTTGATTTAATTATTTGCTCCAATATTCCATTTTCGGAGCTGGTTATTCAATCTTTAAACGGTAATTCAATACAACACTGGATGCTGATTTAAAAGATTTTTTTTTGTTTCACGGATCAGGATCGTGGGAATTAAATTTGGCCACCATTAGCATATAAGAAAAATGTTTAATTTCGGATGGAACTAGTCAACCATGAAATGTCACACAAGGTGTTTTCTTACAATCTTGTTTGTCAGTCGCAACATATTTCGACGCAGGTAAAGGGGATAAGGATAGGGGGGGGGGGGTGCATTTTTTGTTCCCCCCACATGGCTCCCCTAAAGTGCTCACGAGACCAGCGCAGTTGTAAGCTCTAAGAGCTCTTGTTTTCCTTGCGCTGCTGCGAAATTTTACACTCCTTCTTATTAAAGCGTGAACACTTAAAATATGTCTGGAATGTTCTTTGTGTTTTAACCAATCACATGCGAGAACTTCAGACCGCAGAAACCACAAACAACGAATGATGGGTTTCCATCGGTCACGGAACAATATTCGGTTCTCGTTTCGCTCCAATTTACAAGGAAACACTAATTGTAATTCCTTTCTTTTTGAGAACATTCACTGCCGTACTGAAGAATATGTATGAGTGATTTTTTTATAGAAAAAATTGAAAAACCAATGCGCCCGATGCCACGATTTGCCCCAGTTGCCGCCAATTTTCAAAAATTGTAACGAATTCGTTTCTGCAGTTACCGTTCGCCTGATGGCATGTTACAATTTGAACTGAGGTAAGCTTGCATTTTCCGGTTTTTATCTCACCCCAACTATTGTAGCAGACCTAAACACTGATAGAAGGAAGGTTCGTTTCTTCGATATCAGCGAAACGATAGCGGGAAGGAAAAGCGAAAATCAAGCGATTGATTTTGACTTTGCACCAATCTGTTATCACGGCAACATTTTGAATAATTTTCGTCTGGAGCCTTTACAGTTTGCAGTCTTACGATCACGGAACCTCTGATTGCCTTAGGGTTGAAATCGTTTGCCGAAATAAATCGAATCCCTTGTTCTACCGAAAAGATTTACAATCAGTAACGAAAACTCCACAATTTTGTATTTTATTTTTGGTTTATCGTGTTTACATCTTATGTCTAGACGTGTCTACAACATACTGCATGCACTGAACCATGTCGTATAACGTCGCTGAAGGAACCGTCCTTTTTTTTTCCTTCAAAAATCCCTGAAACCTTGTTCTGGATGGCCCTCAATACGACAGAATAGCAGTTCTTTAAATTCCTGAAAAAGACAGAGCGTGTATCCTGAAACAAAATAAGAACTAAAGTTGCTCCGTGACCGATGGAAACCCATTTGTTGTTTGTGGTTTCTGTGGTCTGAAGTTCTCGCATGTGATTGGCTAAACATAAACATTCCAGACATATTTTTTAGTGTTCACGCTTTTATAAGAAGGAGTGTAATAACTGTAACAAACTAGAAAAATCGCGTAAAGTTTACAATGGTTTAATTCTCGATATATATAATAAACAAATTACAGCATAGAAAGTGCTTTGTACGGATTTTATTCACTTGTTGCAAAACTTTGAAAAGCTCACTCATTCGCTACGCTCATTCGTTCGTTTTCCAAAGATTTGCAACTCGTGAATAAAAATCCGTACGTCGCACTTTCTATGAAGTAATCTATATGAATTCCGCGCTGTGATTGGTTGAGTCGCACTACTCTAGATGCTGATTGGTTATATTTTTCACATGTGAAGAAAGCTATACGCGAAGCTGATTGGACGTATCGATTTTTCACATGTGAAATATAGCAAATATCGAATTCTATTTGCAATGTTTATTGCTTGTTATATATATAAAAAGTTATTCTCCCGCTTTTGCTCGGCCCCATCTCAAGCTGCGTCAAGGATGGAATCACCAGAAAGCTTATTTACTTAGCATGGTTTACAGGGTGTGCTGGAAGTGACGTACTTGTTTTGTTTTTGGTAGGTCGTATAGTGTGATCGTCCGGGTGAGAGTAGTTCTGAGAAGAACTGTTGTTTTTGACTGACGTTTCGACAACCTCAGCGGAAGTCATCTTCAGAGTCAAGTGAAAAGTTGTTGTCAGTCGATGATGTTATAAGTCTGGTGAAGTTGATTGGTCAGTTTAGGCGTGAAGTTATTGGCTGTTCGTCTAATATTAGTCAATTGACTAACAATAGACGGAACAGAACGACTTAATTAGACTAACAATAGACGGATCGAAACTTACCAATTATTGATGACAAACTTCACACGAGTCTTACAAGATAAATAAACTAGTAGTAATTGCAAATTAGGGGAGTGCGTTCGGTAGGGTGGGGTGATCGGGGGGGGAGGTAGGGAAAGCTGGAGGCAAGGGGTGGGAAGTATGATATTATGTTTTCATATTCTCTTGATATGAAACTGTTTGTGATGCGCAAACTATACAATGAAATATCCATGCAGAAAATGTATGACATTGCTTTCAAAGCTGATAAAATCTGATCACCCATCTTTCTAAAGCAAAAGAAAAGAATGAAAACATTAAAAGTGACAGGCCAAACACGACTCCCGCCGGTCGCTAAAAGTTAGCCTTCAGTCTGTTAATGGAGGATTTCACTCGCTCTCTGGAGCCGTTACAGCATTGATCAGATTTATGCCATTGTGTCTGCTAGCTAGCTCTCTGGCATATTCGTTTGGTTAGATTTATCGGCTTTTGTTTGTTGAAAGATTCTTAATTGCCTTCAAAAGAATGTTGTAGTCTGTAATGTTTATCAGATCAGTGGGTCTCTAACCGTCATCTTGTTTGAAGTGGCGGTTATCTTGCAGAATAACGTTTCGTTATTCCACGGTTGCGAGGGTCTAAGATCCAAGTATTTTTATGGCTACTACAGTCTCTAGGCATTGAGAGCGATGGTTTCTTTGAGTTAATGTTTAGCTCCCCTTAGTTTGAGTGGTTGTGATTTGAGTTCTTGTATGGGACTAAACTTTACCTCCATTATTTTTAACTGTCTTGTTGCGTTACTTGCATCCAACAAATAAATTCTATGGCAGATTGATTACTGCGTTTGAAGTTTCTAGGATGCTGCAACGATGTCTCCTGGCAAATGTTTTATCTTAAGCAAGACTCGAGTTTCGGTCCTTCAGTGGACCTCATCAGTTGCTCCTATGTTAAAGTCTCATCGAATGATTTGGAATCATTCTATTTGCCGTTTTTGTACTTGACTGCAGGATCGAAAATTCTGCTTTCTAAGGTTCTGCCTAAGGTTTTTAATGAATCCAAATAGAGTACAATGTATTTCTAGTCGATACTACTAACAGTTTAAGACTATTAAACTGAAATGTAGCCATTCCAAACATTTTTTATACCAGTTCATTAGTAACAGCTTTTTGTTCCCTTACAATAAAAAATACAAAAGATGTGTTGAAAGAAATTTTGGGGGTTGTAAAGTAGCTTAACAGTAATTTAAAATGGCTCAACAACTTGAAATAGTTTGCATTCATCTTGTCAATGCTAAGTGGCCGAAGGGAATATATTAATTTATAGTATATTACAGAGTCTCACCAGTCAAGCAAAGCAGCTGAGTTGACACATCACATATCGGTGTCGTCACTATTGTATCTACGCTTTGCGTACCTATAAGGTTAGTGCGCATGAGTGGGAGAGCATGTGCTCGACATCATGGCGGAATTAAACATAGAGTGGTAAAGTGCTGACGTCACGGTTCCATGGTAACCAATTTCTTGGTTCTAAACAAACCTTCCTCGGTTCGATTACAGTGTAAGATGGCGTTACTTTCGATAGCTTCCCTTGTTTCTTTTTTCGCGGGAGAGCAGAAATCTATAGATAGAGGTGAAAACCATTGCAGATCCAGTCATGTAGAGAGCTTTGCGTAACTTCCTGGTGTTTTGAAAGGAGAAGTTCATGCAAGCATGAAGAAAACAATCTACAAGGTCACGGTATGTCAAGCCGAACTACGACGCCATATTTTTATAAGTTTGAGTTGACCATATTCTTTGCATTTGTTCGTTCAAGTATCTTAATGATGCAGTTTTCTGATCACGTTGATACTAAATTCCCATGCAACACAGTCATTGCAATCCTTACGTTCTTTTAGGTATTTTTAGACGAAGAATTGAAGATCCGCTCGACCGAGTGCGAATGCCCTCGGGGCGAATACAAGTGCAGTCACGCAGCAGCGTTGTTTATCTACGGAATACACAATCCTAGTCGAACAGACGTCTAGTGTAGCTGGAGGAAAAGAAAAACTGTACAGAGGACAGAGGCTGTAAACGAAATGTTTCCTCCTCCGAAGAAATACGCTGCCTTATCACGAAATCCAATTGCGGAAGATCGAGCTTCTTTATACAAAGAGCTTTGTGACTATGGGAAGTTTACCGGATTGTGTTGGTTAATGAGTCCGGAGAAACCTCCTGTTACCTTACCAGTAAGAACAGTAGAAGACATAATTTTATCTGAACAATTTGTTTTACAACTTGGTGACGATCAGCTAACTTATTTTATGAACAAATTTCTACCTAAAGAAAGATAAAGATGGAAATATTGTCCTCAAAAAAGACCATGCCTACTGGCATCAAGCACAGGGAGAGATGTATTTCTCTAAGAGAGATCTGTGTTACTTTGTAGTATGGACCACTAAAGATACTGTAGTAATTAAGATTACTAAAGACAATTCATGGGGAGAGAATCTAAACATTTTAAAACGATTTTACTTTGCTCATATTTTTCCCAAGATAATTGAGGGTGAGCTGTAATGATTTTAATTTGTCTGGATAAGATCATCAAAATTATCCGGTGGATCTTAAATTATTAGAAGTTTGATTGAATTACCTGTTCAAGTTTTCTCCGTATGTTCCATTTCAATTTGTAAAATAAAAAATATTTTCTACAATAATTTATTTATTTTAATGTCTTAGTTATAGATATTCTTCATAGCTTATATGTTCAAAATTTCTAAAGAACGACAGAGATACAAGTAATGGCATAATAAGTAAATAATCTGTAAGAGTTAAAGACTGAGGCTTTTGCTCTGAGGTTTAAAATGACATTTATTATTCTCCATATACAACTTGAAATCAAAGTTTTCATACATGCTAAAATAATATCAAAGGCCTTAAGGAAGAGATACTCCCACACTAGAAAAATGAGGTAAGACTCCCTGGAAACAAAAAAAGAACAAAACAAATCTTTCCTTACTTGTTAGTAAACATGCACATATGTGGCAGTTTTAATTGTATCTCCACTGAGAGAGAAAAGTTGTATAAATATTTATGTGACACTAAATTCCCAGATAATTTTTTTCAACAAATAGTAAATCACTCATTTCATTCAATGAAACCATGGCAATTCCCCCCACAACTTAATAAAATTTAAACAGGCCCCATACACTTACAGGTAGATATCTATTCGAATTCTGTACCCTCACAACCCTCTTTTATCAGTGGAAATTGTAAGTTCACCAATGAAGTAATAACCTGAAACAGTTTGTCTGCATGACTCCTTAGCCAGGATGGAATAAAAGTAAGAATTTTAAAGTCTTTGATCCTGGCATTTGCTCTTTCTACATGGATTCTGCATTTGGCAATAGACTTGGTAGCTTTTACTTCACTTGAGGTAAATTTCCCATTATTCAGGAATGGTGGAATGTTCACTGCTACACCATCTGGTACAATATCTTGAATAAGAAAACCCTTGTCTGCTATAACTAAATCCCCAGTTACAAACTGCTTTAAAATTCCAGAATGTTCTACAATGAATTTGACTGACACTGACCCTGGGAACAATTTACTTACATAAGTAATCACTCCATTAGGAGCTACGCCCACTATGGCCTTAAAAGAATTCATGCCCCTGTATGTGGAATAGGTGGCATTCTGAAGGCTCATTAACCCTGGTGTGGCAATTTCAACATCTGTGCAATCAATGATAACCCTACAGTTACCAAATAAAGAAAATGAAGACGGAGCACAAGACTTATTCTTGTCCCTGGAAGGCATACTGCTCATTAAATCCTCAAAAAACAAACTGTGCAAAACATGAACAAAAGTCAAAACAATGTTTGTTACAGTTGTAACACAACAGCCAAATAATTGTGCCAAGTGAAGGTTGGTATAGTTTTGTCTTAATTTCATAAGTGTGATAAATACCTGATCTTCCAACTTTATAGAATCGACTCTCCACCCATAATAATAGTTAATATTGTCTTTAAATTTAGAAATGTAATTGACAACAATTTGGAAGACGTCCTTAGTTGGGAGTCCAGTTTCCATTCTTAAGACTTCACAATCCATGGCGGCAACAGAATATCTTGTTCTTTGGTAGACTTGTTGCTCCTTAAGTTCTCTTAGTTCCTTCTTTAAACAGTCTAATTCGGCTTCTAGAATTGTCTGGCTGGCAGAAGCAACTTTTTCTTCGTCAGTTCTCGAGTCCGTTGACTCTTCAAGTTGGAGTTCTGATTCTGTGTTACTAGTACTCGTCACTGTGCGCTTTCTTTTCTTTCTTGGAGAAGTCGGTGCAAATATTTTGTTTACGTTCCAGGCAAACAATTCTGGTCCACGATTTTTGTCTCCATCACGGAAATGACAGCTACATACTCTTGAGTAGGAATTGGGATCGCGATCACCTCTCCTGAAAGGCAAGTTCGGTGATTAATGGAATGCTATTCGGTAACAATCACACGCGTAATTAACCGTGCAAAGCCGGTTCATAATCTGGCCGGCGTTTTTTTTTCGTTTTTTGTCGTTTTTATTTTTTTGTCGGTAAATCGTTCCAGAGCCCCGCGGCCCAGCCGGCACCTTGATAACGGTCACGCAAGGTTTGATGTTTACTAGCGATCACTCGTTTAACATGAACACTCTGCTCTCTATTTAGACGGAAATGTATGTTTTTGTGTCATTCGAGTGTTCTACCAGAAGAGAGGACTGAATAATCACATGGCGAAACCAAAGACCGCTTGGACATGTCCAAGCTATTTAAAACTAGCACTACGTCAGACCTATGCCACGCGATCGCTCGCCTGTAGCTATATTAAAATAAACATTCACCTATTTTAAAAATATTTACGAATACTCTGCGCTCTGTTTGTGTCAAATATTTATTTTTGTGTTATTCAGACGTTTGGCTCGGAGCGAGTACAAGTCGTACAATTTACCCGGAACATGTTGAATATTGGAAAATATTCCAATTTTTGCTTTGAGTTTATTTTCAGTGGGAATCGAAACGAAAATTGCAAGCTTAGCAAGAATGTGTCAAGGCACGGAATACACGTCATCGCGCCAGGGGAATTACCTTCTGAATCACGCAGTCAGGTTTGCTCTATTTTATACTTGCAAAAGATCGTCGGACGACGCTAAACGGAGAAATACGACGGAATGGACTTAGTCTACTCTTTATTTTGGCGTGAAATGGACTTCTTTTTAATGCCATTCATGAACTGGTTTGGGTTTATTTTATTGAACATTCGGAACAAAATAAATATTTGCATGCGTAAGCAGGAATTTATCCGGCCAGGCATGTCGTTTAAAGCAAGAGATGACGCGGTGAAGGAAATTCATGTTCACGCATAAAATTTATTCACGCACACTCCGTGACTCACGCAAACATGACTTGTGTGTTTCTCAAATGACTGCTTTTCTAAAGATTTTTCACTGTTCAGCGCCGTGCCTTTTTAGCCAAAGAACTGAAAGAGGTGATCAAACATTAACCGCACGGTTACAAACTGCTTGAAGTTCTTGTTCCTGTTGATGCATCTAATTTAAACAAAATCGCCTACAAGATGCCGTGTTAAACGTACCTGATGCGGTCCTTCCAGCGTTTATATTGTTTCTCATCCTTGGGAAAACGAAAAAACTGACAGGTATGGCTTTCCGACTGATGATTGCAGTCGGGGACAAAACACTGCACCATAGTTGATGATGTCGGGCGACGAACGTCACCGAAAAACAACGTTTAAATACAATCCAGTTCTTCGTCAAGTTGTTAAATCAAAGAAGTTAACGTTTTCAAATTATAGACGAATGTTTTGAGCTAAATAGTAGCACTGAGCGCGACTAAGACCACAGCAAATGTGCTGCGATGCGGTTCGAGCTCTCTTTGTTATGATTCGTTCTTACATTGTTTAGAACCACAGAATTAGTTACCATGGAACCGTGACGTCACACTTTACCACTCTATGCCAGTTGTGTTGCTCAAAAGGTTGTTGTTTATTCGTTGAGAATACAATATTTGGCGACGAGGATGGCAGACATCACCTCCGTACCACCCTTTGATCCTTATGAACAGGCGGCCAACGTCGGCCCACGCTGGACTCGGTGGAAAACCCGACTACAATATTACATCGATGCAAAAGGATTTACAGCCGACCATCGTAAACGAGCTTTGCTTCTATACACCGCGGGTCCAGCTGTTCAAGACATCTTTGCTACACTAACGGACACTGGTACTTCCTATGCAGAAGCTCTAAATAGCCTGGATGCGTATTTCATCCCTCAAAAGAATTTGCATTTCGAACGGCACTCTTTTCGCCAAGCACATCAAGCAGCAACTGAACCAACTGAACCTGTCGATCAGTTCATCACACGTCTACGCCGTTTGGGCGAAAACTGTGAATTTGACAAATATTCACTCGACGAGGCCATCAAAGATCAGTTGATTGAACATTGCTATTCTTCTGCACTACGCAGACGCCTTCTTCGTGAAAAGTCATCTGCAACATTAAATTCATTGATCGAAATAGCGCGTTCAACAGAATCAGCAAATTTCCAAGCGACCAACATGGAAAACACCTCGCCCCAGGATCCCTCAGAGAACGCCCATCAGTTGACAATGCAAACTGAGGACGAAGAACAAGTGAATTTCACTTTTGGCGACCGTAAGCGACCATGTACACACTGTGGAAATGTGGCTGACCACAAGCCACGAACCCCGAAGTGTCCCGCTTTCAACAAGACGTGTTCTCAGTGTGGAATTCAACACCATTTTGGGCGCGTTTGCCTGAAACGAGCACCGACCCCAGGTCGTCTCCAAGGAAAGAGGTCAGACAATTTCAAGGTACAATATGTGCATGATTCCTCTGATGATGAAAGTTATGATGTGTTTCAAGTTAGTCCTAAACAAGTAAAAACTGACATTAGTGTCATCATCGAAGGTGCCCCAGTCCAAGTCTGTATCGATTCAGGTGCAACAGCAAATACTATTGACTATGCAACTTATGAAACAATCAGTGCTACTAAAACATTGCCGTTAAAGCCAACAGATGTGAGACTTCGCCCCTATGGAGAAGATAACCCTACACCAATTCCCCTCGCTGGGTCATTCTTTGGATTAGTGACAGCTCCTTCAGGGCAGATGGATATTACTGTACAAGGTTTTTGGTATTGAAAGCTCGAAATGCTGGCTGTCTCCTTAGTCGTGAAACTTCAACTCGTCTGGGAATGTTGCTCGTCTGGGAATGTTGAGCCTCTGCTACCATGGACTTTTCACCAATATCTGGTGATTACCATTACCTTCTTGACAAGTTCCCTGCAGTGTTTAGCGGTGAAATTGGGAAACTGAAGGACTATCAACTCGAGCTCAGCATTGATCCAACTGTACAGCCTGTAGTGCAGAACTCTCGTCCAATACCCACACACTACCGCAGTAGGGTAGAAGCTAAGCTTAAACAACTGGAAGATCAAGACATCATTGAGCCGGTTACTGGTCCAACGCCTTGGGTGTCACCAGTGGTCATTGTCGATAAGCCAAATGGGGACATCAGACTGTGTGTGAATATGTCAAAACCCAATGAAGCTCTCCTTCGCACACACCATCCATACCCAACATCTGAAGAAATTCGGCACGACTTGAATGGCTCGAAGTCGATTCTTTTCCAAGATTGATTTAAAAGAGTGTTACCATCAAATTGAACTTGCAGAATCGTCTCGTCACCTGACAACATTCAAGACCCATGTTGGCCTCCAACGTTACAAACGCTTGCCATATGGAGCATCTGTGGGATCTGAAATATGTCAACATGTGATTGGTCAGGTCCTTGAGGGATGCCCTAATACCAGAAACATTGCAGATGACATTCTGGTTCATGGCCCCACAAAAGAAGAACATGACAAATGTCTTGAGAGCACCTTGCTTCGCCTCCAAGAGAAAAACCTCACAGTTAACCCACTAAAAAGTGTTTATTTGGTGTCACAGAACTGGACTACTATGGTTTCCACATTTCAGCACTCGGTGTGTCTCCTAACAAGAATCGCATCCAAGCAATCAAGCAAATGCAGCCACCCAACTCAGCTACTGAAGCAAGAAGCTTTCTAGTATTAGTCAACACAGTGGCCCGTTTTGTTCCAAACCTAGCCGCTATGACAGAACCGATACGTCAGCTCACACATAAGAACTCTCCGTGGTCCTGGGGCCCGGAGCAATCTGAAGCCTTTGAGAAGTTGTGCAACCTAATTTCAAGTGACACTGTCCTAGCTCATTTTGACCCCTCCCTACCCACCCAAGTACGTCATGATGCCTGCAAAATTGGAATCAGTGGTGCGCTGACTCAGAAGCACCCTGATGGATCCATCAGACCGGTTACCTACGCAAGTCGTAGTTTGTCACCAGTAGAGCAACGTTACAGCCAAACAGAGCGAGAGGCCTTGTCTGCAGTATGGGCATGTGAGAGATTTCATTTTTACATCCATGGCAGTCAATTTGATTTAGTGGGTGATCACAAACCTCTGGAAGTTCTCCTCAATGGGCGTGGTAATGCCTCTCCACGAATTGAACGCTGGCGACTAAGGCTCCAAAATTACAGTCCCCGAATTGTTTTCCAGCCAGGCATCCAAAATGCTGTTGACATCCTTTCACGTAAACCTGTTCCAGCTGACACAACCCGGGACCCTGCAGAGGATTACATAAACTCCCTTATTGTAGATTCTCTTCCGCCTGCAATCTCTCTTCAAGAGTTGCTTCTTGCTTCAGAATCTGACCCCACTCTCAAAGTCATCAAAGAGTGTCTTGACACTGACAACTGGGAAAAGGCACCAAAGCCCTTTCAGCTTTTAAAAGAAGAACTTTCTCAGAAGCGAGGCCTTGTTCTGAGAAACAATCGCATTGTAATTCCTGAAATTATGCGCCCTCGCATTCTTCAGCTAGCACATGAGGGGCACCAAGGCATCACCAAAGTAAAACAGCACCTCCGGCAAAGAGTTTGGTGGCCTGGTATGGATTTAGAAGCTGAGCGCTATGTACGTGAATGCCTTGGATGCCAAATTGTAGGACCAAAGCCTCCCCCTGAACCTCTTAGAATGACAGATCCACCTCGACAAGTGTGGCACACAATACATGTTGACTACTGTGGTCCATTTCCGTCCGGGGAGTATCTCTTTGTTGCGGTAACTGATGAAACCTCAAAGTATCCTGAAGTCCACATCACACACTCAAGTTCAGCAGCTACAGCAATTAAACACCTCACTCAAATGTTCGCAACACATGGGATACCTGAAGTCATTACCTCAGACAACGTCCCGTTTGGATCAAGTGAGTTTGCAGCATGGTGTCAACAGATGGGGATCAAGCACCGCAAGATCACCCCTCTTTGGCCCGCTGCCGATGCTCAGGTTGAGCGATTTAATGAAACACTAGAAAAGATCATTAGAATCTCAAATGTGGAAGGGAAGAACTGGCGCTCTGAACTGTTTGTCTTTTTAATGAATTACAGAAATACTCCACATTCTTCTACCGGTGTGTCACCTGCCTCTCTCATGATGAACCGTCACATCAGAACCAAGATTCCACAACTGGATCTCTCTCGGCCCCCAAAAGTGCCCCAAACGGCATGCGCCAATGACAATCTGCGAAAGTCAAAGGCAAAGGAATACATGGACAAACGTCACAAGGCCACTCCTTCCAACATCTGCCAGGGGGACCAAGTACTGCTACTTCAAAAACGCGCGAACAAGCTAACAACGAGATATGATCCACGACCTTTTACAGTCGTCAGTAAAAAGGGAGTTAGTGTTGAACTTGCCAGGGGACAGGCACGATTATTCCGAAATGTGTCCATGGTCAAGAAAGTAAACAAGGCAACTATGAACACTGGACAGCCCAGAAATCCTTCCAGTGAAGACCACACCCCTAGTTATTTGAACGTTAGAGCACAGGACCCTGGACACTCTGGGAGGCCTTCCCGAGAACGGCGTATTCCCAGTTATCTAAATGATTATGTTGTAAACTAGGTACTTATTACTCTGTGCTAGGCTGGACTCAGGTTGTTAAACATTTCTTGTTCATTGTTGTTGTTCTATTTCACAACCCCTGTTATCACATTGTTAGGAAAAGGGGGATATTGTATCTACGCTTTGCGTACCTATAAGGTTAGTGCGCATGAGTGGGAGAGCATGTGCTCGACATCATGGCGGAATACATCGATTCGCGAAAAAACCGGAAGTCGCGCGGAAGCGAGGCTAAGTGGCCCCAGCCGCGGGAAAGATAAAAATATGGCGGACGAAAACATTGAGGAAGTTTACTTAACTCCTGAAGATATACCCGGGACAGCCGTTGAAAACGAGGAAATTGGAAAACTTACTGTAAATCAGTTAAAGTTTTGGCTAAGATGTCGTAGGATTAACCAAAGTGGAAACAAACAGGCTTTATACGAAAGGTTATCGTCTTGTTTTTGTCTTAATTTAATACGTTAATCGCTTTCGTCTTTCTTGTGTTGATAATCGTTCGGTTTCTTTTTATACAGGGTCAAAAATCTCAATTCCATGCCTGAAATTAGGCAAAAAGTCTACGACCCAGACAAGAACAAGTCATATACGAAGGCCAAAGCTGCTAAATGCAGAAAAAATGCGGAAAACACGGGATTTTTTGACGCAGATCGTTCTTCTGGTTTCATAAATTTCCCTACTGACGACTCTGCATTTAACAAGGATTTTTCGGTCCTTCCAGTGTTTGTGCCTACCGATACGCTAGAATACTTGAAAGAATGTGGCAAAGCAACAAAAAAATCCACACCTGGTGAGGCTGTTGCCGAGATGTCAAGCACAAAGGGGTTAAGATTATTGTCATTTGTACATGACATGCAAGTTTCGAAACCAGTTGACAATAGTGTTATTTATGTACGAGCTCTGTGTTGGGCATCTTATCGAAAAAATATAAAATATAAAGTAAGACTTGTGGTAAACCCGACTGGAAAACCAAAAATCATAGCAGCCTTGTGTGATTCGACATGTCCAGCTGGGAAAAGTGGCTGCTGTTGCCATGTTATGGCAGTAATATGGAAGTTGGACGAAATTTCTAGGAACAAATTGCTTACAAATCAGTGTGAAGATGATCGTCCCTGCACATCAAAAGCAAGAAAATGGGGTATTCCTGGAAAAAGAACCGTGATGCACGAACCTATCATGGCATCACAGATGTTCAAGCCACGACATCAAACCGACTTACCTGGTCGAAAAAGAAGGGGAGTGTTATCTACCTTTTATGACCCACGTCCAGCTAAGAATAAAAAGCTGGATCCTGAGGCAGTTGAAAATTTCAGAGATGCTATTTTCGAAGCAAATCCGTCCGTTCCATTTGGGAAAATGACTCCAAATTCTTCAGATATTGTTCTTGTTGATTCTTTGGTTGGAAAGGTTGCAAAAGGTTCTGTTCTTCATTTGCAGATGAAGGATTTTACCACGCCCAGTCCCCAGACTACAAGTTATTTTAACACACCTAATCCCACTATTGCAAGTGAGCGAAGATCGTGTCTCCAACCACTGCCAGTAATAACAAATGACAAAACACCCAGTTTCGATTCAACAGCTGATGTCAGCATAAGTGAGGGTGAGGATGAAGCCCCTTCAGTTCTTTTAATTAATCAACCCTTGAGCTTAGATGAAATAAAGAAAAGGTGCCAAGAAATTAAACACAACCTTTTTGTAAACGAAGAAGACATATCCAAAATCGAAAGAGAAACTAAAGGTCAATCAACCAATGACAAATGGTTTGATTACCGATTTGGAAGAGTTACTGCATCCAAGTGTCACAGAGTAGCTTGTCCACATAAAGCAGGGACATCTCCTTCAAAGATCATAAAGGAGGTTAATTTGTTCAAACAAAAGCGATGAGAGAGGGAATTGAAAATGAAGATCTCATAATTAACAACTATTCAGATAAAATGTGCAATGAAGGTCATGCAGGGCTTGAGGTAAACTCGTGTGGGTTTTTTGTATCCAAGACTCATGGATTCTTAGGAGCTTCACCAGATGGCCTTGTCACTGACCCAAGCAGTGAGAATCCCTTAGGACTAGTAGAGGCTAAGAACATTCAAGTTAAGGAAAATGAGAGTCTCATGGCTGCTTTAGTACGAAAGGGAATATGTACAAAGGATGGAAACATTAAAAAGAGTCATCAGTATTACTATCAAATGCAGCAACAAGAATTTGTTGTTAACAGACAATGGTGTGATTTTGTTGTAAGGGGCAGCAATGAAGAAATGTTCTGCAAACGGGTTCCATTTGATCCACCATGGTGGCATGAAAAGTTGCTTCACCTTGAGAAATTTTATGACAGATACATTTTACCAGAATTAGCCTACCCAAGATTAAAATATGGTCTTGACAGATATGACTTCAATTTTCTAGAGCAGTAAACAGGGTTATCTATCATTACAAAAGAAATGACCCAATTTGGTTTATACTTATTGGTTAAATATTTAGAGAACAATGTTTTTATTGTTCATACAGTTCTTGGCATAATAAAAATATGCCTCTATAAAAAAAAAATAAAGACAAATATCTATGAATTTAATACTTTCAAATGTATTTTTAACTCACACGAACACCTTAAATGGCTATTTCAGTGTAATCGCTAAATTTATACACACAACTTGTAAATACATTTCTTTTTCCAAAAGCAATTAGCCCCATTTAAGTTAAGTAACCAATCACTGACAGCCTTGTCTAACAAGTGAGAGCAGGTTTCTGCCAGTTTGTCAATAGGCAGCAAACAGTCCAAACTTGATTGACCACACCAGCCATGCTTAGGGGTAGGACTTGGTCAAATATATGCCATCCTTTGACTCGTTTAACGACACGCTCAACATGTATGCGGAGGTTTGCTATTCTCATTGTTTCAAAGCATTCTTCTTTAGAAAACTGGTCTTCAACTGATTGCCTCTTGGGTGGTATGAACAACTGTGCTTGTTTTGCAGCAAGCATGTCCTGTATTTCGAACCCACGATCAGCCATAATAAGGTCAAATAATAAGGTAGAGAGTTATGGTCCAGTAAGTCTATAAAATGACTTTTCTCTACAATTTCTCTATCTGAAATGCTGCCCCCGTAGAGGCCACTAACAAATGTCATCCACACGTTTGGTGATATTCCAACCAGTTCTTTGAAAGTATTGTGAGACTTATATTCTGAATATAATTCACTTTGCTTCTGAAGATCCTCAGGCTTCTCACATTTAATCTCAGTACAATCAATTATACACCTAACATTTTCAAACCTTCCTTCGAAGACCTTGGGAAGGTTTTGCTTTATAACTTCTTTAGAGGGCCAAATTGGTAAACTGCCAAGCATCACAAACAAGTAATTGCTCCATGTATTTAGAATATCAGATACTGTGGATGTAGCAATGTTGAACCTAAATGCCAGGTCTTGTTCAAAAAGACCTAGCCTTACTCTAGTTAGAAAAAGCCAGAATTCATCTACAGGCTGTAATGATCGATGCCCACCAACTCCTTTACCTGGGAATTTTTTTCCAGGTGTATTGAAAAATGGAAATGAGACATTTGGGACACTCCCAGAAGCATCCCTTGTACTTTTGTAATATGTTAAGTTTGCTGCGTTAGGTTCAATGTACTGCCAAAATGCCATAAGTGTGTTGTAGTCAGGGAACCCAGTGTAGAAATTGATATCTTCTGAACCTCTCT
The DNA here is from genome assembly GCF_052425735.1 of Oculina patagonica. Lineage (NCBI taxonomy): Eukaryota > Metazoa > Cnidaria > Anthozoa > Scleractinia > Oculinidae > Oculina > Oculina patagonica. The sequence continues at coordinate 15,279,522 of NC_135758.1, forward strand.
AGCCCAAACTTAAAAATAAATTCCTTCTCTTTTGCCTTGGAAAGTTCTTCTTTTAAATGCTCAATCTCAGTTTTCAAGCTCTCCACAAACTCGTCAATGTTTGGAGGACCAAAGCACTTCGCTGGTTTGCAATCTACAAGTGACTCCTCTAAAAGCATCGGCGAATCACGCTTTTGTACACTTTTTGGCATTGAATGTTTTGCTTCTTCGGTCTGTGCACGATGGGTAGTTTCAGTCCGTTTTCTTAAACGTTCTTCTCTCAGGCTTACCTTTACTGGTGCCCAGTCAAATATAGAGGGGATGGATCCTTGTTTTAGGTTTCTTCTTTGGCCTGTAAGGCCAACTTTAAAGTCGGTAGGAAGGAAATGTTCGGAGCAACAAAATTTCTGATCAACATTCTTGAAGGAAGCGTCTCCTCTTCGCATGCGAAGTTCCCACTCTTTTTTAGTTTTCAGGTCTTTCGGAAAGGCATGAAAAGATAAATCAGGCGATTATCCTCCTTTTGCAGCACAGCATCTATGTCCGTATTTTTTCCTTTTCTTTTCCGAATTTTCTGAACCTTCGCTCGCCGACACGGACGCCATGTTGTTTTGAGGGCCACTTAGCCTCGTTTCCGCGCAACTTCCGGTTTTTTCGCGAATCGATGTATTAAACATGCCAGTTGTGTTGCTCAAAAGGTTGTTGTTTATTCGTTGAGAATACAATAGTCACTGGGGCGAATTGCAGCGTATGTTTCCTAGAAAAAAACACTAGACAGCTTTCTAATTTTCTGATAACTAGCTCCATACTTCGAATAAATAGATACAGCTTCACTTACCTTGGAGAAAACTGCGAAAAATATATGAAACAAGAACATTGAGAAGCTTGAGAAGCTTAAAATCGGGCGCTTTGCCTTGAAAGGCAGGGTTCAGTACAGCAGAAACCACGAAGCAGTTACTTAAGTAGCACTCAGTCCGACTGTGTTTGTGTAAGTCACAGGGCTTGCATGAGCTGTATTAGTGTGCATAATATAATATCTAGAACGTTGTCGAGATTGCATTATTACTTAATGACATGATGGTTTCAATTTATAAATGTATCTCACACAATACAAATAAACGATTGAAGTAGACGACTAGACAATGTAAAGTTTTAAGACTTAGCAAAGTGCAGTGTATTGGTAATACTGTAAGGTGCGGTTTCACCTGAAGGTCGTGTGCTTTTCGGTATTTTCCAGGCATTGCACTTTGATGGGACAGTACTACAACTGTTTACCGGGGAACTACTATTGTCAAGAAAATGATCACAACTTGTTGATGAATGATTGAACATTTGTTTCATACCATTACTGTAATAGCAATTGATGAAGGCTTTTAGTCCTGAACCAAAGTATGAGGACTGGGAAATACTGAAACCCATTATCAGCCACCTTAAACGGAAATATCTTGTTGGTGTTTCAAGGAATCCAAGGAAACTTCACTCATCCCATGTATCTATGTATTGCGGTATTTTGTAATTTTTTGAGTGATTTTTGGGGATGTTTGGCAGGTGATAGTTTTTTTAAAAGAATTAGTAAAATTTAGACAACTAAGAAATATTGAAAATTTAATGTGAATTTAACATTGGAATTTGAAGTTAGAAATTGGCAGACGGACACCAAACAGTCCCGTGACATCCTGGAGTGTTTTTGCATGGGGGTCAACTGTGTGATGATGTTTCCATTTTTTTCTTCAATCCCCACTGATAAAGAACTGTTGTTGGTGTTATGTTGCTGTTATCACATGTCAAGCCTTTAACAAGGTATGAAAGAACACAAGGATTTAAATTATTCTGGTGCTCAATTTTTGCGTAACTAAAATTAATGTTACTCAAATTCCTGATGGATTCTGTCTTAAACTGTTACGAGCTTAGTATTTCCAAATTATTGCATGTCAATGTAAGGCAAGACAAGACATGCCTTGGTTCTTATGTAATTCTCTTAAAAACACATAAGATATTGACTATAATTTTGTCTGTGCTATGGCAATTCACAGTGGGGTGGTCTTGATGTGTCTTTAACTTGTAGACTGGACTGGACTAGTAAAACGCGGACTAGTAAAACGCGGACTTGTAAAACGCCTCTAGACACTTCGAATTCCTTGGCCACAATCATCTTACGGCTCTCTTCAATACATAATGTCTCAAAAAAACAGTAACCTCAGAAAGAAGTCAGAAGCAAATAAGGTCGAAAGACCGAATTTGAACATAACACACATAGACGGTGGTGGTTTTGGCACAAATCGCGACAACTCGCTCGGCTCGCCCGGGCTCGCCCGAGCTCGCCTCGCTCCTTGTCGAGATTAGTGACCAAAACCACCACCGTCTATGTGTGCAAAAATCGCGAGCGGCACCCAAAATCTCTGCGGCTTGAGCGCTAACAAATATCAAGCTTAATTGCTGTGCCAGAAACAATTCCTATTGAACAATTGCTCTTATTGAGTAAACGAAGATGGGAAGAGGGAGAACTGGAGAAATTAACTTGAATGTAAAGAAAAACTTGAAAAGATCTCGTGGAAAAGCGTTTACAACATACAAAAAAACTAAAGAAAATGAAAAACAAATAACAATCTTTTTAACAGACGAGCTGATTGAAAAATTAAAAAAATTAGACAGCAGTGTTGTCGCAAACGTTTTAACAAGCTAAACAAAACTTGCACGCTCCGGTGAGTGCATAAATTAAGAATATTTTAAGCAGGAACAACTCAATCGGCGGGTGATTTATTATGTTTTGCTTTTTTTATGGCCTCAACGACTTGATATGTTATTCTTTTGACATTCTTCTGCCAAGCAGGCTCAAAAAGTTCGGTGAAAATAAAGAAAATTGCATGGAACACAGCGATCATTTTGAAACTCTTCGTATGTGTTTTTTTGCGAGCTATGATAAATTAACAACAATATTCAATTTAACAAACGCTCAAATATATACCATGACATATTGTGCTAAGAACTTTCTAGCACATTAAAGAACAATATAAGATCACGGTGAGTTTATTCTCATCGTGTCATACACTATTTTTAGTTAATAGGTGATTCCCCGAGTGTTAACACACACAACAGATCTAATTTTTAACTTTTAGCCATTAAACGTTGTATAATCATCTCTTTTATTGTTGTTTTTGTTTAAATCAGGAGTCGTTTCGATCAATTTCAGATCTCATCAGAACGCCTAGCTATCGCCAGCGATAGCGGACGTTGACGACTCCCGAAGGAGAAGTCAGTTCAGGTGGTGTTTCTTGTTTCGCGGATAGTCAAGTTTTTCCACGTTGTTGAATAAATACTGCCTGACACTTTCAGGTTAGATTTCTTGTTTAGCATTAGCCAAGTTCTCATTGTTGTTGACTAAATACTGCCCAACACACTTCTCAAGTTAGATGTCTTGCTCCATCTGTGTTATCTGTTGGTCGAATTGCTTGACAAGAGAGCGTTCATGCTCAAGCTCTTGTACTTTTCCGCGTATTGCTGCCTCGATGTTGTTGATTTTTTTCAGGCTTTTTTTCTTGCAATACAGATTCTTTGGTATTCTATCTGTCGTTTCTCTTGTACACACATAGACGGTGGTGGTTTTGGCACAAATCGCGACAACTCGCTCGGCTCGCCCGGGCTTGCCCGAGCTCGCCTCGCTCCTTGTCGAGATTAGTGACCAAAACCACCACCGTCTATGTGTGCAAAAATCGCGAGCGGCACCCAAAATCTCTGCGGCTTGAGCGCTCACAAATCTCAAGCTGCCTTGCTGTGCCAGAATTATTTTTCAATTGAACAAATATTTTTCTTTGGTATATACAACAGATGGCTGCCGCAAGATATTCGTCAGAAGTTTTGCAAGCTATGATGGAGGAAAACCTCCGTGAATTTCAAAGAAATCCACAAAGAAACGAAATTTTTTTACTGGCCCAATCCGATTTTAATGAATGGCTACGCGTGTGGAAAATTGCCATACCAGAGGGTGGCCGTGCCAGCAAAGACCTTTTTGTCTTTCAAAAGAAAAAAAAAGGAAAGTTTGTTAATTTGGTAAAGAATGAAATAAGAGATTTGAAAAGCGTAAAAGTAAGCTTTGGGTTGCAAATAAAGTTCACAAAAGAAAATTTTGAGACTGGTGTAACACAAGAGATGAAGCATTATTTTAAAGAAAGAGAACCGCACGTTTTTAACAAAAATAATAAACAACAGATAATACAAGAGTTCGATAGATTTATTGAAAGAGCAAAGGGCCAAATTGAGGCTTGGTCAGAGCGCGGCTCAGGCTGGGTTATTGAAAGAATAACTGAAGCGTACGTAAATGTTGCACGCTATCAGCCATTGCGCGGAGGAACTTACTTACCTCTCCCAGCCAATCTGGCAAAAAAGAAAGCAATAATCAACGTGCAAAACAGGGATAACGAATGTTTGAAGTGGGCTTTGAGAGCTGCACTTTTTCCTCCAAGGTACGGAAAAAACCTTCAAAGGCCAAGCAAATATCCGGTCAACGACGGAATTAACTACAGAGGCATCGATTTCCCCACACCTGTAAAACAGATTGACAAACTCGAGAGGCAAAACAGCAACCTCGCAATAAATGTGTTCGGCTGGGAAGACAATCGTGTGATTGTGCACAGAATAAGCAAAAAAGAAAAAACAATTCCTCGTATAAACCTTATATTAATAGAGTCAGGATTAATTCAGCATTACTGTTTTGTAAAAAGAGTAAGCGCTCTGCTTTTTGATCAGACAAAAAATGCAACCAAAAAACACTTTTGCATGTTGTGCTTGACCGGTTTTACAAGAGCGGACTTGCTCGAGAACCACGAAAAATATTGCAATGGCATGAACGGCAGGCCGACAAGGATCGAGATGCCGGAAGAGGGGAAAAACACCCTTTCTTTCCAAAATCATCACAAACAGATGAGAGCGCCTTACGTGATATATGCTGACTTTGAGGCTTTGGTCAGAAAGATTTCAGGCTGCGAGATTGGGCCAGAGAGCAAGCAAAAAAGCTACACCGAGAAGACAGAACAGCATGAGGCATGTGGTTTTGCTTACACAGTTGTAAGGAGTGACGGCAGAAACAAACGGCCAGTAGTCTACAGAGGTGAAAATGCTGTTGAAGTGTTTTTGAACTGTCTTCAAGAGGAAGAGAAAATAATAAGAAATAGTTTGTCATTGCCAAAACCTCTTGTGATGACTTCAGAAGATTGGGTAAAATTTAAAAATGCAACTGATTGCCATATTTGTGAAAAAAGTTTGATAAAAGATTACTTTTTAGACTCTTTACCTGTGTGGGAAAGTGAAGAAGGTAGCGTATACACTTATGATGGGCAATGGCACAAAAAATGTTTTTACGATGTAAAGAAAGAAAATGACAGTTCGCTTTACAGTTCGTTTCTCATGCTAAAAAGATTGACAGAAGAAGAGCACAAAGAAGCTGCAGAAGAACAAGATGACTGCTTATGCTGTGGGCAACCTTTGCTCAGGCAAAACTTCAGAGATGCAGTAAAAGACCATTGCCACATAACAGGCAAGTTTCGAGGAGCAGCGCACAACGCATGCAACCTGAAAATGCGAATAAAACCAAAGACGGACCAAATACCAGTTGTATTTCACAACCTGAGGGGCTATGATGCGCACCATTTAATGCAAGCGATGTCAAAGCTGTCGCAAGCGACACATAAAGAGGTGAAATGCGTCGCCAACAACATGGAGAAATACATCACATTTTCAGTAGGAGGTCTGCGTTTCATTGACAGCTTGAACTTTCTACAAGGAAGCCTCGATTCACTTGTAAGCGCAACACCGAAGGAGACATTGAAAATAACAAAATCTCTTTCTTCACAAAATTTTGAACTTCTTTACAAAAACGGGATCTATCCGTACGAGTACATGGACTCATGGGAAAGATTTAGCGAAACAAGTTTGCCTGAAAAAGAAAAGTTTTACAGCAAGCTAAACGACGAGCACATAACAGACGAAGAGTACGATCACGCAAAGAGGGTATGGGAAGCTTTTGGATGCAAAACGCTGGGCGACTACCACAATTTGTACGTTAAAACTGACGTAACTCTTTTGGCTGATGTTTTTGAGAACTTTCGAAATATATGCCAAGAAAACTATGGCCTCGATCCAGCTCACTATTTTACATCGCCTGGCCTTTCTTGGGACGCACTCTTGAAAAAGACAGGCGTGCAGCTTGAGCTCCTTACAGACTCAGAAATGCATCTCTTTGTCGAAAGGGGAATAAGAGGAGGTATTTCCATGGTTAGCAAGAGATACGCAAAGGCAAACAATCCTTATGTTGAAGGCTACGATCCAAGCAAGCCAAAAAAATACATAATGTACCTTGATGCGAACAACCTTTATGGGTGGGCAATGAGCAAGCCACTGCCAAAAAGTGGTTTTAGATGGAAAAGAGTTATGCCGACTGAAAAAGAAATCATGAGGAAAAAGGAGTTTGCAAAAACTGGCTGGATATTGGAGGTAGACCTCGAATACCCTGCAGAACTTCACGAAGAGCACAATAGCTACCCATTAGCTCCTGAGAAAAAGAAAATAAATAAGGACTTGTTTTCACCTTACCAAAAGAAATTGATAAAAAACCTCGATCTTGACCTACCAGACAGCGAAAAGCTTGTTTTAACTCTTGAAGACAAAACTAATTATGTTGTGCATTATCGAAACTTGCAGTTTTATTTGAAACAGGGAATGAAACTCAAAAAAGTGCACAGGGTTTTGGAGTTCGAACAGGAATGTTGGATGGAGCCGTACATAAAGATGAACACAGAATTCAGGAAAAAAGCGAAAAACGACTTTGAAAAAAACTTTTACAAGCTAATGAATAACTCAGTTTTCGGAAAAACAATGGAAAACCTGCGTAACCGTGTTGACATAAAAATAGCGCGAAGCGACGAAACGAACAAAATAAGAAAACTGGTTGCCAGTCCATTGTACTCAAGACACGTTCTGTTTTCAAACGATCTGGTCGGAATAGACATGCGGAAAAGCAGACTTTTTCTCAATAAACCTGTCTACACAGGTATGACTATCCTTGACGTAAGCAAGATTTTGATGTATGACTTTTTTTACAACGAAATGAAAATGGAGTACGGGCAGCGCTGCGAGCTTTTGTATACAGACACTGACAGCCTTCTTCTGGAGATTGAAACAGAGGATATTTACGAAGATATTTATCAAAACAAAACTCTATACGACACAAGCGACTACCCAAAAGAGCACTCACTTCATTCATACGAAAACAAAAAGGTCTTGGGAAAAATGAAAGACGAATGCGCAGGAACACCAATTTCAGAGTGTGTCTGTTTGAGGCCAAAAATGTATTCAATACTGACAGAAGACCAAAAAAAAATAAAGAAAGCTAAAGGAGTAAAAAAGTGTGTGGTAAAAAAGAAAATCTTGCACGAAAATTATTTAGAAACGCTTTTTGGAACAAAGCAGTTATGGCATGGAATGAACATACTTAGAAGCGAGGGTCATGAGATTTACGGAATGCATCTCAACAAAGTCTCGCTGTCGCCTTTTGACTCAAAGCGATGGATAGCGGATGATGGGATACATACAAATGCTTACGGGTATAAGTTTTGCGAAACAAAGCCTACATAAACATAACGTTTAGAGCTTTTCTGGTGGTAACTGTGTATTTGGAGGAATAATAAGCAATTCTTCACGCACAAAGCCGCGCTTTGGACCATCGTGCAAGTAATAAAGCACTGGCTGATCAGGTTTAGTAACAGACCTTTCGATGCTGTAGACTTTTAATGACCAAATCGGATCTGTTGCCCTTTTTACGCCGCCTTCTAGCTCGCCAGGTTGAAAGAGATAGCGCACATTAACGAGAGAGGGGAGTTTTTTTTCTTTCAAGCCAACAGGTCTTGTATATTTTGAGGACGGCTTGGACGAAACAGCCTTTTCTTTGATTGCAGCAGCAGGTTTCTTGCCAGTAAGACTGGTTACTTCGTTGTTCAGAGCGGTAACAACTTCGGGAAGCCTTTTTACCCACGCTGTCGACCGCTGGCCAGATGGCAGGTTCATCTCGACACCGTACTGATAACCAAACAGGCGCCCTGCCAGTGTTTGATTAAAACGTTCAACAATAGCTTGATCTCTGTGGATATTAACACGCCCGCGTCTAATATAGGTTTTGTGATTTTCCATTTCTTTAGTAACAGCTCCCATGAATTCGCGACCAGGGTCAACTTGCAGCATCTGTGGCCATTTTAGTGCACTTCGCCTGTAAATTGTCTGAAAACCTTTTGCAACCTCAGTTGAATCTTTGGAGGTCAAAGGCTCGGCCTCTTTGAAACGGCTGGCAACGTCAACAACAGTCAGCGCGTATTTGTAAACTTTTCGCCCTCGCGGCAGTTTGTCGTGTGGCAGAAAAAGAAGGTCCGCCTGGTGGACCGCGTTAGGAGAAGAAACATCGAATTTTGGGCGAGGAACGTATCGTGGTGCCGGAAGGTAGATCTGCCAAAGGGCCTGCTTAACGAACCACTTGTTAGCAGCATCTTCGGAAACCTTGGCCGCCTCGGCTAATTTTTTTATCGCTGCAATTCCCTTCCAGTAGCCCTGGGGGCTATAGTAGACTTTCGAGATCTTTGCATCCATGCGTATACAAGAAAAAAAAGAAACGTTTAAAGAAACCGAAAGGCAGCGTACCCAAGTGCAAGCGCGCCAGCGCCAACGAACATAAGTTCACCTTGTTTCTGCTGCTCACTTGGCTGATAGAAATCAGAGAACTTGGGTTCTTTCGGAGGAATCATTTGTTTGTCAGGATGTGCCTGGTTGTAGAGTTTGAAAGCGTAGTCAGTGTTTGTGAAGTTCTGTTTGGCCTGCTCTTTTATTTCCGCGTTGGTTTCTATCCAGTCGAGGAGCTTGGTGCGGTCTCGAGAGTATTTAGCGTAAGCTGCCTGGTAAGCCTCTAGAGCTTTGTCGTGCCTTTCTTTTTCTTTCAAAGCGGCGTCATCTCCACCACCCAAAGCTCGAGCAAGGTAATTGCCGCCAATGAAAGCAGCAGCGTTCAAGATAGCTCCGCCAGCCATAATCGCGATGCTTGCCATTGTGTGTCTTTGTTCTTATATTATGCGAATTTTTTTTTAATTGGTGGGGAGGATTTTCTGGTCCTCGAGATACTGTTTAAGTGCAACGCTGCCAGCCATGACGGCTGTGAACTTTACATAGTTCATAAAACTGCCGCTTGGGTCGGATGTGAAGTTTTCTTTCACAACTTTTTTGGCAGCCCAGCCGATTCCGGCGGCTAGGCCAGTAAGAGTGGCGGCATCCATGAGTGTTTTCACGACCTTGTTGTCCGACATGGCGTTTTGATATAAAATAAAAATAAATCTTTAAATTAAAAATAATTTTAATTGGTTAAGTCATACATTAGAAAATCGCTTGCTTTTAATTTGGATTCCTGAATTAAAGCAGCCATTTTTTTTGTCATTTCAAAAAGCATCACTGAACTTCTATCTTGAAGCCTTAAATTTTCATCTTGCAAACTTCTAACTTCTTCAAGCTTCTCTTTTCTTTCTTCTTCATTTTCTATTTTTTCACACGCGGTTGCAATTTCTTTAAAAACCTCATAAGCCCTTTTAAAACGTAAAATATCATGTTCAAGTTCATAGCGCATTTCGCAATATTTTTTCAATGCTTTTTCAATCTCAATTTTGTCGGGCATTGTGTCTGGCATTGTGTCGGTCATTGTTTTGGACATTGTCGGTGTAATAAATGAAAAATAAATGTTCAAAAGAAATTTTTTAATCCATCGGACGGATTCCTCTTTGTTTGCGAGGTCTAATGGCATTTTGGATTGTCGAAGGGTGCCCAAGGCATTAATCTCATCAAAGAGCTCTAATAAAGAAAAAAAAAGTTAATTGCTAAAGTCAGAAAGTAACACAGAAATCACTTGCTTAAAAACTTTCGCTGGTTAAACCAACATCATCAACCGCAGAATAAAAGGTTTTTTCCATTTCATCAAGCACCAAACTGTTTGCTTCTTCAATTATATCTTTTCTTTTTTCATACTTTTTTTTAAGATCTTTTAAAGCCTCATACCAAAAGTTTAAACTTTCTACAGATTTTTCAGAAATTGCATAAAAATTTTTTAATTTTTCTGGTTCTAACCGGTTTAAAAAGGCTTTTCCCTCTTTCAAAGCAGCTGTTGCTTGTGCCTTATGGAGCGAAGCTCCGGTGCCCCCAGGGCACCCTTTTTCAAAGCATTTTAGCTTATAAAGCACAAAAAAGTTTCCAAAATCCAATCGGTCAGACAAAGTGTATGAACTTGTTGTGGTCATAGTATTTCGTTTACTTAAAAATAGAAAATGTTTAAATGGAATTTATTTAATAATTTTTTTAATCCCTACTACGGATTCCTCTTTTTGAGCCATTTTGGCTTGTTGGTTGCGGAATTCTAGAGCCCGTTTGGCGCGTGTCTGAAGAACGCGTTGCAACCCTTCCAATACTTTCTGCTGTAACTGGTGTGTCATCAGTTATAAGAGTTGGCGGAGCTTTAAATGTTGGACTTCTTTTTTCGTTTATAAAGGCTTTTATGTCTTCGCGTTTCACATAAGTTGTAACGATTGCAACGCCGATACCAAGCAAAGATATCCATTGATTTGTGGTGAGACCGCTTGATTGCGGCTGAGGCTCGGTCGGAGCTGGTTCCACGGGCGTGCCCAAAGGGCTCGAAGTTACACTTCGCTTAGCAGATGCAGATTTCTTTTCCTTTTCTTTTGCAATTATTGCAGCAGCCTCGACAGCAGCTTTTTTCTGTGCTTCACGAGCCTGTTTTGTTTTTTCAGCTGCAAGCTTGCCAGCAACCACTCGCTTTGGATTTTTGGCAGGCTTTGTTGCTGGAGTTGTTGAAGTAACTTGTTTCTGTTCTTCTTGAGCGATCGGAGTTTGTTCGAGCTCGGCCATTTATAATAAAAAAATAATAATATTTAAATAGAAAATTGCTCAGCAAGATTTTTTGCTAAGCAATTGCTAAGCATTGTTCAGTAATTACTTAGCATTTTCATAGCATTGCTCAGAAAAATCTTCAGTAGTGTTTGTGTCCGCATCTTTGGAAGCACCTTTGGTTTCGCACAGCGAAGTGTGCGACTTTGTAGCTTCGTTTAAATCAACGTGCTTTGTTGTGATGAGCGCAGCATTTGCAACGGCAAGAAAGCCGCCGCATTTCAAAGCCAGACCGCCTGCCAAAGTGGACAGCTCTTTACTGATAATGTAGTCGTTTTTGAGTTCCTTTTGATAATCATTGACGTCCTTGATATTTACGGCCATACCAACGACTTTGGTTGCAAGAAAAATAAAGCTGTTAATCAAGCTGTCGGTTGTTTTGGATCCAACGTATGCCTCATATCTCTTTAAGTACTTTTCGACTTCTTTATCTGTCAAGCGCTTCACCTGCTCGTGTGTCAGTTGCACACCGATTGCTTCTTTGGCTTTTCCTGTTGAAACAAGGATTGCAAGCTGTTCACGCAAAGCAGGAATGTCAGGGCCTTGAATGGATGCCATTGCGCTTTCTGTACTTTCTGGTTCAGATCCAAGCAGTTCCATTACGGAAGCTAATGCTAATTCTTGTTCACATGCGGCATCGGGTGAAGTTGTTGCGAACGGGTCAGCCATTTATTACTCTAAAAAATATGTTCAATAAAAAAAAATTGTTCCGTAAGGGTGGCGATGAGAAATGACAAGATGCGAAAACTTATTTTTTTTTAGCTTTAAAATGATTTCTTTGTAATCCTCATTGGCAAGTTCGCCAGCGTAATCCTCAAAGATTGCCTTCGTGGTCTTGGCAGAGGGGGTGTAAAAGAAAACGATTGCCGCCACATTTTCGCGGAATGAGGCTGTTATGCTTGTCATTTTTTGAGTTAACACCCATATGCTCAAGCCTGCGTGGCGAGCAGAGAAAGCAAGATTCACCAATTCACCCGTTCTTCCCTTTACATCTTTCGATGCAGCACAGTCGTCGAGGATGATAAGCGTGTTCGTTCCCTCAAAAAGAAATCTTGAAAGCCTTAACCAAGATTCCACCTCGTGCTGCTCGCAAATGAAAACAAAAAATCGAATATCTTCCTCAGCAAAGCGATAATAAGTCTTGTTGTGCTCGAAAGTCGGGCAGATGAGCACGATGTAGTCAAACTTGCCTCGGAAAGGGCCACAAAGCTGATTGACCACGTATCTTGTTTTTCCTGAGTTCGTTGGTCCCACAATGAGGGCGTTGAAGGGTATATTGGCAGGATCCATCTTCGTTCGTTTATATTATAAAAGCACAGAATCTAACTGCCTGCCAATTATATTCATTTGGGCGTCGCTGATTACGTAAATGTGGCAGTTCAAATTACCTGAGCCGCTTGCTTTCCTCTCTAGCTCAAGCTGGACACCGTCCTTTGTGTTCACAAGGCGCGTGCCGCTTCCGTGCATCGAGTGGTCAGCCATGGAACGCAGATCAATAAGAAGGCCAAACTTGTCTTCTGTGTAAAACTTTTGCAGAGTCATGTGCTGCGTTTTATTTTTTTCTTTCATGTAGAATCTTTTAACTTCTCCCCAAATGTCCATTCCTTCGATGCCGTTGTTGTACAGCATGTTTGGCGAGCCGTTGACAGTGATGCTTACTTTTGTAAGGTCCGGGTTAATGTACTTTTCCGAGCTCCTTGCACCTTTGTTATATTGCTCAATAAATAGGAGCAAGATACCTTTCATGGACCTCCTCTGCGGGTTGACCCTTAGATTCAGACGTGTGTCGGAGCCTTTTGCAAAAGTCGTCACTTTATCACGCTGGATGTGGTCGTAAGCGAACTCTTTGCCGCCCGAATAAGCGCTGAACGCTTCATCTGCAATTTCCTTGCTTCTTATCATCTCGTACTCCAGCTGGATGTTTGTCAACTTGTATTTTAGTTTTGTTGTATCTGAGCCTCTGACCACATGTTCGGCTGCCGCGAGCTTCAGTTCGAACACAAGATCGTTGTATAGTGCCTGAGGATAAAATGCCCCATGGTCAGTTAAAATCTGGTGATCCAGTCGGATGCGGTATTTATTTCCATATATCTCATTCAGCTTTTTTTCTGCGTCCACACCTGAAGTTTTCTTATCGCCAGCTTTTGAGCGAATTTTGTTGAGGTCCTCGCTCTGAATGCCCTCTGGCACCCTGTCGTCGCGCTCCTCCTGCGAAAGGAAAAAGTCCTCAAATATTTTGTAGATGTCATAGCCAACCGTGTCCTGCACGACGGTGCCTTCGTACTTTACAACAAACTTGTCGACCAGAGCTCGGCTGACGTTGTCAACCAGAAAGTTGTTGGCATGGCCTTCGCTCAAGTCGATGTTGAAGCGCAGCGCCAGCGAGCCAGGCACAATGACCTCGTTTTCGTTCAGCTTGGGCACTGAAACATACAACGTTTCCTCTGGATTGGCTTCTGTGCGGTCAAAAGTGATTCGTTTTACCGCGCGCTCGGCTTTCAGTGCGCCGAGTATTTTCTCTGTGCGTCCCGGTCGAAGGTTTTCTTGAACAGCAGCCATCTCTCGATTGGTTTTATTGTTAAATTGAAAAGTTTAATTTGAAAATATATATAAATTACGTGATGGCGGAAGGTGGTGGTGAGTTTGGATACGAGAACCCTGATTTGGACCAAGATCTTGACCACAACAGTGATAACGATGATAAAGAGGAACAAGAGGTCGACACAACCCGACCATTTCAGCCCGGGGAGGCATCCACACCCTACCATGGGGGTGAACAACATGAAATGCAAACGATGCAGCACGAACAGAGCGGGCTGCCAGACACATCATATGATGAAACACCTTTGCTTGGCAGTGCGCAATCAATGAGCGAAAAGGCATGGAATGCTCTAAAAGGGGTGTTTCCAGAAAGCTCATCAACAAATCTTGAAGCCTCTTACAGTCTAAAGGGCAGATTACAAGTAAAAATGGCCGGAGCTGGTAAAAAATTATATGACCTTTTCACCACCAAAAGGGGTACAGGTGGTAACCAACAGCTAAATCCAAGTCTTACAAAAGAAATCAGGAAAGAACTTGGACCAATGGCACAAGAACTTATTGAGAGAGACAATGAAGAAATAAGAGAAAGCAGACAAAGATTAAGAGAAGCTGAAAGTCAACTACAACAGGCAGAAACAATTGTCATGCAGAAAGAAAAAGCCACCCAAGAAGTAGAAGATCTCAGAATAAGAATCGAGCGAACAAATGCCAAGATGGATCAACTTGGGTCAAATGTTGAAAATGAATCAGAATTGCGCAGACTTAAGCAACTGAAAAAAAATCTTGAAAAGGATTTTGAAAACTCAAAAAAAAAACTTGCTGCTCTTGAAAAACAAGCAAAGCAGAAGGCAAAAGAACAAACACGAGTCGGCCAACTAAGGGCAAGCCTCGCTGCCAAAGAGAGCGAAAGAAACACTTTGCAAGAAAGGCTCAACGACACAAGAGCTTTGGAGGATCTAAAAGAGAAAGAAGCCGAGCTGAAGCGCCAAAACGAGAAAGATCAGGCTGTTATAGAGGATGAGAATGCCTCCCCCACTGACAAACAAGCCGCGGAAGAAAGAGTTGCGGAAAGAACCGAGGAACTTGGACGCTTGCAAACGCAGATTGCCGAAAGAGAAAGAGCGCTTCCACTTCGTGAGAGGATCAAAGAGATCTTCAAAAAACATGGCGTGACATTAACAGCAATACTTCTAGCTGCTGGTGTCACGATTGGTTCTGTTATTGAAACCATTACAAACGCGTTGAAGGCAACCGGCAAAGCGTTGGGAAAAGGCCTAAGTGATATTGGCTCAAAGGTAGCATCAGCTCTGCCTGGTCTCATTGGCTCGATTGCGAAATTTCTTTTCAAAACCGCTGGTCAAGTAATTGGATTTCTTGCAGAGCACACCTGGCTGCTTATCCTTGGTGTGGTTGCTTTTCTTGTTGAAAAATACATCAAAAAGAGACGTTAACGCATAAGGGTGTAGAGCAAAGCTGCTGCTCCAACCGCGCCAACAGCGACAGTTGCTTTGTTTATTTCGTGTGAATCATTGGCTACGGCCTTCGTAGCTTTAGCGCTTTGCGCGTTGCTAGCTGGTGTTTCAGCAGCGCTTGCGGCGGGTGCCTGATTTTTTTTTGCTGTGGCGCTCTTGTGTATAGGATTTGAAGGGTGGCTGTTTGGTGGGTTGATTTTTGATTTTCCTCCGGCCATCAGTTTAAGAGCTGCTTTTTTGTAGCTTTATTAACCTCATCATTCACTCCTAATTTCATCCCAACAACAGCCTGCTTAAGCTGGTTATTGTAACCAACAACGCTTTCTGTGTTTATCACCATACGAGCGGGCATCAGCCAGGCACCTGGGCAGACTGCAAGGTTAAGCCGAACCTTAGCCTGGTCGATGGCGAGTTGGTATCTTTGGACCGACTTTGCCAGATCAGGTTGCCTTATAGCGTCTTCAACCAACACGAGGAACTCACTTTGCGCTTCCTTTGCACGGCCGCCTGTTCCAAGTATGCTACTTCGAACGTTGACCTGCGAACCCAGAATACAGTAGACAAAAGCCTCAATTGACTGGTTTATTCTTGACAAACCCGCCTGAGTAAGCCCTTGCGTTGCATTTTCACAAAACCAGTCAGCCTGTGATGCTGCAGAATCATCTGGCTGAATGTAATAAATAAGGTTACCGTCGCTTGCAGTTCCACCTTCATCCGAAAATTTATCGTAATCGGGGTATTTTGCTCCAGTTTTTTGTATACCATTGCTTGAAATCCAGATATAAATAGCACCAAGTCCGTGGTTTGCACCTGTTGTAAAACGAAAATCGCTTGACGGGTCGACACCGAACTCAGCACATATTCTTTTGTACGAAGCCACGTCGTACTTGTTGTCGAACTGGCTAAAAGTTGGGTCGCCTGGCAAGGCGCTTACGCTCTGAAGTCCCCCCATCTGAAACAATATTCGCCTTATCGTGAAATAAACGTGAAAAAGATAAAAATTACGCACAATCGGTGGCAAGCTAAGAGCTGAGTGCTCTTCATCGAAAATATCTCGACTTATACCGCTGCCTGTTGTCGCGCACCATACCGCAAAGTTAAGTTGCTGGGGCCAATAGGCCATGTTAGGTCCCGCAAGCCACTTTTTTGACTCTTTTCCTGATGTATGCTTCAGTTTTGTTTTTTGAAAAATCTCTCTTAATTTCGTTGTGAAATATTGATCTGGTGTTACGTAGATGTTGATTTTGCTGTTAAATATTTTTTTCAAACTCGGTGCGGCTTCGTGAAATCCAACCGCGGGAATTGACAAAGATGAGCCTTTTGCGCCGCTTGGTGACAGCTGTTGTGGAAAACCGCCTGAAATTTGATTCACCCCCAGTGCTTTTTTCATCTCTGGGCTCCAATATTTGCTGTCAGAGCCAAAAACATTTATCAAATGGCCTTGCCCTGCCTTGAAATAAATGTCTGCCGTTGCTGTGTGGTTGTACGCGAACTCAACCTGTGCAACAAATTTTGTTCGGTCAGCGTTTGGATATTTTGCAAGAAAAGGTTTCCACGCATTGTCTTTTGCCGCTTCAGAAATTGTAGTTGCTTCTGTGGTTTTCATCCACTTCATAAAATCTCTTTCTTTGGAATCAAGAAAAGTTGATTGAGAAATGTCATCAGCTCTCGGAATAGGCGGAGCCATTTTATATTAAAGATTTATTTTTCAAAAGATAATTATAAAGATGGTTGTGCTCACAATCGACGCGAGTTCCAACGGGGAAGCTGTTTACTTTGACCAGCCAATTGAAAAACCAAGGTTTATCAGCCTGCTGTCATGCTCGTTACAAAACAGCTGGCATAATCTGGAAGGAATTGGCTCCATAAGCATTAAACAAAACAATGTGAGCAACAATGTTGCTGATTTTTTTCCAGGCAACTACAATTTTGATGAAATTACAACTTACCTGACTAATAAGTTCAAAGATCAACAAAAGCTAACAGTAAAAAGGGATGATTTGAAAAGAGGCTTTTCAATAACAAAAACAAAAAATATTGAAAGCTTTTCTTTTGATAAAAATCTTTCTAACTTTTTAAGAACACAATTGTTGATGCTGCTAACGCAAGAATTGAAGATTTTACTAAGCCAGACTTTTATTACATTCACTGCGATTTACTTTCCAAAGAAAATAACTTGTATAAGGGAAAGCCAAGTGACATTCTCGCTTGTGTACCAATAACCGGGAAACCTTATGATTTGGTTCATTACCCTCAAAATTTTATCAATAATTCACGTCGAACCAACGCTGTTCAGAGTGTGAACAGTGTCACATTGACCGTCAAAGACAAAACTGGCAGTAAGTTTGACTTTGTTGGAGCTCCGCTGCATTTTGAATTAGAATTAAATTAATATTTTTTTATTGTATACGACCATGTCATCTTCTAATGTTCTCCCGAGTGCCCCTGCTTATGGTGATCGCGAAGAAACACAACTTTATCCAAGCCTCCCAACAAATGCCGAGAATTTTCGGCTGACTGAAATAAGTAAAATTGAAAAAGAAATATCCGCTGAAGCTGAGCATTACAGGCTTGTGTTAAAAAAATATAAAAAAGTCCGGAAAGTTATTCACTATTCCGTGGTCTGTCTTGGCGCCGTGACGGCAGCTCTGTCTTCTGGAGCTGTTGCGACTTCACTTACTGGTGTTGGAATTGTTATCGGCGTGCCTGTTGCAGCAGTAGCAGGTATATCTGGCGCAGCTTCCACTGGCCTGTCAGTTATCAACAAAAAGCTTGAACGTAAAGTTAATAAGCACTCAAGAATCCTCGCTCTGGCTGTTGCAAAACATGACTCGATAAACAGCTCTGTCTCACAAGCTCTGAATGATAATCTTGTTTCTGACAAAGAGTTTCAACTGATCACACGAGAAATGCAGAAATATCGCCAACTTAAAGATACTTTACGCTCAAACTTTGCACAAAAACAAAGAAATTCACTCCAGCCAGACATCGGAAAAATTCGGGAAGAAATCAAGAGAGAAGAACGCAAAAGATTGGAAAAAAAACTTCTCGAAAGCGCCACCGACATTTCGAAATAAAATTTCAGTCCAATAAAACATTTTTTCATTTTATAAAAGAATGATTGTCTGCGCTCATCTTGTCGTTTACTTTGTGTTTGAATATTTCACGCCCGAGTGTCAAAAAAATATTCGATACATAACCCGCGATGTTGTTAATTGCCTGAACGAGGCAAAATAAAAGGTTACAGCGCACTTAAAGTGACTTTCAGCCGAGTCGAAAGGATTAAATCTGAGTGTGCAAAAAATACAATTAAGTTGAAGCGAACAGCGAGAAATTGCGTGACCCACAGCGGCATGCAAATTTTTTTTGTGTTTGCGTGCGTGGGTGTACAAAGTCGGGGTATTACCCGAATGATATTTTTAGACTTTTGTAAGTTGTTTTCATTCCTGTGTGCTTAAAATCTGAGTTCTAAGCACTCAGGAATGTAAAATCTATTGTTTTACACGTGCACAACTATTGTTCTTTTGATTTAATGCACGTGACGGCCAATTGTGAGTCATTGTCACTAAAAATAGCTTAATGATGTCATTTTCTTTACTCTGTATATAAATCAAGCTAACACCTGGATATCATAAAGAATGACGAGCCAAACGCCAACAGAACGTGTTTTACTTCACAATCCTCGAGTTTATCAATTTTTGGAAGAAGTGGCAACACAAACAGTTACTCCACAAGAGAAACGACAGATAGAATACCAAAGAATCTGTATTGCAAGAAAAAAAAGCCTGAAAAAGATCAACAACATCGAGGCAGCAATACGCGGAAAAGTACAAGAGCTTGAGCATGAACGCTCTCTTGTCAAGCAATTCGACCAACAGATAACACAGATGGAGCAAGACATCTAACTTGAGAAGTGTGTTGGGCAGTATTTAGTCAACAACAATGAGAACTTGGCTAATGCTAAACAAGAAATCTAACCTGAAAGTGTCAGGCAGTATTTATTCAACAACGTGGAAAAACTTGACTATCCGCGAAACAAGAAACACCACCTGAACTGACTTCTCCTTCGGGAGTCGTCAACGTCCGCTATCGCTGGCGATAGCTAGGCGTTCTGATGAGATCTGAAATTGATCGAAACGACTCCTGATTTAATCAAAAACAACAATAAAAGAGATGATTATACAACGTTTAATGGCTAAAAGTTAAAAATTAGATCTGTTGTGTGTGTTAACACTCGGGGAATCACCTATTAACTAAAAATAGTGTATGACACGATGAGAATAAACTCACCGTGATCTTATATTGTTCTTTAATGTGCTAGAAAGTTCTTAGCACAATATGTCATGGTTTATATTTGAGCGTTTGTTAAATTGAATATTGTTGTTAATTTATCATAGCTCGCAAAAAACACATACGAAGAGTTTCAAAATGATCGCTGTGTTCCATGCAATTTTCTTTATTTTCACCGAACTTTTTGAGCCTGCTTGGCAGAAGAATGTCAGAAGAATAACATATCAAGTCGTTGAGGCCATAGAAGAAGCAAAACATAATAAATCACCCGCCGATTGAGTTGTTCCTGCTTAAAATATTCTTAATTTATGCACTCACCGGAGCGTGCAAGTTTTGTTTAGCTTGTTAAAACGTTTGCGACAACACTGCTGTCTAATTTTTTTAATTTTTCAATCAGCTCGTCTGTTAAAAAGATTGTTATTTGTTTTTCATTTTCTTTAGTTTTTTTGTATGTTGTAAACGCTTTTCCATGAGATCTTTTCAAGTTTTTCTTTACATTCAAGTTAATTTCTCCAGTTCTCCCTCTTCCCATCTTCGTTTACTCAATAAGAGCATTTGTTCAATTGAAAAATGATTCTGGCACAGCAAGGCAGCTTGAGATTTGTGAGCGCTCAAGCCGCAGAGATTTTGGGTGCCGCTCGCGATTTTTGCACACATAGACGGTGGTGGTTTTGGTCACTAATCTCGACAAGGAGCGAGGCGAGCTCGGGCAAGCCCGGGCGAGCCGAGCGAGTTGTCGCGATTTGTGCCAAAACCACCACCGTCTATGTGTGTCTTGTGGAGTAACTGTTTGTGTTGCCACTTCTTCCAAAAATTGATAAACTCGAGGATTGTGAAGTAAAACACGTTCTGTTGGCGTTTGGCTCGTCATTCTTTATGATATCCAGGTGTTAGCTTGATTTATATACAGAGTAAAGAAAATGACATCATTAAGCTATTTTTAGTGACAATGACTCACAATTGGCCGTCACGTGCATTAAATCAAAAGAACAATAGTTGTGCACGTGTAAAACAATAGATTTTACATTCCTGAGTGCTTAGAACTCAGATTTTAAGCACACAGGAATGAAAACAACTTACAAAAGTCTAAAAATATCATTCGGGTAATACCCCGACTTTGTACACCCACGCACGCAAACACAAAAAAAATTTGCATGCCGCTGTGGGTCACGCAATTTCTCGCTGTTCGCTTCAACTTAATTGTATTTTTTGCACACTCAGATTTAATCCTTTCGACTCGGCTGAAAGTCACTTTAAGTGCGCTGTAACCTTTTATTTTGCCTCGTTCAGGCAATTAACAACATCGCGGGTTATGTATCGAATATTTTTTTGACACTCGGGCGTGAAATATTCAAACACAAAGTAAACGACAAGATGAGCGCAGACAATCATTCTTTTATAAAATGAAAAAATGTTTTATTGGACTGAAATTTTATTTCGAAATGTCGGTGGCGCTTTCGAGAAGTTTTTTTTCCAATCTTTTGCGTTCTTCTCTCTTGATTTCTTCCCGAATTTTTCCGATGTCTGGCTGGAGTGAATTTCTTTGTTTTTGTGCAAAGTTTGAGCGTAAAGTATCTTTAAGTTGGCGATATTTCTGCATTTCTCGTGTGATCAGTTGAAACTCTTTGTCAGAAACAAGATTATCATTCAGAGCTTGTGAGACAGAGCTGTTTATCGAGTCATGTTTTGCAACAGCCAGAGCGAGGATTCTTGAGTGCTTATTAACTTTACGTTCAAGCTTTTTGTTGATAACTGACAGGCCAGTGGAAGCTGCGCCAGATATACCTGCTACTGCTGCAACAGGCACGCCGATAACAATTCCAACACCAGTAAGTGAAGTCGCAACAGCTCCAGAAGACAGAGCTGCCGTCACGGCGCCAAGACAGACCACGGAATAGTGAATAACTTTCCGGACTTTTTTATATTTTTTTAACACAAGCCTGTAATGCTCAGCTTCAGCGGATATTTCTTTTTCAATTTTACTTATTTCAGTCAGCCGAAAATTCTCGGCATTTGTTGGGAGGCTTGGATAAAGTTGTGTTTCTTCGCGATCACCATAAGCAGGGGCACTCGGGAGAACATTAGAAGATGACATGGTCGTATACAATAAAAAAATATTAATTTAATTCTAATTCAAAATGCAGCGGAGCTCCAACAAAGTCAAACTTACTGCCAGTTTTGTCTTTGACGGTCAATGTGACACTGTTCACACTCTGAACAGCGTTGGTTCGACGTGAATTATTGATAAAATTTTGAGGGTAATGAACCAAATCATAAGGTTTCCCGGTTATTGGTACACAAGCGAGAATGTCACTTGGCTTTCCCTTATACAAGTTATTTTCTTTGGAAAGTAAATCGCAGTGAATGTAATAAAAGTCTGGCTTAGTAAAATCTTCAATTCTTGCGTTAGCAGCATCAACAATTGTGTTCTTAAAAAGTTAGAAAGATTTTTATCAAAAGAAAAGCTTTCAATATTTTTTGTTTTTGTTATTGAAAAGCCTCTTTTCAAATCATCCCTTTTTACTGTTAGCTTTTGTTGATCTTTGAACTTATTAGTCAGGTAAGTTGTAATTTCATCAAAATTGTAGTTGCCTGGAAAAAAATCAGCAACATTGTTGCTCACATTGTTTTGTTTAATGCTTATGGAGCCAATTCCTTCCAGATTATGCCAGCTGTTTTGTAACGAGCATGACAGCAGGCTGATAAACCTTGGTTTTTCAATTGGCTGGTCAAAGTAAACAGCTTCCCCGTTGGAACTCGCGTCGATTGTGAGCACAACCATCTTTATAATTATCTTTTGAAAAATAAATCTTTAATATAAAATGGCTCCGCCTATTCCGAGAGCTGATGACATTTCTCAATCAACTTTTCTTGATTCCAAAGAAAGAGATTTTATGAAGTGGATGAAAACCACAGAAGCAACTACAATTTCTGAAGCGGCAAAAGACAATGCGTGGAAACCTTTTCTTGCAAAATATCCAAACGCTGACCGAACAAAATTTGTTGCACAGGTTGAGTTCGCGTACAACCACACAGCAACGGCAGACATTTATTTCAAGGCAGGGCAAGGCCATTTGATAAATGTTTTTGGCTCTGACAGCAAATATTGGAGCCCAGAGATGAAAAAAGCACTGGGGGTGAATCAAATTTCAGGCGGTTTTCCACAACAGCTGTCACCAAGCGGCGCAAAAGGCTCATCTTTGTCAATTCCCGCGGTTGGATTTCACGAAGCCGCACCGAGTTTGAAAAAAATATTTAACAGCAAAATCAACATCTACGTAACACCAGATCAATATTTCACAACGAAATTAAGAGAGATTTTTCAAAAAACAAAACTGAAGCATACATCAGGAAAAGAGTCAAAAAAGTGGCTTGCGGGACCTAACATGGCCTATTGGCCCCAGCAACTTAACTTTGCGGTATGGTGCGCGACAACAGGCAGCGGTATAAGTCGAGATATTTTCGATGAAGAGCACTCAGCTCTTAGCTTGCCACCGATTGTGCGTAATTTTTATCTTTTTCACGTTTATTTCACGATAAGGCGAATATTGTTTCAGATGGGGGGACTTCAGAGCGTAAGCGCCTTGCCAGGCGACCCAACTTTTAGCCAGTTCGACAACAAGTACGACGTGGCTTCGTACAAAAGAATATGTGCTGAGTTCGGTGTCGACCCGTCAAGCGATTTTCGTTTTACAACAGGTGCAAACCACGGACTTGGTGCTATTTATATCTGGATTTCAAGCAATGGTATACAAAAAACTGGAGCAAAATACCCCGATTACGATAAATTTTCGGATGAAGGTGGAACTGCAAGCGACGGTAACCTTATTTATTACATTCAGCCAGATGATTCTGCAGCATCACAGGCTGACTGGTTTTGTGAAAATGCAACGCAAGGGCTTACTCAGGCGGGTTTGTCAAGAATAAACCAGTCAATTGAGGCTTTTGTCTACTGTATTCTGGGTTCGCAGGTCAACGTTCGAAGTAGCATACTTGGAACAGGCGGCCGTGCAAAGGAAGCGCAAAGTGAGTTCCTCGTGTTGGTTGAAGACGCTATAAGGCAACCTGATCTGGCAAAGTCGGTCCAAAGATACCAACTCGCCATCGACCAGGCTAAGGTTCGGCTTAACCTTGCAGTCTGCCCAGGTGCCTGGCTGATGCCCGCTCGTATGGTGATAAACACAGAAAGCGTTGTTGGTTACAATAACCAGCTTAAGCAGGCTGTTGTTGGGATGAAATTAGGAGTGAATGATGAGGTTAATAAAGCTACAAAAAAGCAGCTCTTAAACTGATGGCCGGAGGAAAATCAAAAATCAACCCACCAAACAGCCACCCTTCAAATCCTATACACAAGAGCGCCACAGCAAAAAAAAATCAGGCACCCGCCGCAAGCGCTGCTGAAACACCAGCTAGCAACGCGCAAAGCGCTAAAGCTACGAAGGCCGTAGCCAATGATTCACACGAAATAAACAAAGCAACTGTCGCTGTTGGCGCGGTTGGAGCAGCAGCTTTGCTCTACACCCTTATGCGTTAACGTCTCTTTTTGATGTATTTTTCAACAAGAAAAGCAACCACACCAAGGATAAGCAGCCAGGTGTGCTCTGCAAGAAATCCAATTACTTGACCAGCGGTTTTGAAAAGAAATTTCGCAATCGAGCCAATGAGACCAGGCAGAGCTGATGCTACCTTTGAGCCAATATCACTTAGGCCTTTTCCCAACGCTTTGCCGGTTGCCTTCAACGCGTTTGTAATGGTTTCAATAACAGAACCAATCGTGACACCAGCAGCTAGAAGTATTGCTGTTAATGTCACGCCATGTTTTTTGAAGATCTCTTTGATCCTCTCACGAAGTGGAAGCGCTCTTTCTCTTTCGGCAATCTGCGTTTGCAAGCGTCCAAGTTCCTCGGTTCTTTCCGCAACTCTTTCTTCCGCGGCTTGTTTGTCAGTGGGGGAGGCATTCTCATCCTCTATAACAGCCTGATCTTTCTCGTTTTGGCGCTTCAGCTCGGCTTCTTTCTCTTTTAGATCCTCCAAAGCTCTTGTGTCGTTGAGCCTTTCTTGCAAAGTGTTTCTTTCGCTCTCTTTGGCAGCGAGGCTTGCCCTTAGTTGGCCGACTCGTGTTTGTTCTTTTGCCTTCTGCTTTGCTTGTTTTTCAAGAGCAGCAAGTTTTTTTTTTGAGTTTTCAAAATCCTTTTCAAGATTTTTTTTCAGTTGCTTAAGTCTGCGCAATTCTGATTCATTTTCAACATTTGACCCAAGTTGATCAATCTTGGCTTGAGTTCGCTCGATTCTTATTCTGAGATCTTTTACTTCTTGGGTGACTTTTTCTTTCTGCATGGCAATTGTTTCTGCCTGTTGTAGTTGACTTTCAGCTTCTCTTAATCTTTGGCGCTCAGCTTTTATTTCTTCATTGTCTCTCTCAATAAGTTCTTGTGCCATTGGTCCAAGTTCTTTCCTGATTTCTTTTGTAAGACTTGGATTTAGCTGTTGGTTACCACCTGTACCCCTTTTGGTGGTGAAAAGGTTATATAATTTTTTACCAGCTCCGGCCATTTTTACTTGTAATCTGCCCTTTAGACTGTAAGAAGCTTCAAGATTTGTTGATGAGCTTTCTGGAAACACCCCTTTTAGAGCATTCCATGCCTTTTCGCTCATTGATTGCGCACTGCCAAGCAAAGGTGTTTCTTCGTAGGATGTGTCTGGCAGCCCGCTCTGTTCGTGCTGCATCGTTTGCATTTGAATTTCTTCACCCCCATGGTAGGGTGTGGATGCACTCCCGGGCTGAAATGGTCTGGTTGTGTCGACCTCTTGTTCCTCTTCATCATCGTTATCACTGTTGTGGTCAAGATCTTGGTCCAAATCAGGGTCCTCGTATCCAAACTCACCACCACCTTCCGCCATCACGTAATTTATATATATTTTCAAATTAAACTTTTCAATTTAACAATAAAACCAATCGAGAGATGGCTGCTGTTCAAGAAAACCTTCGACCGGGACGCACAGAGAAAATACTCGGCGCACTGAAAGCCGAGCGCGCGGTAAAACGAATCACTTTTGACCGCACAGAAGCCAATCCAGAGGAAACGTTGTATGTTTCAGTGCCCAAGCTGAACGAAAACGAGGTCATTGTGCCTGGCTCGCTGGCGCTGCGCTTCAACATCGACTTGAGCGGAGGCCATGCCAACAACTTTCTGGTTGACAACGTCAGCCGAGCTCTGGTCGACAAGTTTGTTGTAAAGTACGAAGGCACCGTCGTGCAGGACACGGTGGGCTATGACATCTACAAAATATTTGAGGACTTTTTCCTTTCGCAGGAGGAGCGCGACGACAGGGTGCCAGAGGGCATTCAGAGCGAGGACCTCAACAAAATTCGCTCAAATGCTGGCGATAAGAAAACTTCAGGAGTCGAAGCAGAAAAAAAGCTAAATGAGCTCTATGGTAATAAATACCGAATCCGACTGGATCACCAGATTTTAACTGACCATGGGGCATTTTATCCTCAGGCACTATACAACGATCTTGTGTTCGAACTGAAGCTCGCGGCAGCCGAACATGTGGTCAGAGGCTCAGATACAACAAAACTAAAATACAAGTTGACAAACATCCAGCTGGAGTACGAGATGATAAGAAGCAAGGAAATTGCAGATGAAGCGTTCAGCGCTTATTCGGGCGGCAAAGAGTTCGCTTACGACCACATCCAGCGTGATAAAGTGACGACTTTTGCAAAAGGCTCCGACACACGTCTGAATCTAAGGGTCAACCCGCAGAGGAGGTCCATGAAAGGTATCTTGCTCCTATTTATTGAGCAATATAACAAAGGTGCAAGGAGCTCGGAAAAGTACATTAACCCGGACCTTACAAAAGTAAGCATCACTGTCAACGGCTCGCCAAACATGCTGTACAACAACGGCATCGAAGGAATGGACATTTGGGGAGAAGTTAAAAGATTCTACATGAAAGAAAAAAATAAAACGCAGCACATGACTCTGCAAAAGTTTTACACAGAAGACAAGTTTGGCCTTCTTATTGATCTGCGTTCCATGGCTGACCACTCGATGCACGGAAGCGGCACGCGCCTTGTGAACACAAAGGACGGTGTCCAGCTTGAGCTAGAGAGGAAAGCAAGCGGCTCAGGTAATTTGAACTGCCACATTTACGTAATCAGCGACGCCCAAATGAATATAATTGGCAGGCAGTTAGATTCTGTGCTTTTATAATATAAACGAACGAAGATGGATCCTGCCAATATACCCTTCAACGCCCTCATTGTGGGACCAACGAACTCAGGAAAAACAAGATACGTGGTCAATCAGCTTTGTGGCCCTTTCCGAGGCAAGTTTGACTACATCGTGCTCATCTGCCCGACTTTCGAGCACAACAAGACTTATTATCGCTTTGCTGAGGAAGATATTCGATTTTTTGTTTTCATTTGCGAGCAGCACGAGGTTGAATCTTTGTTAAGGCTTTCAAGATTTCTTTTTGAGGGAACGAACACGCTTATCATCCTCGACGACTGTGCTGCTTCGAAAGATGTAAAAGGAAGAACAGGGGAGTTGGTGAATCTTGCTTTCTCTGCTCGCCACGCAGGTTTGAGCGTATGGGTGTTAACTCAAAAATTGACAAGCATAACATCCTCATTCCGCGAAAATGTTGCGGCAATCGTTTTCTTTTACACCCCCTCTGCCAAGACCACGAAGGCAATCTTTGAGGATTACGCTGGCGAACTTGCCAATGAGGATTACAAAGAAATCATTTTAAAGCTAAAAAAAAATAAGTTTTCGCATCTTGTCATTTCTCATCGCCACCCTTACGGCACAAAATTTTTTTATTGAACATATTTTTTAGAGTAATAAATGGCTGACCCGTTCGCAACAACCTCACCCGATGCTGCATGTGAACAAGAATTAGCATTAGCTTCCGTAATGGAACTGCTTGGATCTGAACCAGAAAGTACAGAAAGCGCAATGGACACCAGCTTAATTCAAGCGGCTATGCAAGGACCAAACATTCCTGCTTTACGCGAGAAGCTTGCAATCCTTGTTTCAACAGGCAAGTCCAAAGAAGCAATCGGTGTGCAGCTGACACACGAGCAGGTGAAGCGCTTGACAGATAAAGAAGTTGAAAAGTACTTCAAGAGATATGAGGAATACGTTGGCACCAAGACAACGGAAAATCTTATTGACAGCCCGCTAACTCTTTTAACAAAATTAGCAAGTCTGTTTGTGCCCATGAAAAATATTGAAGCTTTACAAAAAGAGCTTAAAAATGACTACATTATAAACAACGAGCTTTCCAATCTTGTCGGCAGTTTGTCTTTCAATTACGGCAAGCTTCTTGCTCCTGCTTCTGCCGCTTTGATAACAGCCAAATATATTGATTACGACTCAGCAAGTTCATCAAAAAAAGAAACACCAACTACTGAGGATTTTTCTGAGGATTTTTCTGAGGATTTTTCTGAGCAATGCTAAGAAAATGCTAAGTAATTACTGAACAATGCTCATTAAATGCTGACCAAAAACGTTTGCTAAGCATTTTTCATTTAAATATTAATTTTTTTGTCATTATATAATGGCCGAGCTCGAACAACGTGAATTGGAAACTCCTGTTTCTACCTCTTCTCCTGTCACTTCAACAACTCCTGCAACAAAGCCTGCCAAAAATCCAAAGCGAGTGGTTGCTGGCAAGCTTGCAGCTGAAAAAACAAAACAGGCTCGTGAAGCACAGAAAAAAGCTGCTGTCGAGGCTGCTGCAATAATTGCAAAAGAAAAGGAAAAGAAATCTGCATCTGCTAAGCGAAGTGTAACTTCGAGCCCTTCGGGCACGCCCGTGGAACCAGCTCCGACCGAGCCTCAGCCGCAATCAAGCGGTCTCACCACAAATCAATGGATATCTTTGCTTGGTATCGGCGTTGCAATCGTTACAACTTATGTGAAACGCGAAGACATAAAAGCCTTTATAAACGAAAAAAGAAGTCCAACATTTAAAGCTCCGCCAACTCTTATAACTGATGACACACCAGGTACAGCAGAAAGTATTGGAAGGGTTGCAACGCGTTCTTCAGACACGCGCCAAACGGGCTCAAAAAGAGGAATCCGTAGTATGGATTAAAAAAATTATTAAATAAATTCCATTTAAACATTTTCTATTTTTAAGTAAACGAAATACTATGACCACAACAAGTTCATACACTTTGTCTGACCGATTGGATTTTGGAAACTTTTTTGTGCTTTATAAGCTAAAATGCTTTGAAAAAGGGTGCCCTGGGGGCACCGGAGCTTCGCTCCATAAGGCACAAGCAACAGATGCTTTGAAAGAGGGAAAAGCCTTTTTAAACCGGTTAGAACCAGAAAAATTAAAAATTTTTTATGCAATTTCTGAAAAATCTGTAGAAAGTTTAAACTTTTGGTATGAGGCTTTAAAAGATCTTAAAAAAAAGTATGAAAAAAGAAAAGATATAATTGAAGAAGCAAACAGTTTGGTGCTTGATGAAACGGAAAAAACCTTTTATTCTGCGGTTGATGATGTTGGTTTAACCAGCGAAAGTTTTTAAGCAAGTGATTTCTGTGTTACTTTCTGACTTTAGCAATTAACTTTTTTTTTCTTTATTAGAGCTCTTTGATGAGATTAATGCCTTGGGCACCCTTCGACAATCCAAAATGCCATTAGACCTCGCAAACAAAGAGGAATCCGTCCGATGGATTAAAAAATTTCTTTTGAACATTTATTTTTCATTTATTATACCGACAATGTCCAAAACAATGACCGACACAATGCCAGACACAATGCCCGACAAAATTGAGATTGAAAAAGCATTGAAAAAATATTGCGAAATGCGCTATGAACTTGAAAATGATGTTTTACGTTTTAAAAGGGCTTATGAGGTTTTAAAAGAAATTGCAACCGCGTGTGAAAAAATAGAAAATGAAGAAGAAAGAAAAGAGAAGCTTGAAGAAGTTAGAAGTTTGCAAGATGAAAATTTAAGGCTTCAAGATAGAAGTTCAGTGATGCTTTTTGAAATGACAAAAAAAATGGCTGCTTTAATTCAGTAATTTTCAAATTAAAAGCAAGCGATTTTCTAATGTATGCCTTTACCAATTAAAATTATTTTTAATTTAAAGATTTATTTTTATTTTATATCAAAACGCCATGTCGGACAACAAGCTCGTGAAAACACTCATGGATGCCGCCACTCTTACTGGCCTAGCCGCCGGAATCGGCTGGGCTGCCAAAAAAGTTGTGAAAGAAAACTTCACATCCGACCCAAGCGGCAGTTTTATGAACTATGTAAAGTTCACAGCCGTCATGGCTGGCAGCGTTGCACTTAAACAGTATCTCGAGGACCAGAAAATCCTCCCCACCAATTAAAAAAAAATTCGCATAATATAAGAACAAAGACACACAATGGCAAGCATCGCGATTATGGCTGGCGGAGCTATCTTGAACGCTGCTGCTTTCATTGGCGGCAATTACCTTGCTCGAGCTTTGGGTGGTGGAGATGACGCCGCTTTGAAAGAAAAAGAAAGGCACGACAAAGCTCTAGAGGCTTACCAGGCAGCTTACGCTAAATACTCTCGAGACCGCACCAAGCTCCTCGACTGGATAGAAACCAACGCGGAAATAAAAGAGCAGGCCAAACAGAACTTCACAAACACTGACTACGCTTTCAAACTCTACAACCAGGCACATCCTGACAAACAAATGATTCCTCCGAAAGAACCCAAGTTCTCTGATTTTTATCAGCCAAGCGAGCAGCAGAAACAAGGTGAACTGATGTTTGTTGGCGCAGGCGCTCTTGCTCTTGGGTACGCTGCCTTTCGGTTTCTTTAAACGTTTCTTTTTTTTCTTGTATACGCATGGATGCAAAGATCTCGAAAGTCTACTATAGCCCCCAGGGCTACTGGAAGGGAATTGCTGCGATAAAAAAATTAGCCGAGGCTGCCAAGGTTTCTGAAGATGCCGCAAAAAAGTGGCTAGTTAAGCAGGCCCTTTGGCAGATCTACCTTCCGGCACCACGATACGTTCCTCGCCCAAAATTCGATGTTTCTTCTCCAAACGCGGTCCACCAGGCGGACCTTCTTTTTCTGCCACACGACAAACTGCCGCGAGGGCGAAAAGTTTACAAATACGCGCTGACTGTTGTTGACGTTGCCAGCCGTTTCAAAGAGGCCGAGCCTTTGACCTCCAAAGATTCAACTGAGGTTGCAAAAGGTTTTCAGACAATTTACAGGCGAAGTGCACTAAAATGGCCACAGATGCTGCAAGTTGACCCTGGTCGCGAATTCATGGGAGCTGTTACTAAAGAAATGGAAAATCACAAAACCTATATTAGACGCGGGCGTGTTAATATCCACAGAGATCAAGCTATTGTTGAACGTTTTAATCAAACACTGGCAGGGCGCCTGTTTGGTTATCAGTACGGTGTCGAGATGAACCTGCCATCTGGCCAGCGGTCGACAGCGTGGGTAAAAAGGCTTCCTGAAGTCGTTGCCGCTCTGAACAACGAAGTTACCAGTCTTACTGGGAAAAAACCTGCTACTGCAATCAAAGAAAAGGCTGTTTCGTCCAAACCGTCCTCAAAATATACAAGGCCTGTTGGCAAGAAAGAAAAAAAAATACCCTCTCTCGTTAATGTGCGCTATCTCTACCAACCTGGCGAGCTAGAAGGCGGCGTAAAAAGGGCAACAGATCCGATTTGGTCATTAAAAGTCTACAGCATCGAAAGGTCTGTTACTAAACCTTATCAGCCAGTGCTTTATTACTTGCACGATGGTCCAAAGCGCGGCTTTGTGCGTGAAGAATTGCTTATTATTCCTCCAAATACACAGTTACCACCAGAAAAGCTATAAACGTTCTGTTTATGTCGGCTTTGTTTCGCAAAACTTATACCCGTAAGCATTTGTATGTATCCCATCATCCGCTATCCATCGCTTTGAGTCAAAAGGCGACAGCGAGACCTTGTTGAGATGCATTCCGTAAATCTCATGACCCTCGCTCCTAAGTATGTTCATTCCATGCCATAACTGCTTACCGCTAAGCGCTTCGTTATAATCTTCATGTTCAATTTTCTTCTTTACAACGCTCTTTTTTACACCCTTTGCTTTTTTGATTTTTTTTTCGTCCACTTTTATCGTGTTACAGCATTTTGACACGCTTGCTTTCGGATGTTTCTTTTTTATTTTTTTGACCAATTCTTCGTCGTTTGCCATTATTGCCTGCATTTTTTTTTCCTTCGCAGGTGCACTCTTTTATTTTCGCCTCAGGGAAGTCTTTCTTTATTTTTTCAATTTCATTTTTGCTTTCACCTTCCGTCATTATCGAGTACATTTTGGGCCTCAAACAAACACACTCTGATATGGGGGTTCCTGCGCATTCGTCTTTCATTTTTCCCAAGACCTTTTTGTTTTCGTATGAATGGAGTGGATGCTCTTTTGGGTAGTCGCTTGTATCATACAGAGTTTTGTTCCATTCCATGTCTTCGTAGATGTCCTCTGTTTCGATCTCGAGCAAAAGGCTGTCTGTGTCCGTATACAAGAGCTCGCAACGTGGACCGTATACCTTTTTCAGATGGTTGTAAAAGAAATCATACATTAGTATCTTGCTGTTGTCAAGGATAGTCATCCCAGTGTAGACAGGCTTATTAAGAATAAGCTTGCTTTTGCGCATGTCTATTCCAACCAGATCGTAAGAAAACATTACATGCCTTGAGTACAATGGGCTTGCAATCAATTTTCGTATTTTGTTTGTTTCATTGCTTCGCGCAATTTTTATGTCAACGCGGTTACGCAGGTTTTCCATTGTTTTTCCGAAAACTGAGTTGTTCATTAGCTTGTAAAAGTTCTTTTCAAAGTCGTTTTTTGCTTTTTTCCGGAATTCTGTGTTCATCCGGATGTACGGCTCCATCCAGCATTCTTGTTCGAACTCCATTACTTTGTGAACTTTTTTTAGTTTCATGCCCTGCTTAATATAAAACTGCAAGTTTCGGTAATGCACAACATAGTTACTTTTGTCCTCAAGAGTCAAAACAAGCTTTTCGCTGTCTGGCGGTTTCAGTTCCAGCTTATTTTTTTTGGTAATCAGAATAAAGTTCCTCGCTTATTTTCTTTTTTCTGGTGCCAACGGATAGCTGTTGTGAGCGTCGTGCAGTTCAGCAGGGTATTCAAGGTCTACCTCCAATATCCAGCCAGTTTTTGCAGACTCCTTTTTCCTCATGATTTCTTTTTCAGTCGGCATAACTCTTTTCCATCTAAAACCACTTTTTGGCAGTGGCTTGCTCATTGCCCACCCATAAAGGTTGTTCGCATCAAGGTACATTATGTATTTTTTTGGCTTGCTTGGATCGTAGCCTTCAACATAAGGATTGTTTGCCTTTGCGTATCTCTTGCTAACCATGGAAATACCTCCTCTTATTCCCCTTTCGACAAAGAGATGCATTTCTGAGTCTGTAAGGAGCTCAAGCTGCACGCCTGTCTTTTTCAAGAGTGCGTCCCAAGAAAGGCCAGGCGATGTAAAATAGTGAGCTGGATCGAGGCCATAGTTTTCTTGGCATATATTTCGAAAGTTCTCAAAAACATCAGCCAAAAGAGTTACGTCAGTTTTAACGTACAAATTGTGGTAGTCGCCCAGCGTTTTGCATCCAAAAGCTTCCCATACCCTCTTTGCGTGATCGTACTCTTCGTCTGTTATGTGCTCGTCGTTTAGCTTGCTGTAAAACTTTTCTTTTTCAGGCAAACTTGTTTCGCTAAATCTTTCCCATGAGTCCATGTACTCGTACGGATAGATCCCCTTTTGTAAAGAAGTTCAAAATTTTGTGAAGAAAGAGATTTTGTTATTTTCAATGACTCCTTCGGTGTTGCGCTTACAAGTAAATCGAGGCTTCCTTGTAGAAAGTTCAAGCTGTCAATGAAACGCAGACCTCCTACTGAAAATGTGATGTATTTCTCCATGTTGTTGGCGACGCATTTCACCTCTTTATGTGTCGCTTGCGACAGCTTTGACATCGCTTGCATTAAATGGTGCGCATCATAGCCCCTCAGGTTGTGAAATACAACTGGTATTTGGTCCGTCTTTGGTTTTATTCGCATTTTCAGGTTGCATGCGTTGTGCGCTGCTCCTCGAAACTTGCCTGTTATGTGGCAATGGTCTTTTACTGCATCTCTGAAGTTTTGCCTGAGCAAAGGTTGCCCACAGCATAAGCAGTCATCTTGTTCTTCTGCAGCTTCTTTGTGCTCTTCTTCTGTCAATCTTTTTAGCATGAGAAACGAACTGTAAAGCGAACTGTCATTTTCTTTCTTTACATCGTAAAAACATTTTTTGTGCCATTGCCCATCATAAGTGTATTTTACAAAACAGTAATGCTGAATTAATCCTGACTCTATTAATATAAGGTTTATACGAGGAATTGTTTTTTCTTTTTTGCTTATTCTGTGCACAATCACACGATTGTCTTCCCAGCCGAACACATTTATTGCGAGGTTGCTGTTTTGCCTCTCGAGTTTGTCAATCTGTTTTACAGGTGTGGGGAAATCGATGCCTCTGTAGTTAATTCCGTCGTTGACCGGATATTTGCTTGGCCTTTGAAGGTTTTTTCCGTACCTTGGAGGAAAAAGTGCAGCTCTCAAAGCCCACTTCAAACATTCGTTATCCCTGTTTTGCATGTTGATTATTGCTTTCTTTTTTGCCAGATTGGCTGGGAGAGGTAAGTAAGTTCCTCCGCGCAATGGCTGATAGCGTGCAACATTTACGTACGCTTCGGTTATTCTTTCAATAACCCAGCCTGAGCCGCGCTCTGACCAAGCCTCAATTTGGCCCTTTGCTCTTTCAATAAATCTATCGAACTCTTGTATTATCTGTTGTTTATTATTTTCGTTAAAAACGTGCGGTTCTCTTTCTTTAAAATAATGCTTCATCTCTTGTGTTACACCAGTCTCAAAGTTTTCTTTTGTGAACTTTATTTGCAACCCAAAGCTTACTTTTACGCTTTTCAAATCTCTTATTTCATTCTTTACCAAATTAACAAACTTTCCTTTTTTTTTCTTTTGAAAGACAAAAAGGTCTTTGCTGGCACGGCCACCCTCTGGTATGGCAATTTTCCACACGCGTAGCCATTCATTAAAATCGGATTGGGCCAGTAAAAAAGTTTCGTTTCTTTGTGGATTTCTTTGAAATTCACGGAGGTTTTCCTCCATCATAGCTTGCAAAACTTCTGACGAATATCTTGCGGCAGCCATCTGTTGTATATACCAAAGAAAAATATTTGTTCAATTGAAAAATGATTCTGGCACAGCAAGGCAGCTTGAGATTTGTGAGCGCTCAAGCCGCAGAGATTTTGGGTGCCGCTCGCGATTTTTGCACACATAGACGGTGGTGGTTTTGGTCACTAATCTCGACAAGGAGCGAGGCGAGCTCGGGCGAGCCCGGGCGAGCCGAGCGAGTTGTCGCGATTTGTGCCAAAACCACCACCGTCTATGTGTGTACATATAACGGCAAATGCTCTAATGTCACGAACGTAGGAGTCGTGTAGGCCCGTCACCTTTCTTTACCACATACTGCCCCCAAATTAAAACAGTACCCTCAGAAAGAAGTCAGAAGCAAATAAGGTCGAAAGACCGAATTTAAACATTTAACGGCAAATATTCTAATGTCACGAACGTAGGAGTCGTGTAGGCCCGTCACCTTTATTTACGATTGACTGTTGATTTCTGGACGGGCCCCGTTCTACCTCGTGCGAGCAATACAAACGACTGCACTCAACAGACGTCAAGTAGTGGAAAGAAAGAAACATATGCACACGACTCATAGCATCAATCCCGATGTTTTAGTAGGGGTTTGCACAACGAACATGTGCTATACTGCAAAAACATCTCCACGCTAAAACAGACCATAGAGTGCTCAAAAAAGCTAGAAATATGCCGTCGAAGAAACACACAAGAGCTTCAAACACAGATTGTTTCGCTCGCTAAACCGTTTAGTTTTATCCGATTTACAAGCGCTTGTTTTACAAGTCCGCGTTCTACAAGTCCGTGCTTAACAAGCCCTCGTTTTACAAGTCCGCGTTTTACAAGTCCGCGTTTTACTAGTCCTCGTTTTACAAGTCCGCGTTTTACTAGTCCGCGTTTTACTAGTCCGCCTTTTACAAGTCCGCGTTTTACCTGAGTCCGCGTTTTACTAGTCCGCGTTTTACAAGTCCGCGTTTTACTAGTCCGTGTTATACTAGTCCGCGTTTTACAAGTCCGCGTTTTACTAGTCCGCGTTTTACTAGTCCAGTCCAGTCCTCGAAATACAGTATGCCAAAACTCCCCGCCCTCTAAAGATAAGTCCTTGACGGTTCTTGTCGTTTTTCGGTGCCTATTCATCTTCGGCATCTTTCTCATCCACCTCTCGTTCTGTCCTGTGTCTGTCATCACACGAAAGAAAAGCTGATTCTCAAAAAATCTGCCACAAAAGGAAATTGACAAAAACAATATGAAAACCATATATCGAAAGTTTCTTATTCTAAAATTTTATCATACGTCTTAATTCAGAGCTACAAAGAAGTTCCTCCTTTTGAGTTATTGATACTGTTCTTACAGTACCTCTTTCCACTAGCGAAATTTTACAAAATTCCTTCGCGGCGAAAAGGTAGCGCGAATCCAGAACAGACTCCAATCGAGAGTGGGTTAATTCTAGATTACTATTAATTAACTATTACAACATTCATTTTTAAAATAGTTTCCCAAGCCGACTAAGCTAACTAAACGTCGAGTGTATCTTTCAGTAAACAAAACATGCCGTTATGACGCCGGAAATCCAGCTCACGCATACTATACCCCGTGACTCACGCAAACCTCCGACTTACGTGCTACTACAGTCATTCCTTTCTAAACATTTTTTTTTTACCACCACCGTACCTTTCTACCCAAAAAACTCATGAAACCGCCCGGTTTTAACCTGTTTTAACCTTTCAAAAATTAGAGCGTTCGAAACTAAATAAGATCCGTAATCACAAACAACATACAGCCGTTTACCAGCACTCTTTAAAACTCCTGAAACCCTTCAAAATCAGGCAAAATAAATCTTTGAAATAACCTTTATCAATGTTTCTTATTTTTTATTCAGTTCTATAAAATGCCTTTCATACACTACCGTCAAACAAAAATTTCAATTTCCTCAAAGTTTCAAGACAAAAGAATAACAAATATTTCGTGCACAATGTAATTTGATTAAGCCAATATTATCACGTCTAAAAATACTTCAAGCAATTCAGTGAAAACCCGTTTTTTTTTCGTATCAACGAAAACCACTTTCGAATAATCAATACATGAAAATAACAATAAGATCAAAAGGAAGAAAGGAACCTTTCTAATTATTTGAAGACTTTCAAAGCCGTGATATTATGCATCCAATCCGCGATAAAATTTAATTACAACAAAATCCAAGTTCTCATTTTGAATTCCATTTTTTTCAGTTGATACCTTTATCCAACTTGTGAAAAATTCCATTTAAGTTCCCATTAATACTGTACATTCCCAATGTTTTGCTCAGGTCTTCAGAAGCGTCTTACTAACCAAATCTAAAATAATTCCAAAACATGCTGTACAAACATTCTACTCTTTGTGACAAACGACTTGACGACCAATTGTTCAGAAATGAAAATCGACACAGTTCTTGCTAAATAAAAAAAAAGTTTTACGGCGGAGTCAGGCTCAAAAAATATACCGCAAGATCACACCCCCATTCATAGTCAGAAACCAGCAAACCATCTAGTTTGCTAAAAAAAAAAAACACTGCGTGACATCAATGACGTTACCTTTTTCATTTACAAAAATAACTTTAACTTGTCAAAGTAAGTGCAATTTCACAATGGTGAATATCAGTACAGTATGGGGCCCAGTTCTCGGCCGGGTCCAGTTCTCGGCCACTTTGTGTTTAACGCGTTTTTTCACACTCCAGTTGAATCAAAAGAAAAAGGTATTTCCTTCAAACGATAGACTGATTCATGTGCTTTAAGTATCTTGAGTTTGATCGTTCAATTCGATATAGAAAGCTCACACGTCGAGTTTACGCGGAGGTAGGTGAATTTGCATTCCCGAAAAAGTTGTTTGTTTACGGCTCCAAATTCATGGATGTAGTTAAATTCGTATTTTATCCAAAAGCCCCCACCATACGAGCTAATTTTTGGCATGTGAAACGTAGAATAATTCAGCTTTCTGCTTTAGTTAACTTTTCGTTGAACCGTTGTATTTTTTGGTCTTAATTTACTTCGAAATTTTTTCTTGCGACGTTTGCGTATTTGCCAGTTCTCGGCCACCCTGCTCGCTATCACAGCTTAGCGCTTGGTTTTTAATATAATTTCATCTGCTGCTGCCAGAATGAAAGAAATAAATGTTTTAAAAATAAAGTTCAATCTTATCTCTAAGTTTTGAGCTGACTCTTGTCTTGTCTATTATTTCTACAACACCTAAATCTTTCAAGACCTTTTCACTGCAAAATAAACCATCTAAATGCACGGGTCACACAATGCGGTTTTGCCAGAACCTGCACATAGGCAACTAGGCGCGTTAAAATCCTTCTTTTCTAAAGTAAAACAAAGCATCATAAAAATAATTTGGGATCGATATAGTATAAATAGGTTTACAGAGTGATTTTATGACTGTGAAAATTAATTGAGCATTTTTTTACAGACAATTACGCACAAGCTTTTTAGTGGCCGAGAACTGGGCCAAGGTGGCCGAGAACTGGGCCCACAAATGGAGCTTTTATTTTTATTATTGCTCGGGCAAATTAATTTTTGACCGGTCGATAGCTTTACACCAAAAAGCTGAATAATGTAGCTAGCTCTGGGAGAAATTTCAAGTTCCTGCGGTTCTTCTGAGGTAAGAAATACAAGTTTACGTCAAAAGTGGCCGAGAACTGGGCCCCATGCTGTACTTTGCCCCGTAAGCTTTTTTCTCTGTCCTTCCGCCGAAGCAAAAAAACACAACCTGATTACACATTAACCCAAAAGTCGACCAAGTGTGCCTGCAACGATTTCATGTCAAAACTAAAATGAAAACCATTGCGGTATGCGTCACCCGTAGCGGTTTTGTAGCAACCCCAAGCTATCCCCGTCTTTTTGGCCGCGCCAGGAGACTACGCTCTAGGACGACCAAAGGGTAAACTATAAATCGGCCACGCCCGATTAATAAACGAAGGCAAAGGAACGAAAAAAGCACACACCAAAGCACAGTCGAAAGTATTGATGGATTTCCAGCTCTGAGCCTGTTATCATTTCACCGCTGTTGTTGTGTTTATAATAACGAGAAACAAAAATAGCAGTTCCCGTCGCGTGGCCGAAACACGAACGGCCACTATATTAACGACGTTTGGTGGCGGACTAAAACTCTACTGCCCTGGATAAAACCCTGTTATACTTTCCATGTCATTTTCGTTATTATTCTAACTTCGGGTACACGTTTCGGCCATTTCTTCAAACAAAACACGTTTGTGCGATTCCAAAATCGACGCCATATTGTTCTGCATGAGATCGAGGCCACGTGTACAATGCATCGTGGGGGGGGGGGGGGGGGGCAAATGCGTGTCTATAAATGCATACAAACATCGCCGAAATTTGAGAGAAGGCTTCCAGATTAGGAAGCGTTCTTCCTTCGTCGAACCCAATTAATTCGTATTTTGAGGCATTTTGAGGCCATTTGTACCAGGGGGGGGGCGGGGGAAGAAACTCCCTTTGTTACACGACTGAAAAAGGGGTCATAGCGGACTAGCGGTGCCGGGCAACCGAATGTGCGCAGTGGCTATCGAATGGTTGCTAAGGGCACAGTGAATAGCTTGACAAAGTCATTGTCTAGTTCGCATGTCTTGGTCTTGACCGTGCACAAAACACAATAGCTATTTGCATTTTGTTTGTTCTTTTATAGTTTGCCGGACATCACAACAACAAACAGTGATAACGGTGTCCAGTCTGGCTTGCGAATTATACCAATTAAAAATAACTCCAATGATTCTGAAATGATTTACCATTTTTTGGTTGTTAAATGTCAACCGTGACCAATTTTTCGCTTGGTATTCCACGCCGCCAAAACATTCTCAGTGACGTGAAACATCAGGTGAGAAATCAGTGACGTGAAACATCAAACGCAAACACCGCCACTATTCGCATTTCACACGCATGCAGTCTTTGATATTTAAATCTTTCTGAGAAAACAAAACTTTGGGTAATGTCTTTCTTAGCAACGGCTTGATTGATTTAGACTCGCAGCATTTCCAGGCACTGCTATGTCTCCAAAGAAAAGTGTCGACTTTCTCCACCCCCCCCCCCCCCTCCCCCTGATTTGTACGAATAAATTTCAGGCATGCGCTTAATTAATTCGTATTTGACTTTTTTCTTTTTAAGCGATGGCGTGACATCGCTTTTATGCCATCGCACGATCGGTTGTTTTGTTTTTGGCCCGATCGAACAGAAATCAAGTTTAACTTAACAAGAAGCGCCGCGTAAAACACAAAAGCAAAATACTTCTGTGCAGTTAGAATGGAAAACTACAATGTATGAACGAAAGAGACTTATTATATATGATGGAATTATTAGACTGAGTAGACAGAAATTTCTAATTCTTAAAATACAAAGGGCCGCTGTGAGCAAGAGACCGTTTGACCTTAAAAGCTTGCTCGCGCGTATCGTATGTCGTTTATCCGTGATATCACACTGCAGTATAACGCAATCTTTGTTGAGACAACATAGGGAAATCTAAATAAATAATAAAAATATTAAATAAATATTACTGTTGTTCAATTGAGCAAATCTACGAAGAAAATGTATTATTTGCATCCTTGGTCTGTGAATTCATAACAACTGCATTTATTTGAATTCCATCAGATCCTCGGACTATACTATTTATACAATCACTAACATTGCTTCTTATGTTAAAAAAAATGTAAGATGCAGTTAGATAACAGTCTTTTCGACACACAAGGTGTCAGCTACTATTATTTACTTTAAGTTTTCCTTAAAATTATGTAAGACCCCTCGTGAAACGCCATCGCTTCTGCATGCATCGCGTGCCAGTTATTTTCTATGTCACCTTTATTGCAATTAGGTGTATCTCTTATTTATAGAATTAGTGGTAACCACAGGTTAGAAAGTGCGGGCCTAGATTCACCTTAGGTTTAAGATGTGGGAAATAAGCTGAGAAGGTACTGGGAAGAGAGTGCGTAATTGCCCCCGCAGGGTTTTGGCCTCTGGGCCATTTAAGAAATGGCCGAGGAGTCATCATAGAAGTCCCCGGGATAAGGGATTTTTAAAAAATGAAAATATATGAAGAAATATACAAGAAATCCCGATTTGAAGAAACTAGGCGCGTACGGTGGTCTCGGTTAATTGTGCGACAAGCATACATACATACATACTTTATTCGTCCCAAATGGGCTTTTCAGAATAA
Source organism: Oculina patagonica (assembly GCF_052425735.1). Taxonomy (NCBI): domain Eukaryota; kingdom Metazoa; phylum Cnidaria; class Anthozoa; order Scleractinia; family Oculinidae; genus Oculina; species Oculina patagonica. The sequence goes on from NC_135758.1 coordinate 15,320,191, forward strand.
AGAGATACACAAGTAACTTAAAAATTAATCAACTATTAAAATGTAATTAAAACAAAGGTAAAACAATTAGGTCTCTAAAAAAATTTGAAATTAAGCTCCTCTTCAGGCAAGGCAAAAGGGATTTTGGGTGTTTCGCCGCCATACTGCGAGCCACAAGCTGAAGATTTGCGACTCAAACGTCTTAAAATTTACAGTTCAAGGCTAAGTTCGCTGAATTGAAATACTCATTTCTTAACCCGGATTTGTCAAACACAAATCACAACAGACCGAAAGACTTAGTCACAATTAAAACAGACTACCCAGCTACAACCGAGATTTGCCAATTCTTGGCGAAACACACTCCAGAGATTATATTTAATTTAATATTAACTGAGATCAATTGTAAAAGAGATTTTGCAAGAGGTATTGAGTACTGAGAGTCGCGAGACGCTTTCATCAAAAGAGGTCACAGGGTCCCCAGGCTCACGCTTTGACAACTCGGTCAAAATGGCGGCTTCAAAATTATAAGGATTTGTGTGAAACATTATAGGAAAATAAACCGCTAGTAAAGTTCACATTTCACATCATATGTTGCCTATCTGATGTTCTTGACTGTTCTAAAGCATTTAAACCCTATTTAACCGATATTTTTAATTCTAGTTTACTCTTACCTTAATTAATGCAAGGGACACTTCCGACGCTCGATAAACACCACTGTTCGATAACAAGAAGCCAAAAATTGCTTTTAATTTCATCCGCTTATTCCAAAACTCCGCACGGGCATAGTTCGAAGACCATTCTTTTACTACAGCAAATTTTTGATACGCCTGCCTTTCTCTGCGATTTAAGAATACGGAAAAAATAACCGTGGTTTGCCAACTTTTGGCTTTCTCCAACACCTTGAACCAGAGAGAGTGGACGGATTTTTAATTAGCCTTGCCTTTCACGTGCAGCCTCACGCTATGATTGGGTGATAGTTGTCAGGGCGACGACACTTTATTCCCGAAGGGGAGGGAGGCAAACGAGACTGTCGAGGCTGCTCTGCCTTACACATGTACACTGGCCCGAGCTCCCACAGGGTAATTTTGCCTCACATGCAATTCTAGACTCACATGTGTGCCGAGAGGAAATTTTGCAAATGCCTTGCGAATTAAATTCGTCGCAATTAAAAACAAAACCACAGGCTTGCCATCCTATGTTTGTGACATATGTTTAATTTGTACACGCTATTTTGTGGATTTGTTGAGTGAACTAGTGAATATAAGTTTGAAGAAATGTTCATATAATTCAGTAAAACATAAGAAGTCGAGGTGCAAATTATATTTCCAGTTCACGTTGTCTTCGGCTTCGCCGTCGTGATTTCCGAACAGTACTCCTTTGGGGTACCCCAGAGGACATTTCGTGGTGGAACACGTTTTGCTTTCTGGGGAGAGCATGGGAAATTATTTTGACCAAAACTTAGGATGGTAAGCCTGTGACAAAACAAGCCACGACAGCAACATCATCAACAATGTAACGAAGCAAAGGGCAATAGCTCTGAACGTTCGTTCAGAACAGTCGTGTTTATCGTGCGTCGGAAGTGTTCATGCACCCTTGCATTAATTCAGGTAAGAGTAAACTATAATTAAAAATATCGGTTAAATAGGGTCAAGTTACATCACATAGACAACATATGATGTGAAATGTGAACTTTACTAGCGGTTTATTATATTTTCTTTCAATTTGTTTTTTCCTATAATTAACAATAATTCGCCTCAGGCTCAGTGATTATTCAACAACAATCACTGAGCCTGAGGCGAATAATTGTTTTAGTATAATTTTCAGAGGTGAATATCAAGAACTGCAAAATAACAATAGAAAACACGAAAACAACAAACACAAGTGCTCGCTTGCATACGTGTAAACAAGTTTAAATCATCGATTGAAATCGTAATTTACACTCAAGTTTTAGCAATAAAACGGAACAAAACAAACATTACGAAAAAGATAGATATCTGGTACCTTTGTTTAATCGTTGTGACTTCTGAGCAATTGTGTGAATCCTCTCGAAATTGCTAGCTCTGGTGAGAAGAGAACTAAATAATGTTTTGCCAGTCGGACTGAGTACATGGCCGCTAGCGATTAGGCTATATATTATTTTTTTTTTCTGTGTGTTGTAATAAAAAATAAATAAATAAATAAATAAATAAAAATGGCCGCTAGCGATCTCCAAAACCACCGTGTTTACGATCAATTCTAATGCCTTGAAAACCATCTCTTGATAATATTTTCGGTCAAAAAGCCCTGGTAGTTAATTTGCAAAATTCCCAATGTTTTAAATATCTAGGACTTGGAGTGATTTCTTTTAAATGAGAGAAATTTTCATTCAGCAAATGCCACCATGTTTACTGGCCTAGATGGCAAACGTGGCATGGCTTAGTAGCCAAACCTTGAGGTACTATATTCACCGCCTAGCGCAGTGAATATTGCGACTTATTATTCAACAGATGCGCGCGCTCCCCATATATGGTCAAAATGTTAACGATATCTGTCATCCGTACATAACAGATATCCTGCGATATTCGTAGGTTGCGAAGATTCGTCCGAAATCTTGTAAAGCGCTGCATAATTACAGTTTTTCTATGTGCAAAATGTGTTTCGTTGACAATTTGTTGAATAATAAAACAATTATCCTGCTCAATCTTTCGGAATATCGTCTGATTTTAGCCTACTCGGCCTACGGCCTCGTCGGCTAAGTATCAGGCGATATTCCGCGCGATTTCGCAGGATAATTGTTAAATAGTCCGAGCTTCTCGACCAATCAGAATTGAATTCACCTCTGCAAATTATACTAATGTTTCATACAAATCCTTATAATTTTGAAGCCGCCATTTTGACCGAGTTGTCAAAGCGTAAGCCTGGGTTCCCTGTGGAGTTATCGGGAGTTCGAGTTAAAAACAAATGACCGGAAATATGAAAAAAAAACGGTGTTGACTGATTTTCTATTCATACAGTATAGACCAGTGTACATTTTTTAAAAACAAATTTAATTAGGGTATAGAGAAGCAAAAAGATAAAGGAACAATATATTTCACTTTTTTTTTTAAATCACTGTATAAACCAGGTTTCAAAGAGATCAGCGTCTAGGGCTTTCCACAAGTTGCTCGGCAATTTTTTGGCAACTTTTCGTATTCGAGCAACGTTTTCCCCTTCGAGCAACTTTTTTCTCTCGAGCAACTTTGAGCAATTTCCAGACCGAAGATCTCCGAAGATTCAAAGGCCATACGAACGTTTCCGGAGATTTACGAAGTTTGCCGAAGATTTTTTTAAGGAACATCTGAAGACGTTTCAACTTTCTGCTCATTCTGCATTAAAACATTACAAACTCGTCAGGAAACATGACGTCATCGTTATCTTCACGATTTTTCTCTGTTAAAGAAAACCTTGTAATTTAACAAATTTTCCCTTTAATATGTTATTTAGATACTTCTTTTGCTGTATAATTGCAGAAAACTGCTTAGAAAGCTTACCCTCAAAGGGAAATTAGCCTATATTTAGAGACAATCCCTTGATTAGAAGCAGCGTTTGGATTTTTTGGAGCAACGTTTATAATCAGAAGCAATATTTTTGGATTTTTGCAGCACTTTTGTGAGAAATTACGGGCAACTTTTTGGGAAATCTCGTGCAACTTGTGGAAAGCCCTAACAGCTACTGCTGTTGAGTTTATGCGATTTACTTTTTAGAAATATGGTCAGTTAATTCGTCCTGGCGATAATCCTTAAACGTTTTCTAAGGTTGGATTTAAAAGAATCGGTATCAGCCTCCACAAACAAACTGAACGTCTGTAGCACGTCAATGGCGTGGCACAGTTTGTGTTTCGGGGTTGTTTCGGGGTCGGCTCTGACTCGTGTACGTTTTTATTTCAAAATAAATTCAATGTTTCGGACTACAGTACACTGTTTGTTTTGACTTGTCACGTATTGGCAGACATGGTTCGAGTTATCGAGGGTAAAACGAAAATTGGTTCGGCGAGTTAGCGGGAGATTCGAGTTAGCAAGGGTTCGAGTTATCAGGAGTCGACTGTACGTTTCCGAAGTTTCCGATTCCGTACAACTAAAAATCCACTACAAAGCAACTCTAAAACAACATGATGGCTTCGAACTAGAAGTCGCTCCCGTGAAGCTGGGGCTACACTGGGGTGGCTTCGCTGGGGCTGGCTTCGAACTAGAAGTCGCTCCCGTGAAGCTGGGGCTACACAACCTTGTTCAAGAAATTTTCAACAACAGCCTTTTTTGGAGGGGTGACTCTTAAATTTCAAAACAGCGATTTTGTATACACCGTTCTCAGTAGTGGTCTTTAATTGTGTCGTGTAGAGGTTAAACTGCCAGTTTAGATGCGCCTTATTGGCCGTTGACGTTGTGGAGAGGTGGCCGCTCTAGGTGTCAAAACTTGTAAGTGGATGTAGAGACCGTCCTCCTTGTCCTTCTGGAGAAAAGAGTGGTCAAAACGAGTGGTAGAGAGGTGGCAGTTAGAAGAGGTTCCACTGTTTCTCGACTAAGGAAGAGCCAATGAATACGTAAACCTTGAGAAGAGATTCATAACGATGTAAATGTCTGGTAGCTACAAGCTAAAAAGTGTAAAATTTTGGGTTTCTGAGCTTTCTGCCGAACTGTTACTGCCGTGAATCTGACCGTAGATTTTTTTATTATTGTCGAGAGAGTAGCGATTTCATGGTAACAAGCTCCGAGAGGTCCTCCGAAAATTCGTCAACTAGCAAGCCAAAATATCTTTTGAATCGCTTAATATTTCCAAACAAAGAAACGCGTAGAATACTCACAAGAGGCTTGAATGCGACTTTCCGTTCGAAAATCTTTAAAATTTTTAACTGACGGGCATTAAATCAGTTTAAAACCGTCCCCAGCTGCCAAACATAAAGAAACTAAACTTATAACAACTATGTTTCTCCCTTCCAGTGCGCTTGTGTTTAATTTCTGTTTTGAATGCTTTTGTTGTTTTTGGCAGATTTAGCTACTCAGAATCAATCCTCTCTAATCCACCCGGAAAGAAAAGTTGCGCAGTTTCAAAAGGTAAAAATAGCTTATGTTCTATCTGAAAGCACAAACATCGATCACATCTTGAAATCTTAAATCTCTTCTACTCTCTGACCACCTACTAAATGTAGTTCTGTAAAGGGAAAAATGTATTTAGTTAAGGTTTATTGCACACATCAGGTGTTGAATGGCCACCAAGGTAATGATTAATCGATCACTAGTCTAAAAATGCAAATTTGTTCGTTGATGTACTAGTTAGCATAACACTGAGCTTGCTTAAAAACCATCTGCCTATCCAAATTGCAATACCCAAGGACATAAAAAGAATCCGTTATTGAGGGGTTAGTGCAAAAGTCCTTCATTTTCAACAGCTAACATTTCATTTAACAGGTAAGATGTTTAGAACATGTTGTTAATCGCTTTACAAACACGATCATTAGAAGGTATTCCACTTTCAAAATATCATCTCCGTTCCAGTATTGTTTTTCTTCCCATCTGTTTGCAAAAAGATTATGTAAAAAGTCACGGTTTCACCGGTATGCTTGGCTTTCCAGTTTTCGGCTACATTTCGTTATATTTTATACTTTTTATCGGCCACGTTTTCTTGACTCTACATGTACTGCCTGGGACTAAGTTAAGATGGGATAGGGAGTAAAAAACAGTAAAAATTTTGAATTTTGTCTTGTTATTAGTAAAGAATAAACTATAATTCAACCATAATTTGCATTTAAAACAAAAAAGGCCTCTTAGAGTCCTCGGGGGGGTTTATTTGGTAGAGCTATATTTTACCTTAGATGATTCAAATCAATTTCAACGCAGTATGAAATAAAATGTAATTTACTTTCCGTTTATTGTACATTATTCCAATCCAACATTTTGTTGCAGTTAGAGGCTGTGGACATAATCATGCACGCTCCATAAGTTTTAAAATCTTTGCGAACTATATGCTTTAGACTTCATAGATGGCAATTGAAGCTTTATTTTATTTTCAAGTGGAAAAATCTGCGTGTTAGCGTTTCCTATTAACGGTTTGACCATCGACTTTGTCTTAAAAGAGGGAAGTAGAATCGTCAGCACCAAAGGTCGATCATGACTAATACACCACACGAGTACTACGAGTAACATACGGGTAACATACGAGTAACACACGGAACATACGGGTACATACGGGTAACATACGAGTAACATACGGATACATACGAGTAACATACGGATATACGGATACATACGAGTAACATACGGATACATACGGGTGCGTACCAGTTCCTATTTCATTTCATTTTATTTTATGCTCTCCCGCCCCCTTCCCCTCAAAAAGCTTGCGTGACGAGTCCAAAACAAAAGTAAGACACAAAACCATTGACGAGTAATATACGGAACTTTACTTGCGGAATTTCGCAGCAGACAGTGTATGTATTTCCTGATCAATCAACGGATTTCGAGTGCAATTTGGGATAAATAAGCACGAGTAAATTTTTCAAAAGCTAACAAAATTGGACTGGTCGGACAAGTTTGTGGCCAAATATGGAACAAGTTTATTTTTGCCCCCGCAGGGTTCCGACCTAGCCTCCTACGCAGACGTTCTTTGGGCTCGTCACGCGTTAATTTCTCTGACGAGCCCAAAGAACATCTGCGTAGGAGGCTAGGTTCCGACCCAGAGGCCGGAACCCGAGGAGGCACCTTAGAAGTCCCCGCGTAGATAGGTTAAATGTGTGCATTCAGTGAATGGTACCAGAAAAAAACGCGATTTTAGTCAAAGCGGCTCGCAAAGGATTGCCCAAATGCTAGCAAAAGATTGCCAAAATGCTCACAAAAGAGCAACGGAAGTCAGTGCCGCAAAGGATAAAAATAGCCGTCGCACTGTGATCACAAGAAACATCTGTTGCTTGAAGAAATGGCTGAAACGTGTACCTGAAATTGAAATGATACCGAAAATGATATGGAAAGCACAACAGGCGTATCATTCAGGGACTAAGAGTTTCTTATCTTAGTCAGCGACTCAACGTCGTGAAAACAAGTGGAAATCGTTTACATCTTACGATAAGTAATAAACAAAACGAGAAGCGAACGACGTTTAGAAAGTCTATACGTTTCGCTAACAAACTGTCAGTTTATTTGATCCAAAGAGTGGGTTGAATAAGGATCAAAAATTGTTTTTCTATTTTGTTACCCGTGGAATTGTTAGGCTTTTTGGCCTGGAAATTATTATAAGTTTATTTTGAATGTTATAAGCCAGGGAATAAGCTTGCGTGTTGTCACCACGAACAATGTGTTATGTGTTATTTCCGCTAGGTAATATATTCGACTTGAACTTGTGAATTTTTTTAGGACGCAACGGTGTCACACAACAAGAAATTCTGCAGCAAACATTGTCGTGATGTACATGGCACAATAAAAAAAGAAGCCTAATTTTGTGGTCCAAAAGATTATTGCTGCGAAACAAATTACGAAAAGGCGGGAGCAGCCTAGTAAAAACTATTACTTGTATAAAACTACCACAATACAACGCAGAAATGTTTGTTATCACTTTCGCTTTTTTTGTTAACGTGCTAGTGTAAACGTGGGTTGCCAAGGCAAATGTGGCCCCGGTAAAATTCACGAAGTGATTCTCGTTTCTATTTAATTTCGTGTTCAGCTATCTGTGCGTGTAAACAAAAGCGCTTTGGTTGCTTTCAATAAACCCGGGAATAAACTGCCCGAACTAGCTAACATAGTTATAGTTGGACTCTTCTTCCTCATATCGTTGAAGCGACTGGCGGAAATACGTCTGTGATCGCAGGCTATGCCAATACGATAAGCAAAAGCGAATTCTTTTGTTATTTTCGTTCGTGAAAGCTTAAATTTCTTGTGCCGTCAAATGTCTACACTTTCAGTGCGTTGCTAATTAAATCAGCTGAATCAGTTACATGCGGCTGACTTTTCCCAATAATATTTTATCAATACTGCATGTATCTTTAAACAAAGATTAAATTTAAACAAAGTTTTTATCAACAAAAAAGTGTTTATTTGTCTTTAGTGCTAAAAAAAATCGTGAATTGAGACGTTCTTCGCCACTTTTGTGTCGTACTAGCCTGTTCCAGGCTCTCGGTAGTTATGGGAGAGCGAATGACGCGGGTGAGCGAGGAAAAACTACCGAGAGCGTGGAACAGGCTAGTGTCGTACGTGATGTCTGTTAAAATTTAATTAATTCGTAAAACAATAAGCAAACAGCTTTTTCACTAAGAAATATTGTTTCGTTTCCAGATCGCAGAAGAATAAGAATGACAAGGAACTTCCTAATTTGCCCTTTTACGTGGCTTCCAGCAAACACAACACACGCGAAGGTATCGTGTCTTTGTTTGCGCATGCAAGTGCTGATTGGTAAGAATTTTCTTTTTGCGGGCCCAAGAGAGGCCCGCAACCCTAATCTTGACAGTGATCAGCGGATTGCGTATAACACATGCGCGCCACGCTTCTAAAAGGCTAGCTGCAAAGCGGAAGTTGAAAATTTTGTTCTTCCACCAAGAACGATCAGAATGCGAAAAATGTGTCAATCACAACAGTTTGTCGAAACACCGGAAGTTGAAAATCTGTTCTTCAAGAGCGATTATAATGCAAAATTTAAGTCAATCTCAACAGTTTGTCACATAAGATCAAGCCTTCTGTCACATGGAAGATTGGAAACTACGTTTGGCCGACGTTGTTTAGGCGTTGGTTTTGAGAAGATTTACTGTGATTGTATCACAGATAAACCACGGCAAAACGAATGATTCCTTACAACATTGACAACATAGCGAGTTCACCGACCAAACAAGATCACATCTCGATTACACCGCCCTGTGTACACCGCGTGCTCGATTAAATCGTGCATTCCTTGCGTGACGCGTTACTTGGAATAATAATTGTCTTTATCAAGCGATTTATCGACACTTCTGAGAAATTTTCACGACCTGTCGGAATAATTGCCAGCGTAATCAAAGTCTCTTCGAGATATCGACGTTTTTGCATGAAGTACGAGTCGAAGGTTTTCCTGTGATTGTTCTCGAACTTATCATTACAGTTTCTTTGTATTTAGTTTAACAATTCCTATCTCGCGGAGGAAATGCAGCCATATAATTTTGTCAAAAATGGCTCGTCCGCGCCGGGTTTTACACATATTCCTTAACATACACAAATAAACAGTGCACACCGAGACTGACATCTCTTAAAATGCAAGGACCTCAAGGCAGTCGATTACGGCAGCGAATAGCAAATGAAACAGCAAAATATAATTGCAGCGTAAACAAATCGTTACACTCAAGCTGCGTTTTGTCTAGGCCTGCGAGGGTCGGATATCAAGACCCAGGATTAAACAAAAGCTATATATACAGTGAATGCTTTCGAATTATATTTGAAGATGAAATACGAAAGAATTTTGCTGTCTTTGACTGAAATTCCACTCGAACTGCGTAGATACGATCGCATGTTGTAAAGCCGATTCATGCAACATTGCGTCATTCCCGTCAACGCGAGGTCACGTCCCTAACGACCTAGGCGATGACGAATAGAGTTGCGCCGTGCGACAATTGCCTAATTTTTAACTGCCCTAAGCTAAAAGAAGCCCCCATCTCTTGCATTTGTTTTAACTTCAATAATATCTGAAAAGAGCGAGTTTTGTATGTTTATTTTTGACGTTTGTAATTTTTAAACGATGTAAGTGCTAGTGATTTTTATTCGTGTTTTAGTTACGCAATCCATTGTTTGTGCGACGCTTTTTATAGATCGCCTTTCAGACACACGTGTGGAGAAAGAAAGCGACATGTCACGTTTTTTCACGAGATCGCAAGTGATCACCCACAGCGGAAAGTAATCCCTGAGAAATTAAAACAGTCCCTTGAGAAATTAAAAAGTCCCTTGAGAGTTTACAAATATGTGGTTCCAAATTTTGTCCACTAACCCCTATTCTACGTTTTTAGCTTGTAAACAAGCAAAAACGTCGAAAAAATGAGGTGACCTAAGTTATTGGTTCTTCAAAATTGCAAAAGGATCCGAAAATGATGTCGTTCAAACAGGAAGTTGAGAAACGTTTTCGATTAGAATGCGAAGAAAGTGTCAATAACATTTGTCAACTGATCGACGCTTCTGTCAGATGGAGGTGAAGGAAGGTGCATCTAGGCCCGCACCATCCTCGTCCCTCTTTCTAACCTGTGGTTACCACTAGTAGAATGTTTACTTAAGAGGCTTTCTATCTTAAAAACACCCACTCAAATTCGCGTCAAAAAATAATTTTGCCGGAAACTCTGGCAACTGAAAGACTTTACCGAGGCTAAAACTAAAACAGATTTGGTTTGATTCAAAATGATTTTCTGGCCGCGTTAGAAATGTTTATAAACAAATTGATATAAAAATTGTCGGTGTTCGATGCGCACAAAATATTTGACAGCGGCTAGAAAAATGCCTATTTTTCATTTTTCAGACGTTGCGGTGGATCTCGAAGGGGCAAAATATTTGATGGCTCCTAACGCGGCCGGAAAATCATTTTGAATCAAACCAAATCTGTTTTAGTTCTAGCCTCGGTAAAGTCTTTCAGTTGCCAGAGTTTTAGGCAAATTTTTTTTGACGCGAATTTGAGTGGGTGTTTTTAAGAAAGACACGGAAAGAGCTCGCTTTATATTTTTCGCCAATACATCGCTTTATTCGAACTTAAAAGCATTGTAGTCGTCAAAAATTTCAATATTTTTTGGTGTTGCTGAGGATTATCTTTCCGATATTTGAAGAACATGGAAAACGAGTTTGTTTGCCTTCAGTACAACGTGTTGACATGACGGGTTACGAGCGTTCTTCTGCGTTAATGCTGCGACCATGCTGTGTTAATAGTTCAGATCGAATCCAAAACAATACCGTTTCGTTTCAGAGGAAACCAACCAAAAACAGCAACGCAACGTTTCTCTCGAGCCTTATTTCAAAAGTAATTTTTTATAATGCGCAGTTCTTTATCTTAGAATAATGATTGGAAACATGCATCAAAGGAAAGAAATTCTGCGGAATAGTTTCAATAATTACATCCAATATTACTTAAGGACGTTCGCGCGAAAAATTTCTAGTCGATAGATTTTTTTAAAATTTTTACAGCAGCCAGACAATGGGTTACATGTGTTAGAAATGCTAAAAAATGTGGGGGTCACCGAATTCATTTCATAGAAAAAGCGTGTGAAAAACTACCCTGATTTTGAAAAATTGGCGCACGTAATTCAACATGGTTTACAGGGTTTACAGGTAAAAATATCGAAGATGAGAAACGAGAGGCAAATGATCTTAGTCATATTTTGTAGACGTGGGTCTGTTGCATAAAAAAATTCTAGTGTTGGCAACCTTTTGTAAGACTTAACCCTGAAAGCGGTATTTGAAACCGTCGTACAGCAAAACGAAAAGCTCAAAAAGAGGCATTCCAACGTACGTGGGACGAAAAAAAATCGAACTTTTAATCGATAGATTTTTTTCATTTTTTCGCAGAACGTGGATAATCGTCAATAAAAGGGATACGTTGAAAAAAATGTAGGGGTCACCGAGCATCTAAGAGAGTTAATTGAAAGCAAAGTTCACGCAACGACTACCAGCCCTATATGTGCTTAGAAAAATTCTTCAGCGCGCGCGCTCGATGCATGGCGTGGCGTGACGTTGCGACATGAATTACGTGCGCAGTAAGGATGCGCATAAACAATTAGCGCGAACGTCCTTAAACTTTCAAAATGCTTTCCGAGAAACAATTCGTTTTCCATCGGAGGAGGTTGCCCCTTGCCCACAGGTCCCCATGTATAAATAAAGCGGACAATCAATTCCAAGAATCTTTTGTCGATCTTATTTTTTTTCTCGCTCCTATCGCGCGAGGGACAATAAGAGAGAGGCTTATCAGGTTCTGCACCGTAGTACTCCACCTTGAATGAATTAATTGAAATGTTGTTCATTTTTGCGGTCCTTAACTGTTCTCAGTTTTAAATTACTTATCCTGGGCCGGGTTGTTCGAAAGCGTTACGTCCTTTTTTTTTTTTTTTTTTTTTGCTAGGGGAAAAAAAAAAAAAAAAAAAAAAAAATATTTTATATAATGCGGCCTGAACTATATCAGTGACGAGAACTTTTTGGCGGATAACGTCTTCCGCTGTTGCCCTTATCATAAAAAAAATACTTTAACGGAACTCTTCCGACCAATCCAGGCTACGGTTTATCAATTATCATATACACCATAAACAATCCTTAGCATCCCCATTTGTTGCTACTTTTCCAGCAACAAATCTACTTGTTATTATTGTCACGCGCAATGGGAGCCGTCTCAAATGTCACGGTGAATTGTTGTTTGGTCGTCTGAGACGCCGCAAATTGCGTTCGGGCAACAAGTTTTTAGGAAAATTACAGGCCCGGTTGCCCGAGAAAAAAAATTGAAGTATAGGACATTAATTTTATAAATTTGAGAAACGAAAAAAATCCTCCAAGTAGCCTTCTTCTGATGAATGAATTCCACGACACCAAATAGTTTTCCGAACTGAACTAGTAATAGTTCTCATTAAGCTGCCCCCGCCTATGTTTTATCTTTTTTTACAGCAATTATCCAAGTGTAGTTGCTGTAGTTTATTTGATGCCTTTATTTTATTGGAGTCGATGTATTGCTGGTTTTCACTGTCACGCAATCAAAAAATAAATTCAAAACCATTCAACTTATTCAACTACAGAAGCTATGAATTTCAAATATTATAGATGATAAATAGATAAACAATTTCTCCAAGTTTCGGGTCTATGCGGTGTACCGTTCGCGAGTTATTTTCCGAACCTTTCCACGCAAATTTATAAAGCTTAGTATGGAGACGCCATAACTGTGTCCTTCCGAGGGACACAGTTATGAGTCAGTTATGGCCGCCGTGATGTCAGAGAAACCATCTGGAACTCAATTCTGTTTACAACAGCGGCTATCCTTGGCTTAAGAGCTAGTACACTTTTACATAAACACCACTTTGTATAGTTGGGTGGGTGGGGGGGGGGGGGGGGGGGGATTATATCTGAAATGTTCAATCTGCACAAAATGGAAAGGAAAGGCCTTTTTTCAAACAAAACAGCTTTGTCACGGCACTCAGCTTGATGTCACATACGACGGAGAACTCAAATATTCAAAATGCTCTGTTTTAAAAACGAATGACACTATCGATCTGGAAATTTGCAAAAATATATATTTTGTAGTTTATCTTTCGCCTAATGACAACGAAAATTTAGCAGGCCTAGTGAATTTTGATTTCAGAAATTTATGACGTAACATGAAAACCAAGAATTAGGCTTTCCTCTCTTGCTGTGCCTTGTACGTCACTACATTGTTGCGTGACACCTTTCTATGTGTAAAAAAATACAAGTTGAAATAGAAGTACGTTAATCCTGTGGAACTAGGCGTTTATGCGAACAGAATTCTACGCTTATTAAGCTTGTTACTAGAAGGAACTAGCCTTTCTAGGCGTTTTAAGAAGGAAGAAAAGAACTATGTCTAATGCGACACGCAGGTACGCATTGAAATATATTCAACAACAAAGTGTCATACAAAGATCATATTTCCGATAGTTACCGTATTTACTCGAATAAGCGCCGCCCCCGAATAACCGCCGCCCTCGAATAAGCGCCGCATTTGGGACAAAAAAGTTAATAAGCGCCGCAGCCCCGATGCGGCGCTTATCTGAAGAATTTCGTTTAACTTAAAACGGCACTACAAAGCAACTCTAAAACAAGCTTGAACATTTCTTTGCATCAAAAGCGATGTTTTGCAGTTATGAGGGATTGTTTTATCGCTCTCCCATTAGTTTTTCTATTCAACACTCTTACAATACGTAGTTCTGTAAATTAAATGTTGTGAAGGCCGCAAACTTTGCCAGGACAGCTAGCGCCACTTCTGTCTCAGCAAGAGACAAATACTGACAATCAAAAGACGCTCTTTTTAATAACTGTAAAATATAAGATTCTTTGTGGCGTCCAAATTTTAAATAAGCGCCGCCCTCAAATAAGCGCCGCCCTCGAATAAGCGCCGCACTTGAGGCGCGAAAAATTTAACAAGCGCCGCGGCGCTTATTCAAGTAAATACGGTATGCATTAAATCAACGTTGTCTAAATTCATTGTAAAATTGCAATGTCACGGTTTTTACGGCCGAGGGATGATTAGAGTCGAACTGTTGCGATGTTTGGGCTCGCTCTTGGCATATCAGAGCACACTCACGGAGTGAAACACACTCAACTGCTGTACAATTAACTTTATCTAGTTCATTGCTTGAATCAACGTTCTTATATCATACATGGTAGCTAATTATAACGAATACGTGATAAAGATTACAGAGGATACATGGAGTTTCCTTTGGGAAAGCGCGATTACTTTCGTAAATCCTGCGACACGTACTGATATATTTTCATAGTTAATGTAACAACAAAGGGTCATACAAAGATCATAGTCCGTGAGCTTGGAAATATATAGCACCATAAGGAGAGCAGTAACAAATATATAGCCTTCAGAAACAAATATATAGCCTTTAGCCTTAAGTTGTGCTTCGAGTTTTGCCCATTGCCAGACACAGTCATGTGCACTCCCCTCCTACCAGCTCCACAAGATTAAATTAATTAAATTAATTTTTTAATTAAAATGTTACAAGCGGATAAGAACCGACGTTTTGGTGCATCTTGCGCCATTATCAAGGGTACATAATTAGTGATAAAAAGCGGTTATGAAAAGCCTAAGTTGAAAGCGAATTTACATAATGAGTGCCAAGCTAATTACATGAATACTTTAGCACTGTACATTCAGTGTTGGTTGAAGATCTTGAATACACAACATTTCATTAACAAGGCAGTCGTGCATTTCTTAATTACATTGAAGTGTGCTATAAAATTGTTCGGAACAGCAGTGTTATGTCCTTTCGAATAATACTTGTATATGGATGACGCCTTTTGACGGTGTCCCTCAACGCGCTTGTTAAGGTGGCCCTTTGTGTAACCGACACATCCTGCATCGCACAGGTCACACTTAAACAAATAAACAACACATTGCTGGGTTACGATGTTAGGCTTGGGCTCATGCAAGCTTGCGGCTGACCGAGTGAAACGGTCGTTTCCATTTTGCATTCCTTTCCCCAGTTCCCTGCATCTGTGAAAAGCGACTGAACTAAAGTAAGACAACTGATCAGTTTGTCAAAATGGAACGCTTAAATTTCGGTCTGATCAGTCCGACCGGTCAAAGTGGACCACCTCCAGAGGTGGTCCAATATTCCGGTCCCTCCGAACCGAAACGGACCTTTCCATTTGACTAACGACCGAAGTTTCCGAAATATCTGGCTTAATGGAAAGTATTAAAACTCTACAACTTGGCTAAAAAAGATCCTTATTTAAGGACTTGAATAAAGTTTTCAGGCGATATAAAATATCCCACGCGCTCTAATCACGTGCCGATGACGTCACAGCAAAAACGTTATTACAAATCGTATCTTTATAAAAATATCTTTTAACATGCAAATTTTTGTTTTCCTACGTTCAAAGTAAGCCAAGATACGCACTAGGACCCAGACTCCCACGTATTTTTTCAGACGCCAGATGTAACCTGGCAATTTTAAAATACCCCAAATCAATATCATTTAAATGAAATTGACTGCTTTTGAACTGACGTAGTATTTTTCTCACCGTGGGCAAAAAACACTTTTGAGCATAGTCACGTGACTAATAACGTCACCATCCTAAGTTTTGTACGAGAGGCATTTTATGCTTAGGGTTCCTTCTTTTTGGCATAGTATCCTTCTTAGCTTCAAATTAACAAAGTTATTTGACAATCAAACTTTTTCAGTTGCAAAGGATAATGGGAAGATTCTTATTATAATTATATATTGTTTTTATTATTGTTATTATTATTACTATTATAAGTATTAGTATTTAATTCGCCGGTTGATTGTGAATGCATATTCTTTTTCTAGTGGAAGGCGCAGTTCACATGCTAACAGATGGCTTGGAAACACAACATTACCTTCCATGCAACAAAATTAAAATATGACGCTGTAAATTTTGAGGAGTCTCTGGACCCGTATTCCGCATTCCGTAAAGCGTCTGAAGACTCTACAGTTCCAGATCAACCTCTCTGGGGTTTGCTGCTATGGCAAGTTGTTGGTATCTTTCTCCTTGGCCTCGTGTTAGTTTGTAAGTAGCCTTTGTTTTTGTGCATGCAAGCTGTCTCTCGAAAGTTCTATTTTAATCAGTTTATTTATTGTCCATTATGTTAAAATTTATT
The DNA here is from genome assembly GCF_052425735.1 of Oculina patagonica. Taxonomy (NCBI): domain Eukaryota; kingdom Metazoa; phylum Cnidaria; class Anthozoa; order Scleractinia; family Oculinidae; genus Oculina; species Oculina patagonica. The sequence continues at coordinate 15,336,445 of NC_135758.1, forward strand.
ATTATTATTATTATTATTAATAAATAAATTACATATTAGAAATGATTTTAAGATTTTAATTCTCGCTTTACAAAGACATTGTACCTTTTTATAAAGCTTTTTTTTAATTCTTAATCCTTTTTATCGGTGCTTGTATTTTTAATGATTGCTTGAAATAAAGTTATTGTTATATTTATTATCATTATCATTATTATTATTATGATTTTTTTTTTATTATTATTATTATTATTATTATTATTATATTTACTTCTTTATATATCATACCAGTTGTTTTTGAGTTTTTGAATTTGTTTTTTTTACTGATTAAATGAAATAAAGTTGATTATTATTATAAAAAATAAATTAATATTATTATTACTATTATTATTAAAAATTATACGCCCAACAAAAGATATATGGCTCGGGAAGAGGTTTACCCTTTGCCAGGGTCAACTCTCCTCCGCACAATAAAAACAGGTCCAAAGATTCTACAACAGTAAAATGTATTAAAATAATAAAAAACGTGTTCTTTTTAAAAGGCGTTGATCCTTTTTGATCCAACATTAAAGCGTGAAATATAAGCACCCTTTTTGCCGATCAGTTTACTCGTGTTTGCTTGCGAAGCTTTGTAGCGTAAAAAGAAGATTTTGTCCGAGAATAAGATACATTCTGACAACCATTTTAAATAAGGGAAGATCTTTAAATTCTAGCACGTTTTTTTTTCTGCTTTTAAAAGCTAGTAACTCTCAGTGAAACTTGAAATTAAAAAATCCGAGTCATCTATGACACAAAAGACATGTTGATCACTGAATGGTAAACTCAAGTTTCTTTGTGTTCCTCAGAAACTTAAGGTAACTTTAAGGGCTACAGCATGCGGCAAAGCGCGATTCATTCAATAATAAATGCCCTCTTAGAGGACACGTGGTTACTGGTAGTCATAATAACAACCACAACCTGTGGAAAAAGGGTTGTAGTTTAAGTTTTATTGGAGAGACCCCTTCAAAATACATGTACAACGTTTGGTTGAACTTTTTGTTTGATACTGAAGGTAATGTATGATCCACTGAACTCAAAAAAATTAATTATGAAAAAAAGAATCAAATTTTAAGCGTGACATAACTATTTGGGGCCCACAGTTTCAGCTAAAACTGTGGGCCCCAAATAGTTATGTCACGCTTAAAATATATCACACCTTTTTAATTTTTCCTGCCTGTTTCCTAGACGCATTACCTAGCGGTTTGTAAACGCAAATCCGTGGGTGTTTTTTACTTTATACATTAACGTCGGTGACGTCGTACTTTCCCGCGCATTCATGACTAGATGATACATGTCTTAACGGAATAATGATGTCGCGACTTTAGGGGACAAGTAACATGCAAACTACGGTGATAAACATTACGAACAAATGCATTGTTGAAAAAATTATACAGCTTTACTTGACGTTTTGCATGCTTCAACATACATCTTTAGAAGTGACCGTTGAAATGGAAGTAATAACTAAATTTTAAATTCGAAGAACAATAAGACTGACAGATAAAGAAAACCAGATGATGAAAAAAATAAAACAAAATAAATTAATAATTTGCATATAACGAAATTCAACCATTAAAGATAAAGTTTTTCAATGCCCACATTATCATTTAGGGCAGGCTTTAAATCTCTTCTTTATCTTGCAATGGATATCTTTTGACTCGTCCTCTTGCTAATGGTCCCATTTAAGTTATGACCAGTTGAAGTGACGGATATAGCAGATGCTTGACACTTACCACGTAAGCAGATGGGATAAAGGAAGGAGGGTGCCATTATGGTTGCTGGAACATCCACTGGGCTTGAGCTGGAGTGGCTGGTGTTGTCGCTGGTTCTTAACTCGAAGGTGGTACTGTTGGTAATTTCCCCGTAAGAAGATTGGTGGAAAGTTGTGTCTGCTCTCTGGGCTGGACCCACGTTGTTGTTTCAGGTTTGGAATTGAGCTCGTGTTTGTCAAAAACCTGTTTTGTAGTTGTATATACTGCCTTGTTTTTTTTTTTTTTCATCTACTCCAAGATCTCTACCAGAGAGAATGCCGTCCATATTATTCTGCAAGCGTTGCATCTTTGGTATTACCGGGGGTGCCATCAGGTGTTGCTGCTTGAGATATTGCAGTAACTCCATAGAAACGTTGTCTTCCACTTCACCTTTGTGGAATCGTTCTTCACTGGGCAAAACATTTGTTCGCAATCTGTAACTCTCCTGAGTCGTTGGCTTAAGGTCAACAAATAGATAACCAAACGGTCTCCGCACCGCTTCTTCGTACATGTATTGTTTTATAAACCAAGCAGTTTGTCGAGGATACATTTGTTTTGCTTGCGTTAGAACCTGTAGTTTATCGCGAGGAGTCTTGAAAAGTAGCAAGTAATGACTTTTTAGGCAGATGCTTTGGTTGCTTTTGCCTTGATGGAATAGGTTTTTTCTGATGTAAATGAACTCAAGTTCCGATGATGCGAGCCCTTTTTAAACAGGTTCACGAACCGATTATCACTTCCAGCTTCAATCATTTATTCATCAATGACAAACAAAATTCGTATATTATCATCAAAGAAGATCTTGTTCAAGAGTAGAAGGGATACCCTTGATGAATTCAATTCCTGGTATCGTCACCAATAACCCGCTGTAAGCAGGTTGCCACTGAGAATAACACCAAACAATCCTCTCTGAAGGAAGGTGGATTGCCTTTTGAGCTACTGCAACAAAGACTCCACTTCGGTGAATAGTTGTTAACTATCATGGCGAATATCAAGGCAACTCTCAGAAGCGTGTTAATCCTATCCAAATGCGACCTTCATTGCGATTTAAAAAGTGAGCATGTTGACATCGAAGGCATGTACATCCGTGGAAAAACAATCATTCAAGATTCGCCTTTCCTGTTGGTAAACCTATACGCACCCACAAATTAGCCGAAGGCGATTTCAATACCCACCTTAATCCTACGCTGGCTAACCTCGGGGGAAGAATTGAGACGAAACCTTCAGTGCGAAGGATTAAAGAACTGATGATTGCTTATGATCTAATTGATATTTGGCCATACATCACCCCGATAAAAAGAACTTTACTTGGACTCACTTGGACTTAGAAAATCCGTTTATCAGACGCCGGCGAGACTACTGACTCATAAGTAGTAAAACTCCAGATGATATATCTAAAACTGAGATTATTCTAGCAATTTAGTCAGAACACTCGGCGCTTACCCTGCTTTTCAGCAGTTAAGACAAACAACCATATGGTCCGTCGTACTGGAGATTTAATTCCAGTTTATTAAGCCTGGTTTTCACTAGCGATGCAAGGACAAGCGCTAGCATAACAGTTCTTATTTCACCGTAAAAAACGGCTTCGATGCAAGCATAAGCACAAGCACAAAAAATTAAATTTTTTCCTTTTCTTATGCTTGCGCTTTTGCTTGCGTTTGTGTGAAAACGAAACATCGCATAAGCACAAGAACATTGTTTACGTCTGGCCGTGTCTAGCCAATTAAAGCAATCGTTCCAGCATTTGACAAAAGTCGCAGAGGCCGCGGTTGATTTTGATAAACGTTTTCCGAAGTTGTTCGTAGGAGTTAAGACAGAAAACAAAAAGGCACAAGCGTGGACTCGAGGAGCGAAAGAAATGGAGATAGATGCTTCCTTTTAAAATATCTATAACCCCAAAAGTTTCGTTTTCCTCCTTTTTTCGACTTTTTTTGCTTGTTTACAAGCAAAAAAAGTAGAATAGCGTTTACCCGGAAGGGATTGCATTCTTGTTAACTCTCAAGGGACTGTTTTAATTTCTCAAGGGAATACTTTCCGCTGTGGGTGATCAAAGCGCGTGACTTGTAAAGTGTCACTCTATAGCTGTGCTTCAGCACTTCCGTTCTTGTAGAAAAAACGTGACTTGCCAAATTTACAAACATTATATAAGAATAAAAAACGTGAGTAGCCCAAATCTTACGTCACATAACCAATTAAGAATGTAAGGGGTTCAGCGCTCGAAGGCTGCGAAGTTTAAAACGATTAAGAACGCAATTTTTACTAGTACAAGTCTTTAGGGGCTAATATTAATTTAACCTAAAATCACATAGCGAAAACAAAGACCGCTTGGACATGTCCAAGCTATTTAAAACTACCACTACGTCAGACCCATGTCACGCGATCTCTCGCTTGTAGCTATAAATAATCATTCACCTAGTTTCAGTTTGAAAACTCTGCGCTCTTTTGTGTGAAATATTTATTGTTGTGTTACTCAAGCGTTTGGCTCGGAGCGAGTACAAGTCGTACAATTACCCGGAACGTGTTAAATATTGCAAAACAACGACTTATTTTCTGGATATCCCAATTTTTGTTTTGAGTTTACGGTATTTGAGAATCGAAACGTTTCGAAACGTAAGTTGCAAGCTCAGCAAGAATGTGTCAAAGCACGGGATACACGTCATCGCGCCAGGGGATTACCAAAAGCTTGTCGGAAGACGCTAAACGGAGAAACACAATGGGATAGCCTTTATAGTCTACTCTTTTTTTGGCTTGATTTGGCTTTCTTTTAAATGAACTGGTTTGGGTTATTTTATTGAACATTCGGAACAAAATAAATATTTGCATGCTAAGCAGGCATTTTTCCGACTAGGCATGTGGTTTTAAGGTCGCGGGGGACACCTTAGGCTCATCATTATGCATTTATTTAAAGCGTATGCACGAAGTACAACGACTCACATCGACAACTTTACGAGATATTTATGACTGGAGAAAAATATGGGCGCGTGCGCGTGATTTGTAAAAAATCCCTGTTTCTTTGATATTTTAACCAATTTAAAACAACACTTAGCGATATACGTTCATATAGATTGTAGGCGTCTTTGAGCTTATTTTTATTTAAATTTGACTATTTCTGCAACTAGTGTACTCAGAGTAATCACAAAAATATTCGGCATAAACAATCGTGTCCCAGTTTTTGAAAACGCATTGTTCTCACCATAAAAGCGTGGAATATAACTAGTTGTACCTATCGGTAAGTGCCAACGAGCGAAATACTCATGTTTGTTTATAAGAACAGATATTGAATGGTTTTTGATAGAACTATATTTGAAATGACCACTGATATGGTAAATTGTATTTTAGGTAATATGCGAAAAAGTGCTATTTCTTGATGTTCATAAATGACACAGGCTTGATAGCCTGCGTAGCAGGCGCTGTAGTTTCAAGCGCGCGTATTCTCGCGATCGCGCACTCTTTTAAACACACTAAAAAACGTATGTCTGCTACGCAGGCTACGGGTTTGACAGATTGATAACTCTTGACTCTTGACAAATCTTTATATTCTTTTCAACGTTAAAATGTCACAGCATTCAGCATTCAGCATTCAGCATTCTCATAAGTCAAGAAAACTCTATTTGAAGTCAACAGTCCGCTTTTGATTTTCATGTCTCTCTTCGATCGTAAATCAAAGGACTCCAAAGTCAAAATTTATTTCATCGCTTTGAAGACCTTGATGTTTACTTTTTCGGCGGTCGAATATTCTGTAGGGTATTTTCTTTCGATTTATAATTCCCTAAAGGTGTATTTATCGGTAAAGGGATGTAATGAATGGCAACATTGAAAATTTTAACAGCGAGCCGCGTGGACGATATTTTGGTCATTTGCTCTCTAGCAAGGAGTGAGAGACTGGGAACCAGTTGGGAAGAACAATACAACCCAAATATGGGGTTTACTTACACCCAAATATGGTCAAAAAAAGTCCCTTACGCAGAACTTAAGATTTTCTCTGCCTATACACTCATACGCACACGGCTCTATGATTCTGCCGCCTCGACAGCCTCACCTCTTGGCTCGGCTGTCTCGTTGGCAATTACCATAATTACATCTCTCCTTGGCAAAATGATCGTATTTAGGTCGGGACACCTTCGGAAATCTCAAAGTTTGGACTTTTCCGACAATTTTGTGGCAGAGAATACAGCGCGGATACAGAACTTCATGACTTGCCACTGCAGATAGGTAAACTATGAATACTGTAGTGTGTCATAACAGAAGCGGAATTTTAAAAGAGCGCTTTTAGAAAGAGGTAGAAGACATTAAATTCAAATTGCGCACTTACCGCCACTGCAACTTTAATTAAAAATCCCTCTTTTGACACTCTAGAGGTTTGATGATTATTTTTGTCAAAATCGCAGTGTGCTGTCTTCTACTCGTTCCGCAAACTCTGCCACAAAATCATTTTTTCCCAATTTGGCACTAATGAGGCTATAACATCGTCGTAAAATGCAATCTACCAAATAAAAGATGACATTCATAATCTTTCATCATTTCGTTATTCTCTGTAAATTTTGAGCTTAATCGCACCCATAACAGCCGAGAAATAAGCGTTTTAAAAGATGCTGGTCAAGCAAAATTTCCCTTCATGAATTCATTCATGCTGTTGGTATTCCCCGCGACCTTAATAAGCAAAAGATGACGTGGTAAAGGAAATCATGACATTACCCGCACGAACACACTAAAACGTTGCTAATAGTTAACCAAAGGAACTCATTTCATGACAATTGATTATTTCTGCTGAGTTGCACAATTTAGAATTGCAACATCATCTAGCAAAGCGCACTATTACTAAAAATAGATTTCACCACAGTGAGTCGTGAGTCGGACAACAATTTTAGTTTTGGCAAAGGCTTAGTATGGAGGGGACGCATTCTTGACAAGAAAAAAAGGGCGAGAAAGGCACAATTTGAGGCCGAGATTCTCGAAAGGCTCGAAAAATGATAGATTTCAAACATTTTTGCTTTAGTAACTGTAAGTGAAAAACAGATTGAAGGTATCCACAAAATGGCCCAAAATTGAATTTATTAGTCGAAGATCCGGTAATGACACCTTGATTTCCACTGCAAAATTATTCAGGCTGCCGAGAAATTTAAGCGGCGGATAGCGAATTACTATCGAATTATATAATTGCGAAGGATAGCACTTGTATGTTTGCTTCATTTAGGCACCGGAAAGATCGTCGGTTGCAAGAAGTTCAGAATTCTTCCCGAATTTGACGGCACTGATCGCCGGCCATCCGATCTGTTTCGACACATGATAGATAGAGGGCGAAATTATTATGCTAAGAACAGTGTAAACGCTTTGCATTTCTCATAAAAATAAATGTTTTCTTTCAGCAAATCCCGGCAGCAAATCGGGCCTTTATAATCCATTCAATAACTGAGAGTAAAACATTTTACACATTTATTGAATAATCAGAATAATCGCTCTGTTTGACAAACCTTTTGTTTCAAACCACGGTTTGAGCTTTCTACGTTGCACAGGTAAGGCTTTCCGAAGTCCGAGCCAATCTGGCCATGGTTTTGTGAAGCAATCGCTAAATATGCCTCCAAAGTGCCCGCCAACCATACATTGCTCTTACAGAGCGGTTTTTTGTCCGAATTTTGACTCACACCGGGGGTCAATTTGACGTCATTAGTGCGCTTGCAACACATAATTTTGTGAAACATTTGAGAAGAAACATTTGAGAAGAAAAATAAGCGATAGGAAAATAGAACAACGTTTCGATGACGCCATGTCATCATTATCAAGTTAAAATTATAATACGGAGTTCAGGCTTATATAGTGATCTAGGGTGTGATAATATATTAGCATATTAAGATTTATAAACAGTTTAGCACGCACAGAATCTGATTGCGTGTTAAGTTTCGGCTTTATGTTTCTAATAATTACTAGTAATTAAACAGTCCAACTTCGTGCGGCATTTCTTTAAAACAGAAAACTGGTCTTGTACATTGTAGACTTGCAGCTGGTGGTCTTCTTTTAAGTGTCGGTTTTGTAGCCTGTTGTGAAATTACTTCCGGTGGAAGCAGTAAACGTTTTAAAAACGTTTCTTCCGTTCAGAAGTTAATACACGCCATTAGAAAAATAAACAGCAACTGTTTTGCTGGAAATGTAGTCGTTAGAAATGGGATGTGTAACCGTAAGGTAAAGAATAACGAGGAGAAGCGGCTTTTGGTAATATCCAAACGAAAATTTAACTCTCAATGTGGGGTTAAGATTGCGTGACGAGACAAAAGGTAACTCTGTCGTGCGTAACCTTTCCTGCGATCAGGCGTTATTTTTCTGCATTAAGCCGAGTAGAAATCTTTCTAACTCGAAAGGAAACAACTATTTCGATTAAACATGTTAAAGACAAACGTCAAAGTTTACCTTTTTATAACCAAGCCAAAGTATATGAGTCGCAAAGCACCCAGCCGTCGCGACTGACAAGTACAGCATTTACTCCGCGAAAATAAAAAAACGCTTGACTGAAAGACGTTTGAATTCTTCCATGATATGTTAGAACAACAATGCCCAGGATAAACCTTCTACTCATACTAACTTCATGCAAAAAAAGTCGATATCTCGAAGAGATCTTTGATTTGTAGTCGCTATCGCTTTCTTCGTCACAAGAGTAGACATCCAGAGGATCTGATTCGCAACATTTTTAGTTGTACTGGATTGTTTTCATTTTATGAGGACCAGGTTTGGATACATTCTTTGTAAAACTCTAGAACAGCAACTGGTAATTTCTTATAACCAAAGTTACAGTGAAACAAAAACTTGTCCCCAACGTTCTCAAAAAATTCCAGCCTGCTGAGTAGTTGTCGAAAATATTATATATTATATATTTCTTAATACACAATTTTATTATATTAATATCATAGGTGACAAATTACTCCTTAATTTTGGCGCGAAATTTTAACGTTATTTTATAATTTCACATGTGAAATCATAAAATTGCAATGGCAACGTAATTAGCGGCAGGAACGACTTTTATACTTAAGGCAATTACGTAAATGGCATCAAGCGGATTTTTAAGCGTTTTACAGGGGCACCGTTTTCAGTTCATTCAAGACGAACTACGGTCATAATGTGAGAAATAATTGACAGTTGATTCATCTTTGAAACTTTTTGTCAACAGCAAAAAGAAATATCTAAAAGGTTTTCTTCAAAGACTAAAAAACTTGCGAACTTGAGCAAAATGTATGCTTTCAACTTTTCAAAGCCCGGAGTTCGCGATGCAATATACCAGTCAAAAACCTACGATTGCAAGCGTAATTTGTCACCTATGATATTAAAATGTAATCAAATGATATACTCGTGAAGTTAGGAAATAATTTCACTTGCATTTTGTCAAAATGCTAATAATTTCCCGAGCTTTTAGGCGAGGGAAATTATTAGCATTTTGACAAAACGCGCGTGCAATTATTTCCTAATTTCACTCGTCACCATTTGATTACCAATACTAATAACATACATGAGTAGTAAAGGGGGCTACCTTATCCTGCACTTAATATTCAAAATGGTGGCCGATTTCAACGAATATAAAATAATAGTAAAAAGGGGGTGGGGAAATGTAAAATGAAACGCGTAATGTCACGAAGAAATGTAGGGGGATGTGTAAAGATACAAAAAATCTGGACGAGAACAGGAATAGCAGGTTTTAAGACATGTAACGTGATAGAGCTCCCCATAGGTTTGAACAGGTTAAAGACACTGAACCGTATGATTTGTGATGTCGTGGCCAGAAACCATCAACACTCTACAACTTGCCATAATGGCTGTTGTCTGTGACGTCATATGATGTCATGTGACGTCATTAGAGCCGCCATCTTGGATTTCACCAGCCTCGTTCCCAGGGCCTCTCTTCCTTTCTTCCGAGGAAAATAGCGGAAATTGACACAAATCAAGCTAGAACGCTTAAAGAAAGTTAAATAAAAACAAATTGTATCATTGTTGCTTTAAAGAACTGGAAAAATAATGAAATATGTCAAAAAAGAGAAAGGATGAATAAAAAAGCTGAGAGCAAACAAGTAAATTTTCACAGCGTTTATTTAACAGATAGGATATTTGTTTGTTTACACATTACATTATTAGCTAAAAAACATTATTACAAGGCCGTAAAAGAATAATCAATTAGCTTTTAACTCAAGGCAACTATCTTGTTGTAACAATGTCTGTTTTTCTCAGACGAGACTGGTTTACTGCTTGCCTCATCTTGATCTTTCGTGAGCCATCTCTATCAATGTAGCCAATGGAATTCTTGAAAATATGGTTTCCAGGGTGGTGTTCTTGGCAAGATTGCCTAAGCTTTTCTTCTTTGTGATCTTTCCTTTCTTTCTCTTGAGTGTTGATTGTTTCTTTTGTAAAGGGACCTTTCTTCTGGTAGTTTTATCAGTCTGAACCGTTTCTTCAGTAAGAACAGGGTTTTCGCTTGGTATGCTTTCAATCACGTGTTCTCTGTTGTCGTCACCTTTTCCCAAGTTGGGAATATCGGGTGAGGATGCGGTTGAAGATACGCTTTCTGCCTTTACTCTTTCCATCGCTGAGATGCAAGTAATATTATATGTCAATTTTCGGTAGATTTTATATCCACTTTATGGTTAATTTCCCTTACAAATGAGCATGAGTAACTCGGTAAAAATAACTTTGCTCAAAATGAGTCACTCACATCTATAAGTGAGATCGCAACAAACCAACGTGCTCATTTTAAGACGGGCGATTGACGAGTGTGCTTAGCGTATGGGTTATTTTTGTCAATTTTGTCAAAAATCATTTAGCCGAAGTTACAACAGAAATCGCCACGAGAAGAAAGGTTGCTTGGAACGCTTTGAGGAAAACACTTATCAGAATTCAATGGATAAAGATTCGCCAGACGTTTTTGATGATGTGGAGACAGAGGAAGAAGAATATGACCACAACGAAGACGAACAAGAAGAGGATGATGAAGATGTGGAAGAGGATGATGGTGATGATGATGAATCCAGCATTGAAAGTGACGAAGAAAATGACGAAAGACCTTGGAAAAAGCTGCGTCTAGAAGTTATAGATGATCTGAGTTCAAATTATGATGAACAAGTAGAACGATACCAGGAAGAGGGGTCGTCTAAAAACGTGGCCGAGGCCAAGGCCTCTAATTTTCTATTACCTTCATATAGAAAAAAGTTACGAGGCCTGTATTTGCATTATCTAAAGTGGATTCGTCATCTCAAATCTGATCATATACACAAAGAGGTGATGGCAACTCTACGTCGCTACATGGACGACGATGACATGGATTTTGAGGAAGCCGCGGAAGCAGCTGTGAATAAACGGAAGTTTTTATTGAACAGAGTTTTTGAGCCAATAGAAGTACCGGACGAATCGCCCGACGAAGAGGCTGACGACGTCAGGAGACATCCACTAGCAAAATGGTAGAAAAAAGAAACAAAAACCACTCCTGAAAGTTGACATGGGAACCACTGAAATTTGCGAAAAGCCCGCAAAATGAATTACGCAGGCTATAAGACAATGACGCTAGCTAAAGTGAAACACGTTAATGTATTGTTGTGCAAAATAAATAAAGCAGTATTAATCAATATGATATTGTCGTTTGCGTGTCTACCATCAGTTTCTTTGCATTTACGCTTGCCGTTTGCTGAAAGTTAACTACTCCAAGTTACCCTTGAACTTATTTAGAGTCACCCTGAGCTACTCCGAGGAACTTACGTCCTAACGCCCCTGTACCTAGTTTGCGAGTAACCAAGAGGGACAGATTAGTGCCAATCATTCGCATTGCTACTTACTGGTCAGCGGATACTACCAATCTACTTTGACCCAATACTCCTGTTGCAGAAGTTTATAGCACGGACATTTTGCAGCCACTTTTTTTTAGCAACACTCAACTTACTCACGAGTTACTCTGAGTTAGTCCCAACTTGCTCGTGAGTTACCCTTTAGCTACTCCCAACTTACTCATGAGCTACTCTGAGCTATTCCCAACTTGCTCATGAGTTACTCTGAATTACTCCTAGCCAACTTGCTCATGAGCTACTCTCTTTGAGTTACTCATTTTGAGTTGCTTATTTGCTCATTTACTCATTTTGAGTTGCTCATTTGCTCATTTGCTCATGGTGAGTTGCTCAGTTGCTCATTTTGAGTTGCTCATTTGCTCATTTTGAATTGCTCATTTGCTCATTTGCTCATTTTGAGTTGCTCAGTTGCTCATTAGCTCATTTGCTCATTTTGAATTGCTCATTTACTCATTTGCTCATTTTGAGTTGCTCATTTGCTCATTTTCTCATTTTGAGTTGCTCATTTTCTCATTTTGAGTTGCTCATTTGCTCATTTTGAATTGCTCATTTGCTCATTTTGATTTGCTCAGTGCTCATTTTGAATTGCTCATTTGCTCATTTGCTCATTTTGAGTTGCTCAGTTGCTCATTTGCTCATTTTGAATTGCTCATTTGCTCATTTGCTCATTTTGAGTTGCTCATTTGCTCATTTTGATTTGCTCAGTGCTCATTTGCTCATTTTGAGTTGCTCAGTTGCTCATTTGCTCATTTTAATTTTGAGTTGTTCATTTGCTCATTTTGTGTTGCTCAGTTGCTCAGTTGCTCAGTTGCTCATTTGCTCATTTTGAGTTGCTCATTTGCTCACTGAACAGGTAAAAGACACTGAACCGCACGATTTGTGGCGTCGTGGCCAGAAACGATCAACACGCTACAAGTTGCCATAACAGCTGTTGCCTGTGACGTCACACGACGTCACAAATCATGCGGTTCAGTGTCTTTTACCTGTTCAGTGAGCAAATGAGCAACTCAAAATGAGCAAATGAGCAACTCAAAATTAAAATGAGCAAATGAGCAATTCAAAATGAGCAAATGAGCAACTCAAAATGAGCAAATGGGCAACTCAAAATGAGCAATTCAAAATGAGCAAATGAGCAACTGAAAATGAGCAACTGAGCAACTCAACATGAGCAAATGAGCAAATGAGCAACTCAAAATGAGTAAATGAGCAAATGAGCAACTCAAAATGAGTAACTCAAAGAGAGTAGCTCATGAGCAAGTTGGCTAGGAGTAATTCAGAGTAACTCATGAGCAAGTTGGGAATAGCTCAGAGTAGCTCATGAGTAAGTTGGGAGTAGCTAAAGGGTAACTCACGAGCAAGTTGGGACTAACTCAGAGTAACTCGTGAGCAAGTTGAGTGTTGCTAAAAAAAGTGGCTGCAAAATGTCCGTGCTATAAACTTCTGCAACAGGAGTATTGGGTCAAAGTAGATTGGTAGTATCCGCTGACTCGTAAGTAGCAATGCGAATGATTGGCACTAATCTGTCCCTCTTGGTTACTCGCAAACTAGGTACAGGGGCGTTAGGACGTAAGTTCCTCGGAGTAGCTCAGGGTGACTCTAAATAAGTTCAAGGGTAACTTGGAGTAGTTAACTTTCAGCAAACGGCAAGCGTAAATGCAAAGAAACTGATGGTAGACACGCAAACGACAATATCATATTGATTAATACTGCTTTATTTATTTTGCACAACAATACATTAACGTGTTTCACTTTAGCTAGCGTCATTGTCTTATGGCCTGCGTAATTCATTTTGCGGGCTTTTTGCAAATGTCAGTGGTTCCCATGTCAACTTTCAGGAGTGGTTTTTGTTTCTTTTTTCTACCATTTTGCTAGTGGATGTCTCCTGACGTCGTCAGCCTCTTCGTCGGGCGATTCGTCCGGTACTTCTATTGGCTCAAAAACTCTGTTCAATAAAAACTTCCGTTTATTCACAGCTGCTTCCGCGGCTTCCTCAAAATCCATGTCATCGTCGTCCATGTAGCGACGTAGAGTTGCCATCACCTCTTTGTGTATATGATCAGATTTGAGATGACGAATCCACTTTAGATAATGCAAATACAGGCCTCGTAGCTTTTTTCTATATGAAGGTAATAGAAAATTAGAGGCCTTGGCCTCGGCCACGTTTTTAGACGACCCCTCTGTAATGTACTGGGCCGCAAAGCATGTTGGGAAAACCTTCCATGTGCTTTTGGAAGCGGCGGCCATGTTGTAGGCCGAATAAAACATGTTGAGTTAAATCTGGAAGCTTAAATGTGTTATTGATCCAAGGGACACTACACTGGCGACGAGGATAGTTGCATCATCGCACATTAGAGCAATTTGGCGATGGAAAAGAACGTGTTACCAAAATTTGATTGTTTTTCTGACCCAGCGACGATTGGTCCACGATGGACAAGATGGTTGAATTCATTCGAGCTGTACGCCGACGGGAAAGGGCTTATTATAAACGAAACAACTACGGCAGCAACGAAGCAGAGGCGAAGAGCCATGTTACTCCACTTGGCTGGGCCTGACGTACAGGAAATATTTACCACCTTAACCGAAACCGGGGACGCTACAGATTACACCCGTGCAGTCAACATTCTAAACGCCTATTTCGTACCACAAGTGAACTCGGCGTTCGCCCGCCAGACCTTTCATCAGATCACACAGAAACCAGGTGAGACCGTTCAACAATTTGCTACACGCTTAAAGAAAGCAGCTAAAGATTGTGATTGGCACCGATGCCGATAACCAGATTCGAGATGCAGTTTTGAATAAATGTGCTTCAACCTACATAAAACGCAAATTGCTTGAAGAAGGGCAAGGCCTTAACTTAAAACGCACTTTAGAGATCGCTGAACAATGCGAAAAAAATTGAAACACAACTGGCTGCACTTTCTGCAAAAGGGGAGGAACCAGAAAGTATTAACAAAGTCAATGAGAGGGATAACAATCCGAGCACTAGCACACAGGGGAGATCCCAAACGAGAGATCAAACTTGTTATAGATGCGGTTTAAAGGGGCATTTTGGTCGTGATCCCCAGTGCCCAGCAAAAGGCAAGACGTGCAGAAAGTGTCGTGGGAGGGATCATTTTGAGAAAGTCTGCAAGACGAAATCATATGCTCACCAGGTTGGAAAGGGACCCAGTGACCCCCAACATGACTATGCATTCAGTATCAATGAAGGTGAACAATCAGAAATGATCACCGTGCAAGTAGGAGGGGTGGACCTTAAGATGCTAATCGATTCTGGGGCTAACAGCAATATTGTTGACGAAGGGACGTGGGAACAGCTGAAGGCGAAGGGGGTGAAATGTGAATCACAGGCTGCTTCCCCAGACAAAAAGTTATACCCATATGCATCAAATCAGCCATTGCCAGTGAAAGGAAGTTTTAAGTGTACGGTGGCCGTTTGTGATAGATCCACCAGAGCAGAGTTCTTGGTAATTAAGGGTAGAGGGATGTCACTACTTGGAAAAGTAACAGCAACAGAATTGGGGGTGCTAAAAGTTGGTATTAACATTGCTGCAGTAACCACAAAGGCCCATGATTTGAAACTGCAATACCCAGAAGTGTTTGAGGGTGTCGGAAAGCTAAAAAACAAGCAGATATCCCTGGATATACTGTGAAACCTGTGGCACAGCCATACAGAAGAATACCTTTCAATCTCAGGGAAAAGGTCCAAGACAAAACCACAGAACTCTTGGAATTGGGAATAATTGAACCAGTTGAGGGACCTGCCCCTTGGGTCAACCCTGTGGTAATTGTTCCAAAGAACAATGGGGAGATCCGCCTCTGCATTGACATGAGACATGCAAATCAGGCAATAATGCGAAGGCGATATCCAATACCCACAGTTGACGATGTGTTACACACCATGAATGGTTCTAAGGTCTTCAGTAAATTGGACCTCAAGTGGGGATACCATCAGTTAGAGTTGAGCCCAGAGTCCAGAGAAATTACAACATTTGCCACACCCGATGGGTTGTTTCGCTACAAACGCTTACTCTTTGGTGTATGTTCTGCCAGTGAACAATATCAACATGAAATCGCTTCAGTCCTCGCAGGTATCGAAGGTGCAGAAAACATCTCGGATGATATTGTGGTGCATGGTCCTGACACAGAAACACATGACAAGAGGCTCCGGCAAACGATCCAGCGCCTGCAAGAGTGCGGTCTCACTTTGAATGCTGAGAAATGTTTGTTCAACATGGACAGGTTGGTGTTTATGGGCATGTTGCTTTCAGAGAAAGGGATTGGTCCCACAGAAGATCGAGTCAAAGCAGTATAGAAGGAAGGAACCAGAGAATGCCACGGATGTACGCAGTTTCCTGGTTTGGCCAACTACAGTAGTAGGTTCATACCTCACTTGCCACGTTTTGAACCACTGCGAAGAGACAGGAAGAGACGCCGCGAATGGACCAGAACAGAGAAAATCCTTCGAATACTCAAACAGAAGATGGCAGAGGCATGCACGCTGGCGTATTTCGATAAAACCGCACCCACAAGGTTTACAGAGCCAGCCAGTTGTAGGAGCGGTTTCGTACAGGAAAGGGTGGGCGTGGACACAGTAAAATTGATTATGAGAGAAATCAAACAGAAAAGGAAGCATTAGGTGTGGTGTGGGCGTGTGAGAGGTTCCATTTATCTGTATGGAATGAAGTTTTTGTGGAGACCGACCACAAGCCATTGAGGTGATTACGGTCCACGGTCGAGGCCATGTGCACGGAAGAAGATGGGTTCTCAGATTCACAATAGGTCACAGGCGGGTCAGGGAACATGCCGATCCACTGTCACGGCTGCTCCACAGGGAGGTCAAACCTGACAACCACCAGCAGTGTGCAGAAAAATATTTAATTTTTGCCGTATGCGACTCCGACAGCACTCACAACCCGCGAGATAGAGGAAGCATCAGCTGTTGATGAAGAATGATAGAAGTAAGAAGGGCCATGCAACCGGGCAGTTTGAGAAGTGTAAACAATACATGGCGGTGGCTGGGGAGTTGTGTGTCATTGGCCAGCTTGTGCTTCGAGGTACGCGCATTGTTATTCCCCAAAAGTTTCGACCGAGGACCCTAGCCCTCGCTCATGAAGGCCACTTGGGGGTGGTTGGCACAAAACAAAATCTCAGGACCAAGGTGTGGTGGCCAGGAAGGACAGGGCAGCGAGACACCCGAACCATGATGTAGTTAGTGGCACGGCCAGATCCTCCTGAACCAATCCGGTCCCGACACTACCAGATGGGCCCTGGCAGGATAGGTTGACTGATGGGACCACTACCGTCCGGACATTATTTGTATGTCGATTACTATAGCCGGTCACAGAGGTCATGCAATCCACTACCGCTGAAAAGGTCATGACCGCCTGGCAGACACTTTCTCTAGACATGGGTTACCAGCCACCATCAAGTCTGAAATGGTCCACAGTTCAAACAAGTGAGAGAAACACAAGGATTTCATCACAAAGTTACCGCCAAGTGGGCCCAAGCCAACGGGGAGGTGGAGAGGCAGAACGGTCACTACTGAAGCGTTGCAGATTGCTCAGGCAGAAAACAAACCCTGGAGGGCAGAATTAAGGAAGTATCTCACTGCCTACAGAAGCATTCCCCACGGTACGACTGGTAGGAGCCCTGCTGAGCTATTGTTTAACCGCAAAGTTAAAGGAAAGATCCCTGATTTAAGCATTGATCACGCTTATGACCATGAATTACACGATCGCGATGCCGAACAGAAAGCTAAGACCAAAGACTATGCAGATACACAACGCAGAGCCAGTCACTCCAATGTCGAAGCAGGTGATGAAGTCCTAGTCAAACAGGACAAAACTAACAAGCTCAGCACAGCTTTCAACCCGAACCCGTTCAAAGTAATCAGTAAGAGCGGAAACAGTCTTGTGATTGAAAGTCCAGCAGGGAATCAGTACTCCAGAAACACAAGCCATGTGAAGCGTTACATCACGGAAGGGGACCCCTCTTCCCAGAAAGAACCAGATGTCTTGGTAACACCTGCCCCACTACCCGCAGAGGAACCAGCTACGGGGCCGCTGAACAGTGAAGTTTACCTTGACACACCGGAGAGCGTTGGGGCAAGATCAGAGACACTAAGTACCCCGCGACCCCAGAGGACACGCAGATTACCAGAGAGATTGAGAGACTATGTTGTTAACTTTCTCTGGGGAACATGAACACTGAACATTGATTCTGTTTAAACAGAAAGCTTAAGAGACAGTGTTGTTTATTACAGTAGCTTTCTCAAGAGAACACTGATTTCACTTAAACTAAAACAGTTTGAACAGTTAAGTTTAATTTGTTACATGTTTCATTGGGGAACCCCCCCCCCCCCCTGACTTTATCGTTTCTGCAGTTAGAAATACTTGTTTATGTAAAGAAGCATTTATCAGAGAAAAGGGGAGATGTAATGTACTGGGCCGCAAAGCACGTTGGGAAAACCTTCCATGTGCTTTTGGAAGCGGCGGCCATGTTGTCGGCCGAATAAAACATGTTGAGTTAAATCTGGAAGCTTAAATGTGTTATTGATCCAAGGGACACTACACCCTCTTCCTGGTATCGTTCTACTTGTTCATCATAATTTGGACTCAGATCATCTATAACTTCTAGACGCAGCTTTTTCCAAGGTCTTTCGTCATTTTCTTCGTCACTTTCAATGCTGGATTCATCATCATCACCATCATCCTCTTCCACATCTTCATCATCCTCTTCTTGTTCGTCTTCGTTGTGGTCATATTCTTCTTCCTCTGTCTCCACATCATCAAAAACGTCTGGCGAATCTTTATCCATTGAATTCTGATTAGTGTTTTCCTCAAAGCGTTCCAAGCAACCTTTCTTCTCGTGGCGATTTCTGTTGTAACTTCGGCTAAATGATTTTTGACAAAATTGACAAAAATAACTCATACGCTAAGCACACTCGTCAATCGCCCGTCTTAAAATGAGCACGTTGGTTTGTTGCGATCTCACTTATAGATGTGAGTGACTCATTTTGAGCAAAGTTATTTTTACCGAGTTACTCATGCTCATTTGTAAGGGAAATTAACCATAAAGTGGATATAAAATCTACCGAAAATTGACATATCATATTACTTGCATCTCAGCGATGGAAAGAGTAAAGGCAGAAAGCGTATCTTCAACCGCATCCTCACCCGATATTCCCAACTTGGGAAAAGGTGACGACAACAGAGAACACGTGATTGAAAGCATACCAAGCGAAAACCCTGTTCTTACTGAAGAAACGGTTCAGACTGATAAAACTACCAGAAGAAAGGTCCCTTTACAAAAGAAACAATCAACACTCAAGAGAAAGAAAGGAAAGATCACAAAGAAGAAAAGCTTAGGCAATCTTGCCAAGAACACCACCCTGGAAACCATATTTTCAAGAATTCCATTGGCTACATTGATAGAGATGGCTCACGAAAGATCAAGATGAGGCAAGCAGTAAACCAGTCTCGTCTGAGAAAAACAGACATTGTTACAACAAGATAGTTGCCTTGAGTTAAAAGCTAATTGATTCTACTTTTACGGCCTTGTAATAATGTTTTTTAGCTAATAATGTAATGTGTAAACAAACAAATATCCTATCTGTTAAATAAACGCTGTGAAAATTTACTTGTTTGCTCTCAGCTTTTTTATTCATCCTTTCTCTTTTTTGACATATTTCATTATTTTTCCAGTTCTTTAAAGCAACAATGATACAATTTGTTTTTATTTAACTTTCTTTAAGCGTTCTAGCTTGATTTGTGTCAATTTCCGCTATTTTCCTCGGAAGAAAGGAAGAGAGGCCCTGGGAACGAGGCTGGTGAAATCCAAGATAGCGGCTCTAATGACGTCACATGACATCATATGACGTCACAGACAACAGCCATTATGGCAAGTTGTAGAGTGTTGATGGTTTCTGGCCACGACATCACAAATCATACGGTTCAGTGTCTTTTACCTGTTCAAACCTATGGGGAGCTCTATCACGTTACATGTCTTAAAACCTGCTATTCCTGTTCTCGTCCAGATTTTTTGTACCTTTACACATCCCCCTACATTTCTTCGTGACATTACGCGTTTCATTTTACATTTCCCCACCCCCTTTTTACTATTATTTTATATTCGTTGAAATCGGCCACCATTTTGAATATTTAGTGCAGGATAAGGTAACCCCCTTTACTAGTTACATGAAAAAATTACTTGATTCTGATTGGCTAAGAGCAGTGCAGTTCAGTTGTAACACCAGTGCAAATTACACATCAGTCACTTCTGCTACAAAAAGCGGTCAGATCGCCATCATGAACAAGTTAACATATAGATAAACCCTTCTTGCAGAATCTAATGTATATAGTTAGTATATTTTAATATTTTTAAGTTTTAATATTGTAATGCGCTTTTGCTCATTTATATGTTAAAAAGCGCAATATAAATTCATAAATTATTATTATTATTATTATTATTATTATTATTATTATTATTATTAAAAATCACAAGGTGAAGCATTTTTTAAGTATACGTGACAGCCTTCTGGCGGCCATCTTTGATCTCGTGTGGCGTGAAACTCCGAAATTCAAATTGCTCTATCTTAAAGACAGTGAATGCTATTGAGCTAAAAACCCTAAGTTCAGCGCGCCTCAAAGCAACTGTACATGTCAATTGAGATCGATCGAAGGATCGAAGTGCAACGAGGAAGAACAAAATCTTCAAAAGAAAGCATCTGAGTGTCGATAAGTGGCATGTACGTAGTATTACTTTCTTGTTTCTTAACTTTGATGTGCCTAAATGTTGAATATAAATTGAGCGAACTTGTGAAGAAAATCTTTCGCTGCTATTTTTACATTTGCTATCACAACATTGCCGAATTATATGGCTCTGAAAACGCTCCGAAAAATGCCCTAACTGCCTTTTCTTCGCCAACATCGATAGATTTATGCTTGATTAGCTATTTCGTACCGATTTTGTGCCAAATTGAGGCAAATAAATGGCTTCTGTGTTTCGGTGAATTTTGATGAAATAGCAAGAAATCGTTAAGTCACGTGTGTTTAGTTCCTCAGTACGAATAAATTAATGAAGTCCCCAAACATTTTGTAGCATTTTTGTGAAGTTTAATGATGGATTTCATTACCCATGTAAGAATAATCTATATAAGTTGTTGGTCATGGGAGATATTGGGCACTAGTTAAAGGCTATTTCCAACAGTACGAAATGTGTACCTTCCAAAAGACCGTTTGAGGAGAAGAAATCAAATCGGACGGTTAAAGTGAATTATTGTACTTAAAGCCTAATAACCATAGAATATAATGCAGTGAATTTTATTTTCAGAAGTCTTTTTTTTCTTGTGGAACTGGTCAATCAAAGTCAGCTAATTAAATATGCATAAATTAGCGAGAAATGGCCATTTTTGCAAAAGGTGCCATAACTTGAAGGGAATAAAATATTTTGAGCTAATGTTTTGCCAGAGTGAATAGCTCATCATATCCAACATTTATGCTAAGTTTGGGCGAAATCGGTGATTTGAGCTGTATCACCTGTTCCCTGGTTCTGCCCTGTTCTCTCATGGACACACTCTTAAATCGAGTTCATTCCTAATGTATTGTTTTCTGCAACTGCTTAAAAAGTACCTTACCTTCGTGTCGCCGACGAAAAGTACTCTCCATTTTTGTTTGCACTTCGTTCACTTCTAGTGACAATGCTGGGACGCGCTGGGGAGCTCCTCTATATAAATATATACAAACTGCGAAGAAGGGTCCTGCACGACCTTAATGAATTATAACAATGGAAGCCCGTTTATGCAACCAAATGATACGCGGGGTGGTTGTATGCAGTTGTCATATTCATACGGTGAGCACCAGAACAAGGACCTTTTTGATGATGCCACGAAACGTTAAACCTAATTGCGAGTCTCAATCGACTGTTCGCAGAACAGTGAAAACAAATAATAATAGAGTTCTGTTTTCTTGTGTCGAACGGTAAACTGTTAAAAAGTGAGGCTCCTAAAAACGCAAAACTCCGGCGGCCAAACTCCAGGTTCATTTTCGGCAGTTCGATTGAGGAAAATCTATTCCTTGCGTTGACACTGTGACTTCTCCTTTTGAAATAGTTCTTAAAAGGCGTACATACATTACCAAGTAAACAATGAAACACATACAAACAAACTTTTCTTTTCAAATAGCTGTCAACTGATGGAATACGAATGTCAGTCTTGTTTTCCAGACCTGAAGATATGCAGCTTAGGCCACGATATTCAATATTGCGAATAAGTTGCCTGCGTGTATTTTAGTTACTTAGTGTAATTAAACTACAATAGGTAAAAACAGGCATGATCATAGCCCTGTAAATGCTTTCTGCAGCTGCACAAGTAATCGAGGAACGAATTTTCCGCAGTAGATTGACTCTCCCGGCCGCTTTCTTGTAGATTTTGTTGAAGTGGGTTTCAATATTCAATGTAGGATATAAGTGGATACCCAAGTACTTGTAGGTCGTTGCACTGTTGATGGGTAATCCATTTACCGTCAGATTGAGCTGTTTACCTTGGCTACGACTCAACCTTTTTACAGTTCTGAAGATCATCGTTTCTGTTTTCCTTCTTTTGAGATTAATGATCAGTTCATTCTTGCAAAACCAAGTTGCCAGATTGTTGACGTCATCATTTAAATTCCTTTCGTATATAGCTGTTGTTAATCAATTTCTATTAACTTGGTGTCATCTATCTCGCCGGTCATTTCGAAAACTCGTATTGAAGGGAAGATTAAAAAACAAAATAATGATTAGGGACACTAAAATAATGCTCATTGGGCGGATTAAAAATGTGGTTGGATCAACGGAGTTTTCGGACAAAAACTTGACTGAATTTCTGTTTGGACCAAAATAGTGGACGAAGTAACTTGGGGGTCTGGTAAAGTGGTCGTCAAGGGAAGGGGGGTTACACTGTATTCCCTATCTGTTTCCTTTATTTCCGAATTGCTTTGTGAACAGGCTCATCCTAGCCCCATTCCACTCTACTCACTCCCCAAGCTCAGTGGGAGCAAAATGTTGACAGGCTATAGAGGAAATTCTCTACTTTCCAGCTTATGCCACATAACGTTTCCTAAGGTAATGACGATTAGTGGAAAAGACAAGGTCACACTCAGAATATATGTTGTTTTTAGGTGCGGTTTCTTGCTACTGCTGCGAACGTTACTCAGTCAGGATTCCTAAGATAAAGAAACCATCAACTGCTGGGAATGATCAAGAAGCCTCTTTGGGTGAATTTACAAGAGAACAAAATGGCAACAGAAGGCTGAGCACGGATTCTGAAATTGACTGTTAAAGGAAGTCTTGTGATTTTACAGATGAAGCGGATAATCTCGTGATTAAAGACATTTCAGAATTTCAGATATCACAGAATCAGGTTGCTTAACCTGCCGTAAATAACGGACACCATATTTTAGGATAGAAATCAATAATCAATAATCTAATTACTGTAAAGTTCCGAACGTACAATTTCGAAGGGACCACAGAGGCATAATTTGACGTGTTATGACAAACAATGGAAATAACAGGTAGGTTCATTAAAATGATCTTAAGATGACACTTTTTTCGCAGACAATATCAGTTATACAACAAAATTTGTCATTTCTGATTTCTGATACACTCTTTTTTTATAAGAACGCGTAAAATTTGGCTGAGCCTGAGGATGTTCTTATTTTAGTTCATACATTTTCTTAAATTTTGGAACAAATCTCAGCCTCAACGTTCTTATAAAAATGGTTCTTAAAAAAAGAGTGTACACCTTTTATGTACCCGTAAGTAGCGATCCCCTGGAAAGTTACGAACCACCAACAGGAGCGATAGAAAAAGGTTGCTAAATCCGAACGTTAAGAGGGTCGTTGTTTCCTTTATTTGTCCTTTATACTTTCAGTGTCAAAAATTGACATGACACTACAGATAACATTATAAAATGGCTGGAGTTCTTAGCAAGCTCTACTGAGCCGGCATACGTTTAAAACTGTAACTTAAATACAGCAGATGGATAAAATGTCCTAATATGAACATACTAACACGGGTTTTGCTGTCTTAAGAACTATCTCTAATGTAGCATGATTTTGCACATAAATTAATGACGATTTTTTTCACCCTCGGACGTACAAGGGGGGGGGGGGGGTGATTCCACCCCTTAAGATTTTTTGAAAAGAGGATGTACTCTTTTATGCTGAAACTTTCAGTAGCTGTTCATTCATCCATTGCAGAAGGAAAATCTCGTTCGTTAGAAAATCTTAGAATTGAGTCTGTACATCAAGCGAGTCATCGAATTAAAGAGCCTAAAGAGTATTTGAAGACCTTGTTTTCATTCTTCACATGAGTTGTTGCGTTACGCGAGCCAACTAAGAGCCCGAGTCAAGCCAAACTTGTTTTTTTAGCACTATATAGTTTTTTTAGCACTATATAGTGTAAAAAAAATACTCTGAAGGATCACAGAGGCATGACTTCCCTTTACAGAAGAATATTTTCCAAAAGTTCGACAACAGCTTGACTCGGGCTCGTAGTTGGCTCGCGTAACGCTACAACTCGACAAAACTAAAGAAAGACAAGGCAAGTGGTCCAGATAAAGTAGCACCCAAGCTCCTCAAGCTAGCAAGAAATGCGATCGTGCCATCACTGCTGTCAATAATTAAATAAAGTGCGTTAACCAATACGGTTAAAGTAATGTGGAAATCCGCTAACGTGTCCTCTGTATACAAGAACCATGACGAGACTGATAAATTAAATTATCGACCGATCTCACTTCTTAGTGTGCCTGGCAAGATAATGGAGTTTTGTGTCGCAGCTACAGTCACTTCATATGTTAGCACACATGACCTTGCAAATAACAACCAATGGGGGTACAAGAAGTGTGAGCAAACGTCTTGAAATTGGCTTTGCAAACGATTTTCACTCTGGGGGAAAAAAGTTTGAGGGCCGTTCTGAGCGTTTCTGAGCGATTTTTCAACAGGCCGCCATTTGGTGAGCTAACCCCTTGAAAAAGGCCGCGAACGGTCTGGCAGGCCTCTCTGAGCGTTTCGGCGCGATTTTTCTAAAGTCCGCTTTTTGGTGAGCCCAGGTCAAATTTTGAGCATAAATTTTTTTTGTGAGCAAAGATCTTGAAAATGGCTGCACACGGTTTTCACTCTGGGGGAAAATGGTTTGCAGGCCGTGCTGAGCGTTTCTGAGCAATTTTTCAACAGGCCGCCATTTGGTGAACTTACCCCTGGAAAAAGGCTGCAAACGGTTTTAAAGGCCTCTCTGAGCGTTTAGGCTCGATTTTTCTAAAGTCCGCTTTTTGGTGAGCCCAGGTCAAATTATGAGCTGAAATTTTTTTTGTGAGCAAACGTCTTGAAATTGGCTGCAAACGATTTTCACTCTGGGGGAAAAAGGTTTGCAGGCCGTGCTGAGCGTTTCTAAGCGATTCTTCAACAGGCCGCCATTTGGTGAGCTATCCCCTTGAAAAAGGCTCCAAACGGTTTTACAGGCCTGTCTGAGCGTTTCGGCTCGATTTTGCTTAAGTCCGCTTTTTGGTGAGCCCAGATCAAATGATGAGCTGAAATTTTTTTTGTGAGCAAACGTCTTGAAGACGGCTGCAAACGGTTTTCACTCTGGGGGAAAATAGTTCCCAGGCTGTTCTGAGCGTTTCCGAGCGATTTTTTCAACAGGCCGCCATTTGGTGAGCTGACCCCTTGAAAAAGGCTGCAAATGGTTTTAGTCCTCTCCTAGCGTTTAGGCTCGATTTTTCTAAAGTCCGCTTTTTGGTGAGTCCAGGTCAAATTATGAGCTGAAACTTTTTTTGTGAGCAAACGTCCTGAAATTGGCTGCAAACGATTTTAACTCTGGGGGAAAAAGGTTTGCAGGCCATTCTTAACGTTTCTCAGCGTTTTTTCAACAGGCCGCCATTTGGTGAGCTAACCCCTTGAAAAAGGCTGCAAATGGTTGTTCAGGCCTCTCTGAGCGTTTCGGCTCGATTTTGCTAAAGTCAGCTTTTTGGTGAGCCCATGTCAAATTACGAGCTGAAATTTTTTTTGAGCAAACGTCTTGAAATTGACTGCAAACGATTTTCACTCTGGGGGAAAAAGGTTTGCAGGCCACTCTAAGCGTTTCTCAGCGATTTTTTCAACAGGCCGCCATTTGGTGAGCTAACCCCCTTGAAAAAGGCTGCAAACGGTTTTGCAGGCCTCTCGGAGCGTTTCGGCTCGATTTTGCTAAAGTCCGCTTTTTCGTGAGCCCAGGTCAAATTATGAGCTGAAACTTTTTTTGTGAGCAAACGTCCTGAAATTGGCTGCAAACGATTTTGACGCTGGGGGAAAAAGGTTTGCAGGCCGTTCTTAGCGTTTCTGAGCGATTTTTCAACAGGCCGCCATTTGGTGAGGTGACCCCTTGAAAAAGGCTGCAAACGGTTTTGCAGACCCCTCTGAGCGTTTCGGCTCGATTTTGCTTAAGTCCGCTTTTTGGTGAGCCCATGTCAAATTATGAGCTGAAATTTTTTTTGTGAGCAAAACTCTTGAAGTTGGCTGCAAACGGTTTTCACTATGGGGGAATATGGTTTGTAGTCCGTTCTGAGCGTTTCTGAGCGATTTTTCAACAGGCCGCCATTTGGTGAGCTAACCCCTTGAAAAAGGCTGCAAACGGTTGTTCAGGCCTCTCTGAGCGTTTCGGCTCGATTTTGCTAAAGTCCGCTTTTTGGTGAGTACAGGTCACATTATGAGCTGAAATTTTTTTTGTGAGCAAACGTCTCGAAATTGCCTGCAAACGATTTTCACTCTGGGGGAAAAAGGTTTGCAGGCCGTTCTGAGCGTTTCTGAGCGATTTTTAAAGAGGCCGCCATTTGGTGAACTAACCCCTTGAAAAAGGCTGCAAACGGTTTTGCAGGCCTCTCGGAGCGTTTTGGCTCGATTTTGCTGAAGTCCGCTTTTTGGTGAGCCCAGGTCAAATTATGAGCTGAAATTTTTTTTGCGAGCAAACGTCTTGAAATTTCCTGGAAACGATTTTCACTCTGGGGGAAAAAGGTTTGCAGGCCGTTCTGAGCGTTTCTGAGCGATTTTTCAACAGGCCGCCATTTGGTGAGCTAACCCCTTGAAAAATGCTGCAAACGGTTGTTCAGGCCTCTCTGAGCGTTTCGGCTCGATTTTGCCTAAGTCCGCTTTTTGGAGAGTCCACGTCACATTATGAGCTGAAATTTTTTTTTTGAGCAAACGTCTTGAAAGTGGCTGCAAACGATTTTCACTCTGGGGGAAAAGGTTTGCAGGCCATTCTGAGCGGTTCTCAGCGATTTTTTAACAGGCCGCCATTTGGTGAGCAAACGTCTTGAAATTGGCTGAAAACGATTTTCACTCTGGGGGAAAAAGTTTTGCAGGCCGTTCTGAGCGTTTCTGAGCGATTTTTAAAGAGGCCGCCATTTGGTGAACTAACCCCTTGAAAAAGGCTGCAAACGGTTTTGCAGGCCTCTCGGAGCGTTTTGGCTCGATTTTGCTGAAGTCCGCTTTTTGGTGAGCCCAGGTCAAATTATGAGCTGAAATTTTTTTGCGAGCAAACGTCTTGAAATTTCCTGGAAACGATTTTCACTCTGGGGGAAAAAGGTTTGCAGGCCGTTCTGAGCGTTTCTGAGCGATTTTTCAACAGGCCGCCATTTGGTGAGCTAACCCCTTGAAAAATGCTGCAAACGGTTGTTCAGGCCTCTCTGAGCGTTTCGGCTCGATTTTGCCTAAGTCCGCTTTGTGGAAAGTCCACGTCACATTATGAGCTGAAATTTTTTTTTGAGCAAACGTCTTGAAATTGGCTGCAAACGATTTTCACTCTGGGGGAAAAGGTTTGCAGGCCATTCTGAGCGTTTCTCAGCGATTTTTCAACAGGCCTCCATTTGGTGAGCTAACCCCTTGAAAAAGGCTGCAAACGGTTTTGCAGGCCTGTCTGAGCGTTTCGGCTCGATTTTGCTAAAGTCCGCTTTTTGGGGAGCCCAGGTCAAATTATGAGCTGAAATTTTTTTTGTGTGCAAACGTCTTGAAATTGGCAGCAATTGATTTTCACTCTGGGGGAAAAAGGTTTGCAGGCCATTCTGAGCGTTTCTCAGCGATTTTTTAACAGGCCGCCATTTGGTGAGCAAACGTCTTGAAATTGGCTGAAAACGATTTTCACTCTGGGGGAAAAAGGTTTGCAGGCCGTTCTGAGCGTTTCTAAGCGATTTTTCAACAGGCCGTTATTTGGTGAGCTAACCCCTTGAAAAAGGCTGCAAACGGTTTGGGAGGCCTGTCTAAGTGTTTCGGCTCGATTTTACTGAAGTCTGCTTTTTGGTGAGCCCAGGACAAATTATGAGCTGGAATATTTTTTTGAGCAAACGTCTTGAAATTGGCTGCAACCGATTTTCACTCTGGGGGAAAAAGTTCTGCAGGCCGTTCTGAGCGTTTCTGAGCGATTTTTAAAGAGGCCGCCATTTGGTGAACTAACCCCTGGAAAAAGGCTGCAAACAGTTTTGCAGGCCTGTCTGAGCGTTTTGGCTCGATTTTGCTAAAGTCCGCTTTTTGGTGAGCCCAGGTCAAATTATGAGCTGAAATTTTTTTTGTGTGCAAACGTCTGGAAATTGGAAGCAAACGATTTTCACTCTGGGTAAAAAAGGTTTGCAGGCCATTCTGAGCGTTTCTCAGCGATTTTTTAACAGACCGCCATTTGGTGAGCTAACCCCTTGAAAAAGGCTGCAAACGCTTTTGCAGGCCTCTCTGATCGTTTCGGCTCGATTTTGCTAAAGTCCGCTTTTTGGTGAGTCCAGGTCACATTATGAGCTGAAATTTTTTTCTGAGCAAACGACTCTAAATTGGCTGGAAACGGTTTTCACTCTGGGGGAAAAAGCTTTGCAGGCCATTATGAGCGTTTCTAAGCGATTTTTCAACAGGCCGCCATTTGGTGAGCTAACCCCTTGAAAAAGGCTGCAAACGGTTGTTCAGGCCTTTCTGAGCGTTTCGGCTCGATTTTGCTAAAGTCCGCTTTTTGGTGAGCCCATGTCAAATTACGAGTTGAAATTTTTTTGAGCAAACGTCTTGAAATTGGCTGCAAACGATTTTCACTCTGGGGGGAAAAAGGGTTGCATGCTATTCTGAGCGTTTCTCAGCGATTTTTTAACAGGCCGCCATTTGGTGAGCAAACGTCTTGAAATTGGCTGCAAACGATTTTGACGCTGGGGGAAAAAGTTTTGCAGGCCGTTCTTAGCGTTTCTGAGCGATTTTTCAACAGGCCGCCATTTGGTGAGCTAACCCCTTGAAAAAGGCTGCAAACGGTTTCGCAGACCCCTCTGAGCGTTTCGGCTCGATTTTGCTAAAGTCCGCTTTTTGGTGAGCCCATGTCAAATTATGAGCTGAAATTTTTTTGCGAGCAAACGTCTTGAAATTTCCTGGAAACGATTTTCACTCTGGGGGAAAAAGGTTTGCAGGCCGTTCTGAGCGTTTCTGAGCGATTTTTCAACAGGCCGCCATTTGGTGAGCTAACCCCTTGAAAAATGCTGCAAACGGTTGTTCAGGCCTCTCTGAGCGTTTCGGCTCGATTTTGCCTAAGTCCGCTTTGTGGAAAGTCCACGTCACATTATGAGCTGAAATTTTTTTTTTGAGCAAACGTCTTGAAATTGGCTGCAAACGATTTTCACTCTGGGGGAAAAGGTTTGCAGGCCATTCTGAGCGTTTCTCAGCGATTTTTCAACAGGCCTCCATTTGGTGAGCTAACCCCTTGAAAAAGGCTGCAAACGGTTTTGCAGGCCTGTCTGAGCGTTTCGGCTCGATTTTGCTAAAGTCCGCTTTTTGGGGAGCCCAGGTCAAATTATGAGCTGAAATTTTTTTTGTGTGCAAACGTCTTGAAATTGGCAGCAATTGATTTTCACTCTGGGGGAAAAAGGTTTGCAGGCCATTCTGAGCGTTTCTCAGCGATTTTTTAACAGGCCGCCATTTGGTGAGCAAACGTCTTGAAATTGGCTGAAAACGATTTTCACTCTGGGGGAAAAAGGTTTGCAGGCCGTTCTGAGCGTTTCTAAGCGATTTTTCAACAGGCCGTTATTTGGTGAGCTAACCCCTTGAAAAAGGCTGCAAACGGTTTGGGAGGCCTGTCTAAGTGTTTCGGCTCGATTTTACTGAAGTCTGCTTTTTGGTGAGCCCAGGACAAATTATGAGCTGGAATATTTTTTTGAGCAAACGTCTTGAAATTGGCTGCAACCGATTTTCACTCTGGGGGAAAAAGTTCTGCAGGCCGTTCTGAGCGTTTCTGAGCGATTTTTAAAGAGGCCGCCATTTGGTGAACTAACCCCTGGAAAAAGGCTGCAAACAGTTTTGCAGGCCTGTCTGAGCGTTTTGGCTCGATTTTGCTAAAGTCCGCTTTTTGGTGAGCCCAGGTCAAATTATGAGCTGAAATTTTTTTTGTGTGCAAACGTCTGGAAATTGGAAGCAAACGATTTTCACTCTGGGTAAAAAAGGTTTGCAGGCCATTCTGAGCGTTTCTCAGCGATTTTTTAACAGACCGCCATTTGGTGAGCTAACCCCTTGAAAAAGGCTGCAAACGCTTTTGCAGGCCTCTCTGATCGTTTCGGCTCGATTTTGCTAAAGTCCGCTTTTTGGTGAGTCCAGGTCACATTATGAGCTGAAATTTTTTTCTGAGCAAACGACTCTAAATTGGCTGGAAACGGTTTTCACTCTGGGGGAAAAAGCTTTGCAGGCCATTATGAGCGTTTCTAAGCGATTTTTCAACAGGCCGCCATTTGGTGAGCTAACCCCTTGAAAAAGGCTGCAAACGGTTGTTCAGGCCTTTCTGAGCGTTTCGGCTCGATTTTGCTAAAGTCCGCTTTTTGGTGAGCCCATGTCAAATTACGAGTTGAAATTTTTTTGAGCAAACGTCTTGAAATTGGCTGCAAACGATTTTCACTCTGGGGGGAAAAAGGGTTGCATGCTATTCTGAGCGTTTCTCAGCGATTTTTTAACAGGCCGCCATTTGGTGAGCAAACGTCTTGAAATTGGCTGCAAACGATTTTGACGCTGGGGGAAAAAGTTTTGCAGGCCGTTCTTAGCGTTTCTGAGCGATTTTTCAACAGGCCGCCATTTGGTGAGCTAACCCCTTGAAAAAGGCTGCAAACGGTTTCGCAGACCCCTCTGAGCGTTTCGGCTCGATTTTGCTAAAGTCCGCTTTTTGGTGAGCCCATGTCAAATTATGAGCTGAAATTTTTTTGCGAGCAAACGTCTTGAAATTTCCTGGAAACGATTTTCACTCTGGGGGAAAAAGGTTTGCAGGCCGTTCTGAGCGTTTCTGAGCGATTTTTCAACAGGCCGCCATTTGGTGAGCTAACCCCTTGAAAAATGCTGCAAACGGTTGTTCAGGCCTCTCTGAGCGTTTCGGCTCGATTTTGCCTAAGTCCGCTTTGTGGAGAGTCCACGTCACATTATGAGCTGAAATTTTTTTTTTGAGCAAACGTCTTGAAATTGGCTGCAAACGATTTTCACTCTGGGGGAAAAGGTTTGCAGGCCATTCTGAGCGTTTCTCAGCGATTTTTCAACAGGCCTCCATTTGGTGAGCTAACCCCTTGAAAAAGGCTGCAAACGGTTTTGCAGGCCTGTCTGAGCGTTTCGGCTCGATTTTGCTAAAGTCCGCTTTTTGGTGAGCCCAGGTCAAATTATGAGCTGAAATTTTTTTTGTGTGCAAACGTCTTGAAATTGGCAGCAATTGATTTTCACTCTGGGGGAAAAAGGTTTGCAGGCCATTCTGAGCGTTTCTCAGCGATTTTTTAACAGGCCGCCATTTGGTGAGCAAACGTCTTGAAATTGGCTGAAAACGATTTTCACTCTGGGGGAAAAAGGTTTGCAGGCCGTTCTGAGCGTTTCTAAGCGATTTTTCAACAGGCCGTTATTTGGTGAGCTAACCCCTTGAAAAAGGCTGCAAACGGTTTGGGAGGCCTGTCTAAGTGTTTCGGCTCGATTTTACTGAAGTCTGCTTTTTGGTGAGCCCAGGACAAATTATGAGCTGGAATATTTTTTTGAGCAAACGTCTTGAAATTGGCTGCAACCGATTTTCACTCTGGGGGAAAAAGTTCTGCAGGCCGTTCTGAGCGTTTCTGAGCGATTTTCAAAGAGGCCGCCATTTGGTGAACTAACCCCTGGAAAAAGGCTGCAAACGGTTTTGCAGGCCTGTCTGAGCGTTTTGGCTCGATTTTGCTAAAGTCCGCTTTTTGGTGAGCCCAGGTCAAATTATGAGCTGAAATTTTTTTTGTGTGCAAACGTCTGGAAATTGGAAGCAAACGATTTTCACTCTGGGTAAAAAAGGTTTGCAGGCCATTCTGAGCGTTTCTCAGCGATTTTTTAACAGACCGCCATTTGGTGAGCTAACCCCTTGAAAAAGGCTGCAAACGCTTTTGCAGGCCTCTCTGATCGTTTCGGCTCGATTTTGCTAAAGTCCGCTTTTTGGTGAGTCCAGGTCACATTATGAGCTGAAATTTTTTTCTGAGCAAACGACTCTAAATTGGCTGGAAACGGTTTTCACTCTGGGGGAAAAAGCTTTGCAGGCCATTATGAGCGTTTCTAAGCGATTTTTCAACAGGCCGCCATTTGGTGAGCTAACCCCTTGAAAAAGGCTGCAAACGGTTGTTCAGGCCTTTCTGAGCGTTTCGGCTCGATTTTGCTAAAGTCCGCTTTTTGGTGAGCCCATGTCAAATTACGAGTTGAAATTTTTTTGAGCAAACGTCTTGAAATTGGCTGCAAACGATTTTCACTCTGAGGGGAAAAAGGGTTGCATGCTATTCTGAGCGTTTCTCAGCGATTTTTTAACAGGCCGCCATTTGGTGAGCAAACGTCTTGAAATTGGCTGCAAACGATTTTGACGCTGGGGGAAAAAGTTTTGCAGGCCGTTCTTAGCGTTTCTGAGCGATTTTTCAACAGGCCGCCATTTGGTGAGCTAACCCCTTGAAAAAGGCTGCAAACGGTTTCGCAGACCCCTCTGAGCGTTTCGGCTCGATTTTGCTAAAGTCCGCTTTTTGGTGAGCCCATGTCAAATTATGAGCTGAAATTTTTTTTGTGAGCAAAACTCTTGAAGTTGGCTGCAAACGGTTTTCACTATGGGGGAAAATGGTTTGTAGTCCGTTCTGAGCGTTTCTTAGCAATTTTTCAACAGGCTGGCATTTGGTGAGCTAACCCCTTGAAAAAGGCTGCAAACGGTTGTTCAGGCCTCTCTGAGCGTTTCGGCTCGATTTTGCTAAAGTCCGCTTTTTGGTGAGCACAGGTCACATTATGAGCTAAAATTTTTTTTGTGAGCAAACGTCTTGAAATTGCCTGCAAACGATTTTCACTCTAAGGGAAAAAGGTTTGCATGCCATTCTGAGCGTTTCTCAGCGATTTTTCAACAGGCCGCCATTTGGTGAGCTAACCCCTTGAAAAAGGCTGCAAACGGTTTTGCAGGCCTGTCTGAGCGTTTCGGCTCGATTTTGCTAAAGTCTGCTTTTTGGTGAACCCATGTCAAATTATGAGCTGAAATTTTTTTTGTGAGCAAAACTCTTGAAGTTGGCTGCAAACGGTTTTCACTATGGGGGAAAATGGTTTGTAGTCCGTTCTGAGCGTTTCTGAGCGATTTTTCAACAGGCCGCCATTTGGTGAGCTAACCCCTTGAAAAAGGCTGGAAACGGTTGTTCAGGCCTCTCTGAGCGTTTCGGCTCGATTTTGCCTAAGTCCGCTTTTTGGAGAGTCCACGTCACATTATGAGCTGAAATTTTTTTTGTGAGCAAACGTCTTGAAATTGCCTGCAAACGATTTTCACTCTGGGGGAAAAAGGTTTGCAGGCCATTCTGAGCGTTTCTCAGCGATTTTTCAACAGGCCGCCATTTGGTGAGGAAACGTCTTGAAATTGGCTGAAAACGATTTTCACTCTGGGGGAAATAGGTTTGCAGGCCGTTCTGAGCGTTGCTAAGCGATTTTTCAACAGGCCGCCATTTGGTGAGCTAACCCCTTGAAAAAGGCTGCAAACGCTTTTGCAGGCCTCTCTGATCGTTTCGGCTCGATTTTGCTAAAGTCCGCTTTTTGGTGAGTCCAGGTCAAATTATGAGCTGAAATTTTTTTTGTGAGCAAACGTCTTTAAATTGGCTGCAAACGGTTTTCACTCTGGGGGAAAAAGCTTTGCAGGCCATTATGAGCGTTTCTAAGCGATTTTTCAACAGGCCGCCATTTGGTGAGCTAACCCCTTGAAAAAGGCTGCAAACGGTTGTTCAGGCCTTTCTGAGCGTTTCGGCTCGATTTTGCTAAAGTCCGCTTTTTGGTGAGCCCATATCAAATTACGAGTTGAAATTTTTTTTGAGCAAACGTCTTGAAATTGGCTGCAAACGATTTTCACTCTGGGGGAAAAAGGTTTGCATGCCATTCTGAGCGTTTCTCAGCGATTTTTTAACAGGCCGCCATTTGGTGAGCAAACGTCTTGAAATTGGCTGAAAACGATTTTCACTCTGGGGGAAAAAGGTTTGCAGGCCGTTCTGAGCGTTTCTAAGCGATTTTTCAAGAGGCCGCCATTTGGTGAACTAACCCCTGGAAAAAGGTTGCAAACGGTTTTGCAGGCCTGTCTGATCGTTTCGGCTCGATTTTGCTAAAGTCCGCCTTTTGGTGAGTACAGGTCACATTATGAGCTGAAATTTTTTTTGTGAGCAAACGTCTTAAAATTGGCTGCAAACGATTTTCACTCTGGGGGAAAAAGGTTTGCAGGCCATTCTGAGCGTTTCTGAGCGATTTTTCAACAGGCCGCCATTTGGTGAGCTAACCCCTGGAAAAAGGCTGCAAACGGTTTTGCAGGCCAGTCTGAGAGTTTCGGCTCGATTTTGCTAAAGTCCGCTTTTTGGTGAGCCCATGTCAAATTATGAGCTGAAATTTTTTTTGTGTGCAAACGTCTTGAAATTGGAAGCAAACGATTTTCACTCTGGGTAAAAAAGGTTTGCAGGCCATTCTGAGCGTTTCTCAGCGACTTTTCAACAGGCCGCCATTTGGTGAGCTAACTCCTTGAAAAAGGCGGCAAACGCTTTTGCAGGCCTCTCTGATCGTTTCGGCTCGATTTTGCTAAAGTCCGCTTTTTGGTGAGTCCAGGTCACATTATGAGCTGAAATTTTTTTGTGAGGAAACGTTTCTAAATTGGCTGCAAACGGTTTTCACTCTGGGGGAAAAAGCTTTGCAGGCCATTATGAGCGTTTCTAAGCGATTTTTCAACAGGCCGCCATTTGGTGAGCTAACCCCTTGAAAAAGGCTGCAAACGGTTGTTCAGGTCTTTCTGAGCGTTTCGGCTCGATTTTGCCTAAGTCCGATTTTTGGTGAGCCCATGTCAAATTACGAGTTGAAATTTTTTTTGAGCAAACGTCTTGAAATTGGCTGAAAACGATTTTCACTCTGGGGGAAAAGGTTTGCTGGCCATTCTGAGCGTTTCTCAGCGATTTTTTAACAGGCCGCCATTTGGTGAGCAAACGTCTTGAAATTGGCTGAAAACGATTTTCACTCTGGGGGAAAAAGGTTTGCAGGCCGTTCTGAGCGTTTCTAAGCGATTTTTCAATAGGCCGCCATTTGGTGAACTAACCCCTGGAAAAAGGCTGCAAACGGTTTTGCAGGCCTCTCGGAGCGTTTCGGTTCGATTTTGCTAAAGTCCGCTTTTTGGTGAGCCCAGGTCAAATTATGAGCTGAAATTTTTTTGTGAGCAAACGTCTCTAAATTGGCTGCAAACGGTTTTCACTCTGGGGGAAAAAGCTTTGCAGGCCATTATGAGCGTTTCTAAGCGATTTTTCAACAGGCCGCCATTTGGTGAGCTAACCCCTTCAAAAAAACTGCAAACGGTTGTTCAGGCCTTTCTGAGCGTTTCGGCTCGATTTTGCTAAAGTCCGCTTTTGGGTGAGCCCAGGTCAAATTATGAGCTGAAATTTTTTTTGCGAGCAAACGTCTTGAAATTTCCTGGAAACAATTTTCACTCTGGGGGAAAAAGCTTTGCAGGCTATTATGAGCGTTTCTAAGCGATTTTTTTAACAGGCCGCCATTTGGTGAGCTAACCCCTTGAAAAAGGCTGCAAACGGTTTTGCTGGCCTCTCTGATCGTTTCGGCTCGATTTTGCTAAAGTCCGCTTTTTGGTGAGTACAGGTCACATTATGAGCGTAAAGTTTTTTTGTGAGCAAACGTCTTGAAATTGGCTGCAAACGATTTTCACTCTGGGGGAAAAAGGTTTGCAGGCCATTATGAGCGTTTCTCAGCAATTTTTCAACAGGCCACCATTTGGTGAGCTAACCCCTTGAAAAAGGCTGCAAACGGTTGTTCAGGCCTTTCTGAGCGTTTCGGCTCGATTTTGCTAAAGTCCGCTTCTTGGTGAGCCCATGTCAAATAACGAGTTCAAATTTTTTTTGAGCAAACGTCTTGAAATTGGCTGAAAACGATTTTAACTCTGGGGGAAAAAGGTTTGCAGGCCGTTCTGAGCGTTTCTAAGCGATTTTTCAACAGGCCGCCATTTGGTGAACTAACCCCTGGAAAAAGGCTGCAAACGGTTTTGCAGGCCTCTCGGAGCGTTTTGGCTCGATTTTGCTGAAGTCCGCTTTTTGGTGAGCCCAGGTCAAATTATGAGCTGAAATTTTTTTTGCGAGCAAACGTCTTCAAATTTCCTGGAAACGATTTTCACTCTGGGGGAAAAAGGTTTGCAGGCCGTTCTGAGCGTTTCTGAGCGATTTTTCAACAGGCCGCCATTTGGTGAGCTAACCCCTTGAAAAAGGCTGCAAACGCTTTTGCATGCCTCTCTGATCGTTTCGGCTCGATTTTGCTAAAGTCCGCTTTTTGGTGAGCCTATGTCAAATTACGAGTTGAAGTTTTTTTTGAGCAAACGTCTTGAAATTGGCAGCAAACGATTTTCACTCTGGGGGAAAAAGGTTTGCATGCCATTCTGAGCGTTTCTCAGCGATTTTTCAACAGGCCGCCATTTGGTGAGCAAACGTCTTGAAATTGGCTGAAAACGATTTTAACTCTGGGGGAAAAAGGTTTGCAGGCCGTTCTGAGCGTTTCTAAGCGATTTTTCAACAGGCCTGGAAAAAGGCTGCAAACGGTTTTGCAGGCCTGTCGGAGAGTTTTGGCTCGATTTTGCTGAAGTCCGCTTTTTGGTGAGC
The DNA here is from genome assembly GCF_052425735.1 of Oculina patagonica. Lineage (NCBI taxonomy): Eukaryota > Metazoa > Cnidaria > Anthozoa > Scleractinia > Oculinidae > Oculina > Oculina patagonica. The sequence continues at coordinate 15,373,134 of NC_135758.1, forward strand.
CCAGGTCAAATAATGAGCTGAAATTTTTTTTGCGAGCAAACGTCTTGAAATTTCCTGGAAACGATTTTCACTCTGGGGGAAAAAGGTTTGCAGGCCATTCTGAGCGTTTCTCAGCGATTTTTTAACAGGCCGCCATTTGGTGAGCAAACGTCTTGAAATTGGCCTAAAACGATTTTTACTCTGGGGGAAAAAGGTTTGCAGGCCGTTCTGAGCGTTTCTAAGCGATTTTTCAACAGGCCGTTATTTGGTGAGCTAACCCCTTGAAAAAGACTGCAAACGGTTTTGCAGGCTTGTCTGAGAGTTTCGGCTCGATTTTGCTAAAGTCCGCTTTTTGGTGAGCCCATGTCAAATTATGAGCTGAAATTTTTTTGTGTGCAAACGTCTTCAAATTGGAAGCAAACGATTTTCACTGTGGGTAAAAAAGCTTTGATGGCCATTCTGAGCGTTTCTCAGCGATTTTTCAACAGGCCGCCATTTGGTGAGCTAACCCCTTGAAAAAGGTTGCAAACGGTTGTTCAGGCCTTTCTGAGCGTTTCGGCTCGATTTTGCTAAAGTCCGCTTTTTGGTGAGCCCATGTCAAATTACGAGTTGAAATTTTTTTTGAGCAAACGTCTTGAAATTGGCTGCAAACAATTTTCACTCTGGGAGAAAAAGGTTTGCATGCCATTCTGAGCGTTTCTCAGCGATTTTTTAACAGGCCGCCATTTGGTAAGCAAACGTCTTGAAATTGGCTGAAAACGATTTTAACTCTGGGGGAAAAAGGTTTGCAGGCCGTTCTGATCGTTTCTAAGCGATTTTTCAACAGGCCTGGAAAAAGGCTGCAATCAGTTTTGCAGGCCTCTCGGAGCGTTTTGGCTCGATTTTGCTAAAGTCCGCTTTTTGGTGAGCCCAGGTCAAATTATGAGCTGAAATTTTTTTTGCGAGCAAACGTCTTGAAATTTCCTGGAAACGGTTTTCATTCTGGGGGAAAAAGCTTTGCAGGCCATTATGAGCGTTTCTAAGCGATTTTTCAACAGGCCGCCATTTGGTGAGCTAACCCCTTGAAAAAGGCTGCAAACGCTTTTGCAGGCCTCTCTGATCGTTTCGGCTCGATTTTGCTAAAGTCCGCTTTTTGGTGAGCCCATGTCAAATTACGAGCTGAAATTTTTTTTGAGCAAACGTCTTGAAATTGGCTGCAAACGATTTTCACTCTGGGGGAAAAAGGTTTGCAGGCCGTTCTAAGCGTTTCTGAGCGATTTCTCAACAGGCGGCCATTTGGTGAGCTTACCCCTTGAAAAAGGCTGGAAACGGTTTTGCAGGCCTCTCGGAGCGTTTTGGCTCGATTTTGCTGAAGTCCGCTTTTTGGTGAGCCCATGTCAAATTACGAGCTGAAATTTTTTTTGAGCAAACGTCTTGAAATTGGCTGCAAACGATTTTAACTCTGGGGGAAAAAGGTTTGCAGGCCGTTATAAGCGTTTCTGAGCGATTTCTCAACAGGCCGCCATTTGGTGAGCTTACCCCTTAAAAATGGCTGGAAACGGTTTTGCAGGCCTCTCGGAGCGTTTTGGCTCGATTTTGCTGAAGTCCGCTTTTTGGTTAGCCCAGGTCAAATTATGAGCTGAATTTTTTTTTGCGAGCAAACGTCTTGAAATTTCCTGGAAACGGTTTTCATTCTGGGGGAAAAAGCTTTGCAGGCCATTATGAGCGTTTCTAAGCGATTTTTCAACAGGCCGCCATTTGGTGAGCTAACCCCTTGAAAAAGGCTGCAAACGCTTTTGCAGGCCTCTCTGATCGTTTCGGCTCGATTTTGCTAAAGTCCGCTTTTTGGTGAGCCCATGTCAAATTACGAGCTGAAATTTTTTTTGAGCAAACGTCTTGAAATTGGCTGCAAACGATTTTCACTCTGGGGGAAAAAGGTTTACAGGCCGTTCTAAGCGTTTCTGAGCGATTTCTCAACAGGCCGCCATTTGGTGAGCTTACCCCTTGAAAAAGGCTGCAAACGGTTTTGCAGGCCTCTCGGAGCGTTTTGGCTCGATTTTGCTGAAGTCCGCTTTTTGGTGAGCCCATGTCAAATTGTGAGCTGAAATTTTTTTTGTGTGCAAACGTCTTGAAATTGGCTGCAAACGATTTTCACTATGGGGGAAAAAGGTTTGCATGCCATTCTGAGCGTTTCTCAGCGATTTTTTAACAGGCCGCCATTTGTGAGCAAACGTCTTGAAATTGGCTGAAAACGATTTTCACTCTGGGGGAAAAAGGTTTGCAGGCTGTTCTGAGCGTTTCTAAGCGATTTTTCAACAGGCCGCCATTTGGTGAACTAACCCCTGGAAAAAGGCTGCAAACGGTTTTGCAGGCCTCTCGGAGCGTTTTGGCTCGATTTTGCTGAAGTCCGCTTTTTGGTGAGCCCAGGTCAAATTATGAGCTGAAATTTTTTTTGCGAGCAAACGTCTTGAAATTTCCTGGAAACGATTTTCGCTCTGGGGGAAAAAGGTTTGCAGGCCGTTCTGAGCGTTTCTGAGCGATTTTTCAACAGGCCGCCATTTGGTGAGCTAACCCCTTGAAAAAGGCTGCAAACGGTTTTGCTGGCTTTTCTGATCGTTTCGGCTCGATTTTGCTAAAGTCCGCTTTTTGGTGAGTACATGTCACATTATGAGCTGAAATTTTTTTTGCGTGCAAACGTCTTGAAATTGGCAGCAAACGATTTTCACTCTGGGTAAAAAAGGTTTGCAGGCCATTCTGAGCGTTTCTCAGCGATTTTTCAACAGGCCGCCATTTGGTGAGCTAACCCCTTGAAAAAGGCTGCAAACGCTTTTGCATGCCTCTCTGATCGTTTCGGCTCGATTTTGCTAATGTCCGCTTTTTGGTGAGCCCAGGTCAAATTATGAGCTGAAATTTTTTTTATGTGCAAACGTCTTGAAATTGGCAGCAAACGATTTTCACTCTGGGTAAAAAAGGTTTGCAGGCCATTCTGAGCGTTTCTCAGCGATTTTTCAACAGGCCGCCATTTGGTGAGCTAACCCCTTGAAAAAGGCTGCAAACGGTTGTTCAGGCCTTACTGAGCGTTTCGGCTCGATTTTGCTAAAGTCCGCTTTTTGGTTAGCCCATGTCAAATTACGAGCTGAAATTTTTTGAGCAAACGTCTTGAAATTGGCTCCTCTCGGAGCGTTTTGGCTCGATTTTGCTGAAGTCCGCTTTTTGGTGAGCCCAGGTCAAATTATGAGCTGAAATTTTTTTTGTGTGCAAACGTCTTGAAATTGGAAGCAAAGGATTTTCACTCTGGGTAAAAAAGGTTTGCAGGCCATTCTGAGCCTTTCTCAGCGATTTTTCAACAGGTCGCCATTTGGTGAGCTAACCCCTTGAAAAAGGCTGCAAACGGTTTTGCAGGCCTCTCGGAGCGTTTTGGCTCGATTTTGCTGAAGTCCGCTTTTTGGTGAGCCCAGGTCAAATTATGAGCTGAAATTTTTTTTTATGTGCAAACGTCTTGAAATTGGAAGCACGCGATTTTCACTCTGGGTAAAAAAGGTTTGCAGGCCATTCTGAGCGTTTCTCAGCGATTTTTCAACAGGCCGCCATTTGGTGAGCTAACCCCTTGAAAAAGGCTGCAAACGCTTTTGCAGGCCTCTCTGATCGTTTCGGCTCGATTTTGCTAAAGTCCGCTTCAAATTATGAGCTGAAATTTTTTTTGTGTGCAAACGTCTTGAAATTGGCAGCAAACGATTTTCCCTCTGGGTAAAAAGGTTTGCAGGCCATTCTGAGCGTTTCTCAGCGATTTTTCAACAGGCCGCCATTTGGTGAGCTAACCCCTTGAAAAAGGCTGCAAACGGTTGTTTAGGCCTCTCTGAGCGTTTCGGCTCGATTTTGCCTAAGTCCGCTCTTTGGAGAGTCCACGTCACATTATGAGCTGAAATTTTTTTGTGAGCAAACGTCTTGAAATTGGCTGCAAACGATTTTCACTGTGGGGGAAAAGGTTTGCAGGCCATTCTGAGCGTTTCTCAGCGATTTTTTAACAGGCCGCCATTTGGTGAGCAAACGTCTTGAAATTGGCTGAAAACGATTTTCACTCTGGGGGGGAAAAGGTTTGCAGGCCATTCTGAGCGTTTCTCAGCGATTTTTTAACAGGCCGCCATTTGGTGAGCAAACGTCTTGAAATTGGCTGAAAACGATTTTTACTCTGGGGGAAAAAGGTTTGCAGGCCGTTCTGAGCGTTTCTAAGCGATTTTTCAACAGGCCGTTATTTGGTGAGCTAACCCCTTGAAAAAGGCTGCAAACGGTTTGGGAGGCCTGTCTAAGTGTTTCGGCTCGATTTTACTGAAGTCCGCTTTTTGGTGAGCCCAGGTCAAATTATGAGCTGAAATTTTTTTTGTGTGCAAACGTCTTGAAATTGGAAGCAAACGATTTTCACTCTGGGTAAAAAAGGTTTGCAGGCCATTCTGAGCGTTTCTAAGCGATTTTTCAACAGGCCGCCATTTGGTGAGCTAACCCCTTGAAAAACGCTGCAAACGCTTTTGCAGGCCTCTCTGATCGTTTCGGCTCGATTTTGCTAAAGTCCGCTTTTTGGTGAGTCAAAATCACATTATGAGCTAAAATTTTTTTGTGAGCAAACGTCTCTAAATTGGCTGCAAACGGTTTTCACTCTGGGGGAAAAAGCTTTGCAGGCCATTATGAGCGTTTCTAAGCGATTTTTCAACAGGCCGCCATTTGGTGAGCTTACCCGTTGAAAAAGGCTGCAAACGGTTGTTCAGGCCTTACTGAGCGTTTCAGCTCGATTTTGCTAAAGTCCGCTCTTTGGTGAGCCCATTTCAAATTACGAGCTGAAATTTTTTTTGAGCAAACGTCTTGAAATTGGCTGCAAACGATTTTCACTCTGGGGGAAAAAGGTTTGCATGCCATTCTGAGCGTTTCTAAGCGATTTTTTAACAGGCCGCCATTTGGTGAGCAAACGTCTTGCAATTGGCTGAAAACGATTTTCACTCTGGGGGAAAAAGGTTTGAACTCCGTTCTGGGCGTTTCTGAGCGATTTTTCAACAGGCCACCATTTCGTGAGCTAACCCCTTGAAAAAGGCTGCAAACGGTTTTGCTGGCCTCTCTGATCGTTTCGGCTCGATTTTGCTAAAGTCCGCTTTTTGGTGAGTACATGTCACATTATGAGCTGAAATTTTTTTTGTGAGCAAACCTCTTGAAGTTGGCTGCAAACGATTTTCACTCTGGGGGAAAAGGTTTGCAGGCCATTCTGAGCGTTTCTCAGCGATTTTTTAACAGGCCGCCATTTGGTGAGCAAACGTCTTGCAATTGGCTGAAAACGATTTTCACTCTGGGGGAAAAAGGTTTGCAGGCCGTTCTGAGCGTTTCTAAGCGATTTTTCAACAGGCCGTTATTTGGTGAGCTAACCCCTTGAAAAAGGCTGCAAACGGTTTGGGAGGCCTCTCGGAGCGTTTCGGCTCGATTTTGCTAAAGTCCGCTTTTTGGTGAGCCCATTTCAAATTATAAGCTGAAATTTTTTTTGCGAGCAAACGTCTTGAAATTTCCTGGAAACGATTTTCACTCTGGGGGAAAAAGGTTTGCAGGCCGTTCTGAGCGTTTCTGAGCGATTTTTCAACAGACCGCCATTTGGTGAGCTTACCTCTTGAAAAAGGCTGCAAACGGTTTTGCAGGCCTCTCGGAGCGTTTTGGCTCGATTTTGCTGAAGTCCGCTTTTTGGTGAGCCCAGGTCAAATTATGAGCTGAAATTTTTTTTGCGAGCAAACGTCTTGAAATTTCCTGGAAACGGTTTTCACTCTGGGGGAAAAAGCTTTGGAGGCCATTATGAGCGTTTCTAAGCGATTTTTCAACAGGCCGCCATTTGGTGAGCTAACCCCTTGAAAAAGGCTGCAAACGGTTGTTCAGGCCTCTCTGAGCGTTTCGGCTCGATTTTGATAAAAGTCCGCTTTTTGGAGAGTCCACGGCACATTATGAGCTGAAATTTTTTTTGTGAGCAAACGTCTTGAAATTGGCTGCAAACGATTTTCACTCTGGGGGAAAAAGGTTTACAGGCCGTTTTGAGCGTTTCTAAGCGATTTATTAACAGGCCGCCATTTGGTGAGCAAACGTCTTGAAATTGGCTGAAAACGAGTTTCACTCTGGGGGAAAAAGGTTTGCAGGCCGTTCTGAGCGTCTCTAAGCGATTTTTCAACAGGCCGTTATTTGGTGAGCTAACCCCTTGAAAAAGGCTGCAAACGGTTTGGGAGTCCTGTCTAAGTGTTTCGGCTCGATTTTACTAAAGTCCGCTTTTTGGTAGGCCCAGGTCAAATTATGAGTTGAAATTTTTTTTGCGAGGAAACGTCTTGAAATTTCCTGGAAACGGTTTTCACTCTGGGGGAAAAAGGTTTGCAGGCCGTTCTGAGCGTTTCTGAGAGATTTTTCAACAGGCCGCCATTTGGTGAGCAAACGTCTTGAAATTAGCTGCAAACGATTTTCACTCTGGGGGAAAAAGGTTTGCAGGCCGTTCTGAGCGTTTCTAAGCGATTTTTCAACAGGCCGCCATTTGGTGAGCTAACCCCTTGAAAAAGGCTGCAAACGGTTTTGCTGGCCTCTCTGATCGTTTCGGCTCGATTTTGCTAAAGTCCGCTTTTTGGTGAGCCCAGGTCAAATTATGAGCTGTAATTTTTTTTTGTGTGCAAACGTCTTGAAATTGGAAGCAAACGATTTTCACTCTGGGTAAAAAAGGTTTCCACGCCATTCTGTGCGTTTCTCAGCGATTTTTCAACAGGCCGCCATTTGGTGAGCTAACCCCTTGAAAAAGGCTGCAAACGGTTTTGCAGGCCTGTCTGAGCGTTTCGGTTCGATTTTGCTAAAGTCTGCTTTTTGGTGAGCCCAGGTCAAATTATGAGCTGTAATTTTTTTTGTGTGCAAACGTCTTGAAATTGGAAGCAAACGATTTTCACTCTAGGTAAAAAAGGTTTCCAGGCCATTCTGAGCGTTTCTTAGCGATTTTTCAACAGGCCGCCATTTGGTGAGCTAACCCCTTGAAAAAGGCTGCAAACGCTTTTGCAGGCCTCTCTGATCGTTTCGGCTCGATTTTGCTAAAGTCCGCTTTTTGGTGAGTGCAGGTCACATTATGAGCTGAAATTTTTTTCCGAGCAAACGTCTTGAAATTGGCTGAAAACGATTTTCACTCTGGGTAAAAAAGGTTTGCAGGCCGTTCTGAGCGTTTCTGAGCGATTTTTCAACAGGCCGCCATTTGGTGAACTAACCCCTGGAAAAAGGCTGCAAACGGTTTTGCAGGCTTCTCGGAGCGTTTTGGCTCGATTTTGCTGAAGTCCGCTTTTTGGTGAGCCCAGGTCAAATTATGAGCTGAAATTTTTTTTGCGAGCAAACGTCTTGAAATTTCCTGGAAACGGTTTTCACTCTGGGGGAAAAAGCTTTGGAGGCCATTATGAGCGTTTCTAAGCGATTTTTCAACAGGCCGCCATTTGGTGAGCTAACCCCTTGAAAAAGGCTGCAAACGGTTGTTCAGGCCTCTCTGAGCGTTTCGGCTCGATTTTGATAAAAGTCCGCTTTTTGGAGAGTCCACGGCACATTATGAGCTGAAATTTTTTTGGTGAGCAAACGTCTTGAAATTGGCTGCAAACGATTTTCACTCTGGGGGAAAAAGGTTTACAGGCCGTTTTGAGCGTTTCTAAGCGATTTATTAACAGGCCGCCATTTGGTGAGCAAACGTCTTGAAATTGGCTGAAAACGAGTTTCACTCTGGGGGAAAAAGGTTTGCAGGCCGTTCTGAGCGTCTCTAAGCGATTTTTCAACAGGCCGTTATTTGGTGAGCTAACCCCTTGAAAAAGGCTGCAAACGGTTTGGGAGTCCTGTCTAAGTGTTTCGGCTCGATTTTACTAAAGTCCGCTTTTTGGTAGGCCCAGGTCAAATTATGAGTTGAAATTTTTTTTGCGAGGAAACGTCTTGAAATTTCCTGGAAACGGTTTTCACTCTGGGGGAAAAAGGTTTGCAGGCCGTTCTGAGCGTTTCTGAGAGATTTTTCAACAGGCCGCCATTTGGTGAGCAAACGTCTTGAAATTAGCTGCAAACGATTTTCACTCTGGGGGAAAAAGGTTTGCAGGCCGTTCTGAGCGTTTCTAAGCGATTTTTCAACAGGCCGCCATTTGGTGAGCTAACCCCTTGAAAAAGGCTGCAAACGGTTTTGCTGGCCTCTCTGATCGTTTCGGCTCGATTTTGCTAAAGTCCGCTTTTTGGTGAGCCCAGGTCAAATTATGAGCTGTAATTTTTTTTGTGTGCAAACGTCTTGAAATTGGAAGCAAACGATTTTCACTCTGGGTAAAAAAGGTTTCCACGCCATTCTGTGCGTTTCTCAGCGATTTTTCAACAGGCCGCCATTTGGTGAGCTAACCCCTTGAAAAAGGCTGCAAACGCTTTTGCAGGCCTCTCAAAGCGTTTTGGCTCGATTTTGCTGAAGTCCGCTTTTTGGTGAGCCCAGGTCAAATTATGAGCTGAAATTTTTTTTGTGAGCAAACGTCTTAAAATTTCCTGGAACGGTTTTCACTCTGGTGGAAAAAGCTTTGCAGGCCATTATGAGCGTTTCTAAGCGATTTTTCAACAGGCCGCCATTTGGTGAGCTAACCCCTTGAAAAAGGCTGCAAACGGTTGTTCAGGCCTCTCTCAGCGTTTCGGCTCGATTTTGCTAAAGTCCGCTTTTTGGGGAATCGACGTCACATTATGAGCTGAAATTTTTTTTGTGAGCAAACGTCTTGAAATTGGCTGCAAACGATTTTCACTCTGGGGGAAAAGGTTTGCAAACCATTCTGAGCGTTTCTCAGCGATTTTTTAACAGGCCGCCATTTGGTGAGCAAACGTCTTGAAATTGGCTGAAAACGATTTTCACTCTGGGGGAAAAAGGTTTGCAGGCCGTTCTGAGCGTTTCTAAGCGATTTTTCAACAGGCCGTTATTTGGTGAGCTAACCCCTTGAAAAAGGCTGCAAACGGTTTGGGAGGCCTGTCTAAGTGTTTCGGCTCGATTTTACTGAAGTCCGCTTTTTGGTGAGCCCAGGACAAATTATGAGCTGAAATTTTTTTTGCGAGCAAACGTCTTGAAATTACCTGGAAACGATTTTCACTCTGGGGGAAAAAGGTTTGCAGGCCGTGCTGAGCGTTTCTGAGCGATTTTTCAACAGACCGCCAATTGGTGAGCTTACCCCTTGAAAAAGGCTGCAAACGGTTTTGCAGGCCTCTCGGAGCGTTTTGGCTCGATTTTGCTGAAGTCCGCTTTTAGGTGAGCCCAGGTCAAATTATGAGCTGAAATTTTTTTTGCGAGCAAACGTCTTGAAATTTCCTGGAAACGATTTTCACTCTGGGGGAAAAAGGTTTGCAGGCCGTTCTGAGCGTTTCTGAGCGATTTTTCAACAGACCGCCATTTGGTGAGCTAACCCCTTGAAAAAGGCTGCAAACGGTTTTGCAGGCCTCTCGGAGCGTTTTGGCTCGATTTTGCTGAAGTCTGCTTTTTGGTAAGCCCAGGTCAAATTATGAGCTGAAATTTTTTTTGTGTGCAAACGTCTTGAAATTGGAAGCAAACGATTTTCACTCTGGGTAAAAAAGGTTTGCAGGCCATTCTGAGCCTTTCTCAGCGATTTTTCAACAGGTCGCCATTTGGTGAGCTAACCCCTTGAAAAAGGCTGCAAACGGTTTTGCAGGCCTCTCGGAGCGTTTTGGCTCGATTTTGCTAAAGTCCGCTTTTTGGTGAGCCCAGGTCAAATTATGAGCTGAAATTTTTTTTGTGTGCAAACGTCTTGAAATTGGAAGCAAACGATTTTCACTCTGGGTAAAAAAGGTTTGCAGGCCATTCTGAGCGTTTCTCAGCGATTTTTCAACAGGCCGCCATTTGGTGAGCTAACCCCTTGAAAAAGCTGCAAACGCTTTTACAGGCCTCTCTGATCGTTTCGGCTCGATTTTGCTAAAGTCCGCTTTTTGGTGAGTCCAGGTCACATTATGAGCTGAAAATTTTTTGTGAGCAAACGTCTCTAAATTGGCTGCAAACGGTTTTCACTCTGGAGAAAAAGCTTTGCAGTCCATTCTGAGCGTTTCTAAGCGATTTTTCAACAGGCCGCCATTTGGTGGGCTAACCTCTTGAAAAAGGCTTCAAACGGTTGTTCAGGCCTTACTGAGCGTTTCGGCTCGATTTTGCTAAAGTCCGCTTTTTGGTTAGCCCATGTCAAATTACGAGCTGAAATTTTTTTGAGCAAACGTCTTGAAATTGGCTGCAAACGATTTTCACTCTGGGGGAAAAAGGTTTGCATACCATTCTGAGCGTTTCTCAGCGATTTTTTAACAGGCCGCCATTTGGTGAGCAAACGTCTTGAAATTGGCTGAAAACGATTTTCACTCTGGGGGAAAAAGGTTTGCAGGCCGTTCTAAGCGTTTATAAGCGATTTTTCAACAGGCCGCCATTTGGTGAACTAACCCCTGGAAAAAGGCTGCAAACGGTTTTGCAGGCTTCTCGGAGCGTTTTGGCTCGATTTTGCTGAAGTCCGCTTTTTGGTGCGCCCAGGTCAAATTATGAGCTGAAATTTTTTTTGCGAGCAAACGTCTTGAAATTTCCTGGAAACGATTTTCACTCTGGGGGAAAAAGGTTTGCAGGCCGTTCTAAGCGTTTCTGAGCGTTTTTTCAACAGGCCGCCATTTGGTGAACTAATCCCTGGAAAAAGGCTGCAAACGGTTTTGCAGGCCTCTCGGAGCGTTTTGGCTTTTTTTGCTGAAGTCCGCTTTTTGGTGAGCCAAGGTCAAATTATGAGCTGAAATTTTTTTTTGTGTGCAAACGTCTTGAAATTGGAAGCAAACGATTTTCACTCTGGGGGAAAAAGGTTTGCAGGCCATTATGAGCGTTTCTAAGCGATTTTTCAACAGGCCGCCATTTGGTGAGCTAACCCCTTGAAAAAGGCTGCAAACGGTTTGGGAGGCCTGTCTAAGTGTTTCGGCTCGATTCTACTGAAGTCGGCTTTTTGATGAGCCCAGGTCAAATTATGAGCTGAAATATTTTTGTGAGAAAACGTCTTGAAATTGGCTGCAAACGGTTTTCACTCTGGGGGAAAATGGTTTGCAGGCCATTCTGAGCGTTTCTCAGCGATTTTCCAACAGGCCGCCATTTGGTGAACTAACCCCTGGAAAAAGGCCTCAAACGGTTTTCTAGGCCCCTCTGAGCGTTTCGGCTCGGTTTAGCTAAAGTCCGCTTTTTGGTGAGCCCAGGTCAAATTAGGAGCTGAAATTTTTTTTGTGAGCAAAGGTCTTGAAATTGGCAGGAAACGATTTTCACTCTGGGGGAAAAAGGTTTGCAGGCCGTGCTGAGAGTTTCTAAGCGATTTTTCAACAGGCCGCCATTTGGTGAGTTATCCCCTTCAAAATGGCTGCAAACGGTTTTGCAGGCCTCTCTGAGCATTTCCGCTCGATTTTGCTAAAGTTCGCTTTTTGGTGAGTCCAGGTCAAATTATGAGCTGAAATTTTTTTGTGAGCAAACGTCTTGAAATTGGCTTTGCAAACGATTTTCACTCTGGGGGAAAAAGGTTTGCAGGCCATTCTGAGCGTTTCTCAGCGATTTTTTAACAGGCCGCCATTTGGTGAGCAAACGTCTTGAAATTGGCTGAAGACGATTTTCACTCTGGGGGAAAAAGGCTTGCAGTCCGTTCTGAGCGTTTCTAAGCGATTTTTCAACAGGCCGCCATTTGGTGAGCTAACCCCTTGAAAAAGGCAGCAAACGGTTTGGGAGACCTGTCTAAGTGTTTCGGCTCGATTTTACTGAACTCCGCTTTTTGGTGAGCCCAGGTCAAATTATGAGCTGAAATATTTTTTTGAGCAAACGTCATGAAATTGGCTGCAAACGATTTTCACTCTGGGGGAAAAAGGTTTGCAGGCCATTCTGAACGTTTCTCAGCGATTTTTCAACAGCCCGCCATTTGGTGAGGTGACCCCTTGAAAAAGGCTGCAAACGCTTTTGCAGGCCTCTCTGATCGTTTCGGCTCGATTTTGCTAAAGTCCGCTTTTTGGTGAGCCCAGGTCAAATTATGAGCTGAAATTTTTTTTGTGTGCAAACGTCTTCAAATTGGAAGCAAACGATTTTCACTCTGGGTAAAAAAGGTTTCCAGGCCATTATGAGCGTTTCTCAGCGATTTTTCAACAGGCCGCCATTTGGTGAGCTAACCCCCTGAAAAAGGCTGCAAACAGTTGTTCAGGCCTTTCTGAGCGTTTCGGCTCGATTTTTTGGTGAGCCCAGGTCAAATTATGAGCTGAAATTTTTTTTTGTGAGCAAACGTCTTCAAATTGGCTTTGCAAACGATTTTCACTCTGGGGGAAAAAGGTTTGCAGGCCATTCTAAGTGTTTCTCAGCGATTTTTCAACAGGCCGCCATTTGGTGAGGTGACCCCTTGAAAAAGGCTGCAAACGGTTTTTCAGCCCTGTCTGAGCGTTTCGGCTCGATTTTGCTAAAGTCCGCTTTTTGGTGAGGCCAGGTCAGATAATGAGCGGAAATTTTTTTTGTGTGCAAACGTCTTGAAATTGGCAGCAAACGATTTTCACTCTGGGGGAAAAAGGTTTGCAGGCCGTTCTGAGCGTTTCTAAGTGATTTTTCAAACGGCCGCCATTTGGTGAGCTAACCCCATGAAAAAGGCTGCAAACGGTTTGGGAGGCCTGTCTAAGTGTTTCTGCTCGATTTTACTGAAGTCCGCTTATTGGTGAGCCGAGATCAAATTATGAACTGAAATATTTTTTTGAGCAAACGTCTTGAAATTGGCTGCAAACGATTTTCACCCTGGGGGAAAAAGTTTTGCAGGCCGTTCTGAGCGTTTTTGAGCGATTTTTCAACAGGCCGCCATTTGGTGAGGTGACCCCTTGAAAAAGGCTGCAAACGGTTTTAAAGGCCTCTCTGAGCGTTTCGGCTCGATTTTGCTAAAGTCCGCTTTTTGGTGACACCAGGTCAAATTATGAACTGAAATTTTTGTTGTGTGCAAACGTCTTGAAATTGGCTGGAAACGATTTTCATTCTGGGGGAAAAGGTTTGCAGGCCGTTCTGAGCGTTTCTAAGCGATGAAATTTTTTTTGCGAGCAAACGTCTTGAAATTGGCTGGAAACGATTTTCACTGTGGGGGAAATGGTTTGCAGGCCTGTCTGAGCGTTTCTAAGCGATTTTGCTAAAGTCCGCTTTTTGGTGAGCCCAGGTCAAATTATGAGCTGAAATTTTTTTGCGAGCAAACGTCTTGAAATTGGCTGGAAACGATTTTCACTCTGGGGGAAAAAGGTTTGCAGGCCGTTATGAGCGTTTCTAACTGATTTTTTAACAGTCCGCCATTTGGTGAGCTAATCCCTTGAAAAAGGCTGCAAACGGTTTGGGAGGCCTGTCTAAGTGTTTCGGCTCGATTTTACTGAAGTCCGCTTTTTGATGAGCCCAGGTCAAATTATGAGCTGAAAAATTTTTGTGAGAAAACATCTTGAAATTGGCTGCAAACGGTTTTCACTCTGGGGGAAAAAGGTTTGCAGGCCGTGCTGAGAGTTTCTATGCGATTTTTCAACAGGCCGCCATTTGGTGAGTTATCCCCTTCAAAATGGCTGCAAAGGGTTTTGCAGGCCTACCTGAGCGTTTCGGCTCGATTTTGCTAAAGTCCGCTTTTGGTGAGTCCAGGTCAGATTATGAGCTGAAATTTTTTTTGTGAGCAAACGTCTTGAAATTGGCTGGAAACGATTTTCACTCTGAGGGAAAAAGGTTTGCAGACCTTTCTGAGTGTTTCTCAGCGATTTTTCAACAGGCCGCCATTTGGTGAGGTGACCCCTTCAAAAAGGCTGCAAACGGTTTGGGAGGCCTGTCTGTGCGTTTCGGCTCGGTTTTACTGAAGTCCGCTTTTTGGTGAGTCCAGGTCAAATTATGAGCTGAAAGTTTTTTTGTGAGCGAACGTCTTGAAATTGGCTGCAAACGATTTTGACGCTGGAGGAAAAAGGTTTGCAGACCTGTCTGAGTGTTTCTCAGCGATTTTTGAACAGGCCGCCATTTGGTGAGCTAACCCCTTGAAAAAAGCTGGAGACGGTTTTTCAGGCCTGTCTGAGCGTTTCGGCTCGATTTTGCTAAAGTCCGCTTTTTGGTGAGCCCAGGTCAGATAATGAGCGGAAATTTTTTTTGTGTGCAAAAGTCTTGAAATTAACAGCAAACGATTTTCACTCGGGGTAAGAAAGGTTACCAGGCCATTCTGAGCGTTTCTCAGCGATTTTTCAACAGGCCTCCATTTGGTGAGCTAACCCCTTGAAAAAGGCTGCAAACGGTTTTGCAGGCCTGTCTGAGCGTTTCGGCTCGATTTTGCTAAAGTCCGCTTTTTGGTGAGCCCAGGTCAAATTATGAGCTGAAATTTTTTTTGTATGCAAACGTCTTCAAATTGGCAGCAATTGATTTTTACTCTGGGGGAAAAAGGTTTGCAGGCCATTCTGAGCGTTTCTCAGCGATTTTTTAACAGGCCGCCATTTGGTGAGCAATCGTCTTGAAATTGGCTGAAAACGATTTTCACTCTGGGGGAAAAAGGTTTGCAGGCCGTTCTGAGCGTTTCTAAGTGATTTTTCAACAGGCCGCCATTTGGTGAGCTAACCCCTTGAAAAAGGCTGCAAACGGTTTGGGAGGCCTGTCTAAGTGTTTCGGCTCGATTTTACTGAAGTCCGCTTTTTGATGAGCCCAGGTCAAATTATGAGCTGAAATATTTTTGTGAGAAAACATCTTGAAATTGGCTGCAATCGGTTTTCACTCTGGGGGAAAATGGTTTGCAGGCCATTCTGAGCGTATCTGAGCGATTTTTCAATAGGCCGCCATTTGGTGAACTAACCCCTAAAAAAAGGCCTCAAACGGTTTTCTAGGCCCCTCTGAGCGTTTCGGCTCGGTTTAGCTAAAGTCCGCTTTTTGGTGAGTCCAGGTCAAATTATTAGCTGAAATATTTTTTTGAGCAAACGTCTTGAAATTGGCATCAAACGATTTTCACTCTGGGGGAAAAAGGTTTGCAGGCCATTCTGAGCGTTTCTCAGCGATTTTTCAACAGGCCGCCATTTGGTGAGTTATCCTCTTCAAAATGGCTGCAAACGGTTTTGCAGCCCTCTCTGAGCATTTCCGCTCGATTTTGCTAAAGTTCGCTTTTTGGTGAGTCCAGGTCAAATTATGAGCTGAAATTTTTTTTGTGAGCAAACGTCTTGAAATTGGCTTTGCAAACGATTTTCACTCTGGGGGAAAAAGGTTTGCAGGCCATTCTGAGCGTTTTTCAGCGATTTTTCAACAGGCCGCCATTTGGTGAGGTGACCCCTTCAAAAAGGCTGCAAACGGTTTTTCAGGCCTGTCTGAGTGTTTCGGCTGGATTTTGCTAAAGTCCGCTTTTTGGTGAGCCCAGGTCAAATTATGAGCTGAAATTTTTTTTGTGAGCAAACGTCTTGAAATTGGCTGGAAACGATTTTCACTCTGGGGGAAAAAGGTTTGCAGGCCATTCTGAGCGTTTCTGAGCGATTTTTCAAAAGGCCGCCATTTGGTGAGCTAACCCCTTGAAAAAAGCTGGAGACGGTTTTTCAGGCCTGTCTGAGCCTTTCGGCTCGATTTTGCTAAAGTCCGCTTTTTGGTGAGTCCAGGTCAAATTATTAGCTGAAATATTTTTTTGAGCAAACGTCTTGAAATTCGCTGCAAACGATTTTCACTCTGGGGGAAAAAGGTTTGCAGGCCATTCTGAGCGTTTCTCAGCGATTTTTCAACAGGCCGCCATTTGGTGAGGTGACCCCTTGAAAAAGGCTGGAAACGGTTTTTCAGGCCTTTCTGAGCGTTTCGGCTCGATTTTGCTAAAGTCCGCTTTTTGGTGAGCCCAGGTCAAATTATGAGCTGAAATTTTTTTTGTGAGCAAACGTCTTGAAATTGGCTGGAAACGATTTTCACTCTGGGGGAAAAAGGTTTGCAGGCCATTCTGAGCGTTTCTGAGCGATTTTTCAACAGGCCGCCATTTGGTGAGGTGACCCCTTCAAAAAGGCTGCAAACGGTTTTGCAGTCCTACCTGAGCGTTTCGGCTCGATTTTGCTAAAGTCCGCTTTTGGTGAGCCCAGGTCAGATTATGAGCTGAAATTTTTTTTTGTGTGCAAACGTCTTGAAATTGGTTGGAAACGATTTTTACTTAGGGCTTTCGACAAGTTGCTCGAGATTTCCCAAAAAGTTGCCCGCAATTTCTCAAAAAGTTGCTCAAAAGTTGCTCCAAAAATCCCAAAAAGTTGCTTCTGATAACAAAAGTTGCTCTAAAGTTGCTCCAAAAAATCCAAAACGCTGCTTCTAATCAAGAGAATTTCACTAAATATGTACTAGTTTCCCTTTGAGGGAAAGATTTCTTAGCTGTTTTATCCGATTTTACAGCAAAAGAAGTATCTAAATTAACGTGTTAAAGGGAAAATTTGTCAAATAACAAGGATTTCTTTCACTGAGAAAAATCGTGAAGATATTGATGACGTCATGTTTGCTGACTGAGTTTGTATTGTTTTAATGCAGAATGAGCCGAAAGTTGAAACGTCTTCAGATGTTCCTCGAAAATCTTCGGAAAACTTCGTAAATCGCCGGAAACGTTCGTATGGCTTTAGAACAACACTCGGATAATCTTCGGAGATCTTCGGTCTGGAAATTGCTCAAAATGCAACTAGTTGCTTGAGAGGAAAAAAGTTGCTCGAAGGGGAAAAAGTTGCTCGAAATGTGAAAAGTTGCCAAAAAGTTGCCGAGCAACTTGTGGAAAGCCCTATTTTCACTCTGGGTAAGAAAGGTTTGCAGGCCATTCTGAGCGTTTCTCAGCGATTTCTCTACAGGCCGCCATTTGGTGAGCTAACCCCTTGAAAAAAGCTGGAGACGGTTTTTCAGGCCTGTCTGAGCGTTTCGGCTCGATTTTGCTAAAGTCCGCTTTTTGGTGAGCCCAGGTCAAATTATGAGCTGAAATTTTTTTTGTGAGCACACGTCTTGAAATTGGCTGGAAACGATTTTCACTTTGGGGGAAAAGGTTTGCAGCCGTGCTGAGCGTTCTAAGCGATTTTTCAACAGGCCGCCATTTGGTGAGCTAACCCCTTGAAAAAGGCTGTAAACGGTTTTGCAGGCCTACCTGAGCGTTTCGGCTCGATTTTGCTAAAGTCCGCTTTTTGGTGAGCCCATGTCAAATTATGAGCTGAAATTTTTTTGCGAGCAAACGTCTTGAAATTGGCTGGAAACGATTTTCACTCTGGGGGAAAAAGGTTTGCAGGCCGTTATGAGCGTTTCTAACTGATTTTTTAACAGTCCGCCATTTGGTGAGCTAACCCCTTGAAAAAAGCTGGAGACGGTTTTTCAGGCCTGTCTGAGCGTTTCGGCTCGATTTTGCTAAAGTCCGCTTTTTGGTGAGCCCAGGTCAAATTATGAGCTGAAATTTTTTTGCGAGCAAACGTCTTGAAATTGGCTGGAAACGATTTTCACTCTGGGGGAAAAAGGTTTGCAGGCCGTTATGAGCGTTTCTAACTGATTTTTTAACAGTCCGCCATTTGGTGAGCTAACCCCTTGAAAAAGGCTGCAAACGGTTTGGGAGGCCTGTCTAAGCGTTTTGGCTCGATTTTACTGAAGTCCGCTTTTTGGTGAGCCCACGTCAAATTATGAGCTGAAATATTTTTTTGAGCAAACGTCTTGAAATTGGCTGGAAACGATTTTCACTCTGGGGGAAAAAGGTTTGCAGGCCATTCTGAGCGTTTCTGAGCGATTTTTCAACAGGCCGCCATTTGGTAAGGTGACCCCTTCAAAAAGGCTGCAAACGGTTTGGGAGGCCTGTCTGTGCGTTTCGACTCGGTTTTACTGAAGTCCGCTTTTTGGTGAGTCCAGGTCAAATTATGAGCTGAAAGTTTTTTTGTGAGCGAACGTCTTGAAATTGGCTGCAAACGATTTTGACGCTGGGGGAAAAAGGTTTGCAGACCTTTCTAAGTGTTTGTAAGCGATTTTTCAACAGGCCGCCATTTGGTGAGCTAACCCCTTGAAAAAAGCTGGAGACGGTTTTTCAGGCCTGTCTGAGCGTTTCGGCTCGATTTTGCTAAAGTCCGCTTTTTGGTGAGTCCAGGTCAAATTATTAGCTGAAATATTTTTTTGAGCAAACGTCTTGAAATTGGCTGCAAACGATTTTGACGCTGGGGGAAAAAGGTTTGCAGACCTTTCTGAGTGTTTCTCAGCGATTTTTCAAAAGGCCGCCATTTGGTGAGGTGACCCCTTGAAAAAGGCTGCAAACGGTTTTTCAGCCCTGTCTGAGCGTTTCGGCTCGATTTTGCTAAAGTCCGCTTTTTGGTGAGCCCAGGTCAGATAATGAGCGGTAATTTTTTTTGTGTGCAAACGTCTTGAAATTGGCAGCAAACGATTTTCACTCTGGGTAAGAAAGGTTACCAGGCCATTCTGAGCGTTTCTCAGCGATTTTTCAACAGGCCGCCATTTGGTAGGCTAACCCCTTGAAAAAGGCTGCAAACGGTTTTGCAGGCCTGTCTGAGCGTTTTGGCTCGATTTTCCTAAAGTCCGCTTTTTGGTGAGCCCAGGTCAAATTATGAGCTGAATTTTTTTGTGTGTGCAAACGTCTTGAAATTGGCAGCAAACGGTTTTCACTCTAGGGGAAAAAGGTTTGCAGGCCATTCAAAGCGTTTCTCAGCGTTTTTTTAACAGGCCGCCATTTGGTGAGCAAACGTCTTGAAATTGGCTGAAAACGATTTTCACTCTGGGGGAAAAAGGTTTGCAGGCCGTTCTGAGCGTTTCTAAGCGATGAAATTTTTTTTGCGAGCAAACGTCTTGAAATTGGCTGGAAACGATTTTCACTCTGGGGGAAAAAGGTTTGCAGGCCGTTCTGAGCGTTTCTAAGTGATTTTTCAAACGGCCGCCATTTGGTGACCTAAACCCTTGAAAAAGGCTGCAAACGGTTTGGGAGGCCTGTCTAAGTGTTTCGGCTCGATTTTACTGAAGTCCGCTTTTTGATGAGCCCAGGTCAAATTATGAGCTGAAATATTTTTGTGAGAAAACATCTTGAAATTGGCTGCAAACGGTTTTCACTCTGGGGGAAAATGGTTTGCAGGCCATTCTGAGCGTATCTGTGCGATTTTTCAACAGGCCGCCATTTGGTGAACTAACCCCTGGAAAAAGGCCTCAAACGGTTTTCTATGCCCCTCTGAGCGTTTCGGCTCGGTTTAGCTAAAGTCCGCTTTTTGGTGAGCCCAGGTCAAATTATGAGCTAAAATTTTTTTTGTGTGCAAACGTCTTGAAATTGGAAGCAAACTATTTTCACTCTGGGTAAAAAAGGTTTGCAGGCCATTCTGAGCGTTTCTCAGCGATTTTTCAACAGGTCGCCATTTGGTGAGCTAACCCCTTGAAAAAGGCTGCAAACGGTTTTGCAGGCCTCTCGGAGCGTTTTGGCTCGATTTTGCTGAAGTCCGCTTTTTGGTTAGCCTATGTCAAATTACGAGCTGAAATTTTTTTGAGCAAACGTCTTGAAATTGGCTGCAAACGATTTTTACTCTGGGGGAAAAAGGTTTGCATACCATTCTGAGCGTTTCTCAGCGATTTTTTAACAGGCCGCCATTTGGTGAGGAAACGTCTTGAAATTGGCTAAAAACGATTTTCACTCTGGGGGGAAAAAGGTTTGCAGGCCGTTCTGAGCGTTTCTAAGCGATTTTTCAACAGGCCGCCATTTGGTGAAGTAACCCCTGGAAAAAGGCTGCAAACGGTTTTGCAGGCCTCTCGGAGCGTTTTGGCTCGATTTTGCTAAAGTCCGCTTTTTGGTGCGCCCAGGTCAAATTATGAGCTGAAATTTTTTTTGCGAGCAAACGTCTTGAAATTTCCTGGAAACGATTTTCACTCTGGGGGAAAAAGGTTTGCAGGCCGTTCTGAGCGTTTCTGAGCGATTTTTCAACAGGCCGCCATTTGGTGAACTAATCCCTGGAAAAAGGCTGCAAACGGTTTTGCAGGCCTCTCGGAGCGTTTTGGCTGTTTTTGCTGAAGTCCGCTTTTTGGTGAGCCATGTCAAATTACGAGCTGAAATTTTTTTTGAGCAAACGTCTTGAAATTGGCTGCAAACGATTTTCACTCTGGGGGAAAAAGGTTTGCAGGCCGTTCTGAGCGTTTCTGAGCGATTTTTCAACAGGCCGTTATTTGGTGAGCTAACCCCTTGAAAAAGGCTGCAAACGGTTTGGGAGGCCTCTCGGAGCGTTTTGGCTCGATTTTGCTGAAGTCCGGTTTTTGGTGAGCCCAGGTCAAATTATGAGCTGAAATTTTTTTTGCGAGCAAACGTCTTGAAATTTCCTGGAAACCATTTTCTCTCTGGGGGAAAAAGGTTTGCAGGCCGTTCTGAGCGTTTCTGAACGATTTTTCAACAGGCCGCCATTTGGTGAGCTAACCCCTTGAAAAAGGCTGCAAACGGTTTTGCAGGCCTGTCTGAGCGTTTCGGTTCGATTTTGCTAAAGGCCGCTTTTTGGTGAGCCCAGGTCAAATTATGAGCTGTAATTTTTTTTGTGTGCAAACGTCTTGAAATTGGAAGCAAACGATTTTCACTCTGGGTAAAAAAGGTTTCCAGGCCATTCTGAGCGTTTCTCAGCGATTTTTCAACAGGCCGCCATTTGGTGAGCTAACCCCTTGAAAAAGGCTGCAAACGGTTTTGCTGGCCTCTCTGATCGTTTCGGCTTGATCTTGCTAAAGTCCGCTTTTTGGTGAGTACATGTCACATTATGAGCTGAAATTTTTTTTGTGAGCAAACCTCTTGAAGTTGGCTGCAAACGATTTTCACTCTGGGGGAAAAGGTTTGCAGGCCATTCTGAGCGTTTCTCAACGATTTTTTAACAGGCGTCCATTTGGTGAGCTAACCCCTTGAAAAAGGCTGCAAACGGTATTGCAGGCCTCTCGGAGCGTTTTGGCTCGATTTTGCTGAAGTCCGCTTTTTGGTGAGCCCAGGTCAAATTATGAGCTGAAATTTTTTTTGTGTGCAAACGTCTTGAAATTGGAAGCAAACGATTTTCACTCTGGGTAAAAAAGGTTTGCAGGCCATTCTGAGCGTTTCTCAGCGATTTTTCAACAGGTCGCCATTTGGTGAGCTAACCCCTTGGAAAAGGCTGCAAACGGTTTTGCAGGCCTCTCGGAGCGTTTTGGCTCGATTTTGCTGAAGTCCGCTTTTTGGTGAGCCCAGGTCAAATTATGAGCTGAAATTTTTTTTGTGTGCAAACGTCTTGAACTTGGAAGCAAACGATTTTCACTCTGGGTAAAAAAGGTTTGCAGGCCATTCTGAGCGTTTCTCAGCGATTTTTAAACAGGTCGCCATTTGGTGAGCTAACCCCTTGAAAAAGGCTGCAAACGGTTTTGCAGGCCTCTCGGAGCGTTTTGGCTCGATTTTGCTGAAGTCCGCTTTTTGGTTAGCCTATGTCAAATTACGAGCTAAAATTTTTTTGAGCAAACGTCTTGAAATTGGCTGCAAACGATTTTCACTCTGGGGGAAAAAGGTTTGCATACCATTCTGAGCGTTTCTCAGCGATTTTTTAACAGGCCGCCATTTGGTGAGCAAACGTCTTGAAATTGGCTGAAAACGATTTTCACTCTGGGGGAAAAAGGTTTGCAGGCCGTTCTGAGCGTTTCTAAGCGATTTTTCAACAGGCCGCCATTTGGTGAACTAACCCCTGGAAAAAGGCTGCAAACGGTTTTGCAGGCCTCTCGGAGCGTTTTGGCTCGATTTTGCTGAAGTCCGCTTTTTGGTGAGCCCATTTCAAATTACGAGCTGAAATTTTTTTTGAGCAAACGTCCTGAAATTTCCTGGAAACGATTTTAACTCTGGGGGAAAAAGGTTTGCATGCCCTTCTGAGCGTTTCTCAGCGATTTTTCAACAGGCCGCCATTTGGTGAGCTAACCCCTTGAAAAAGGCTGCAAACGGTTTTGCTGGCCTCTCTGATCGTTTCGGCTTGATTTTGCTAAAGTCCGCTTTTTGGTGAGTACATGTCACATTATGAGCTGAAATTTTTTTTGTGAGCAAACCTCTTGAAGTTGGCTGCAAACGATTTT
This sequence comes from Oculina patagonica, assembly GCF_052425735.1. Taxonomy (NCBI): domain Eukaryota; kingdom Metazoa; phylum Cnidaria; class Anthozoa; order Scleractinia; family Oculinidae; genus Oculina; species Oculina patagonica. The sequence goes on from NC_135758.1 coordinate 15,395,134, forward strand.
CACTCTGGGGGAAAAGGTTTGCAGGCCATTCTGAGCGTTTCTCAGCGATTTTTTAACAGGCCGCCATTTGGTGAGCAAACGTCTTGAAATTCGCTGAAAACGATTTTCACTCTGGGGGAAAAAGGTTTGGAGGCCGTTCTGAGCGTTTCTAAGCGATTTTTCAACAGGCCGTTATATGGTGAGCTAACCCCTTGAAAAAGGCTGCAAACGGTTTGGGAGGCCTGTCTAAGTGTTTCGGCTCGATTTTTCTGAAGTCGGCTTTTTGGTGAGCCCAGGTCAAATTATGAGCTGAAATTTTTTTTGCGAGCAAACGTCTTGAAATTTCCTGGAAACGATTTTCACTCTGGGGGAAAAAGGTTTGCAGGCCGTTCTGAGCGTTTCTGAGCGATTTTTCAACAGACCGCCATTTGGTGAGCTTACCCCTTGAAAAAGGCTGCAAACGGTTTTGCAGGCCTCTCGGAGCGTTTTGGCTCGATTTTGCTGAAGTCCGCTTTTAGGTGAGCCCAGGTCAAATTATGAGCTGAAATTTTTTTTGCGAGCAAACGTCTTGAAATTTCCTGGAAACAATTTTGACTCTGGGGGGGAAAAAGGTTTGCAGGCCGTTCTGAGCGTTTCTAAGCGATTTTTCAACAGGCCGCCATTTGGTGAACTAACCCCTGGAAAAAGGCTGCAAACGGTTTTGCAGGCCTCTCGGAGCGTTTTGGCTCGATTTTGCTGAAGTCCGCTTTTTGGTGCGCCCAGGTCAAATTATGAGCTGAAATTTTTTTTTGCGAGCAAACGTCTTGAAATTTCCTGGAAACGATTTTCACTCTGGGGGAAAAAGGTTTGCAGGCCGTTCTGAGCGTTTCTGAGCGATTTTTCAACAGGCCGCCATTTGGTGAACTAATCCCTAAAAAAAGGCTGCAAACGGTTTTGCAGGCCTCTCGGAGCGTTTTGGCTGTTTTTGCTGAAGTCCGCTTTTTGGTGAGCCATGTCAAATTACGAGCTGAAATTTTTTTTGAGCAAACGTCTTGAAATTGGCTGCAAACGATTTTCACTCTGGGGGAAAAAGGTTTGCAGGCCGTTCTGAGCGTTTCTGAGCGATTTTTCAACAGGCCGTTATTTGGTGAGCTAACCCCTTGAAAAAGGCTGCAAACGGTTTGGGAGGCCTCTCGGAGCGTTTTGGCTCGATTTTGCTGAAGTCCGCTTTTTGGTGAGCCCAGGTCAAATTATGAGCTGAAATTTTTTTTGCGAGCAAACGTCTTGAAATTTCCTGGAAACCATTTTCACTCTGGGGGAAAAAGGTTTGCAGGCCGTTCTGAGCGTTTCTGAGCGATTTTTCAACAGGCCGCCATTTGGTGAGCTAACCCCTTGAAAAAGGCTGCAAACGGTTTTGCAGGCCTGTCTGAGCGTTTCGGTTCGATTTTGCTAAAGGCCGCTTTTTGGTGAGCCCAGGTCAAATTATGAGCTGTAATTTTTTTTGTGTGCAAACGTCTTGAAATTGGAAGCAAACGATTTTCACTCTGGGTAAAAAAGGTTTCCAGGCCATTCTGAGCGTTTCTCAGCGATTTTTCAACAGGCCGCCATTTGGTGAGCTAACCCCTTGAAAAAGGCTGCAAACGCTTTTGCAGGCCTCTCTGATCGTTTCGGCTCGATTTTGCTAAGGTCCGCTTTTTGGTGAGTGCAGGTCACATTATGAGCTGAAATTTTTTTCTGAGCAAACGTCTTGAAATTGGCTGAAAACGATTTTCACTCTGGGTAAAAAAGGTTTGCAGGCCGTTCTGAGCGTTTCTGAGCGATTTTTCAACAGGCCGCCATTTGGTGAACTAACCCCTGGAAAAAGGCTGCAAACGGTTTTGCAGGCCTCTCGGAGCGTTTTGGCTCGATTTTGCTGAAGTCCGCTTTTTGGTGAGCCCATTTCAAATTACGAGCTGAAATTTTTTTTGAGCAAACGTCTTGAAATTTCCTGGAAACGATTTTCACTCTGAGGGAAAAAGGTTTGCATGCCCTTCTGAGCGTTTCTCAGCGATTTTTCAACAGGCCGCCATTTGGTGAGCTAACCCCTTGAAAAAGGCTGCAAACGGTTTTGCTGGCCTCTCTGATCGTTTCGGCTTGATTTTGCTAAAGTCCGCTTTTTGGTGAGTACATGTCACATTATGTGCTAAAATTTTTTTTGTGAGCAAACCTCTTGAAGTTGGCTGCAAACGATTTTCACTCTGGGGGAAAAGGTTTGCAGGCCATTCTGAGCGTTTCTCAGCGATTTTTTAACAGGCCGCCATTTGGTGAGCAAACGTCTTGAAATTGGCTGAAAACGATTTTCACTCTGGGGGAAAAAGGTTTGCAGGCCGTTCTGAGCGTTTCTAAGCGATTTTTCAACAGGCCGTTATTTGGTGAGCTAACCCCTTGAAAAAGGCTGCAAACGGTTTGGGAGGCCTGTCTAAGTGTTTCGGCTCGATTTTACTGAAGTCCGCTTTTTGGTGAGCCCAGGACAAATTATGAGCTGAAATTTTTTTTGCGAGCAAACGTCTTGAAATTTCCTGGAAACGATTTTCACTCTGGGGGAAAAAGGTTTGCAGGCCGTTCTGAGCGTTTCTGAGCGATTTTTCAACAGGCCGCCATTTGGTGAACTAATCCCTAAAAAAAGGCTGCAAACGGTTTTGCAGGCCTCTCGGAGCGTTTTGGCTGTTTTTGCTGAAGTCCGCTTTTTGGTGAGCCATGTCAAATTACGAGCTGCAATTTTTTTTGAGCAAACGTCTTGAAATTGGCTGCAAACGATTTTCACTCTGGGGGAAAAAGGTTTGCAGGCCGTTCTGAGCGTTTCTGAGCGATTTTTCAACAGGCCGTTATTTGGTGAGCTAACCCCTTGAAAAAGGCTGCAAACGGTTTGGGAGGCCTCTCGGAGCGTTTTGGCTCGATTTTGCTGAAGTCCGCTTTTTGGTGAGCCCAGGTCAAATTATGAGCTGAAATTTTTTTTGCGAGCAAACGTCTTGAAATTTCCTGGAAACGATTTTCACTCTGGGGGAAAAAGGTTTGCAGGCCGTTCTGAGCGTTTCTGAGCGATTTTTCAACAGACCGCCATTTGGTGAGCTTACCCCTTGAAAAAGGCTGAAAACGGTTTTGCAGGCCTCTCGGAGCGTTTTGGCTCGATTTTGCTGAAGTCCGCTTTTAGGTGAGCCCAGGACAAATTATGAGCTGAAATTTTTTTTCCAGCAAACGTCTTGAAATTTCCTGGAAACGATTTTCACTCTGGGGGAAAAAGGTTTGCAGGCCGTTCTGAGCGTTTCTCAGCGATTTTTCAACAGACCGCCATTTGGTGAGCTTACCCCTTGAAAAAGGCTTCAAACGGTTTTGCAGGCCTCTCGGAGCGTTTTGGCTCGATTTTGCTGAAGTCCGCTTTTAGGTGAGCCCAGGTCAAATTATGAGCTGAAATTTTTTTTGCGAGCAAACGTCTTGAAATTTCCTGGAAACGATTTTCACTCTGGGGGAAAAAGGTTTGAAGGCCGTTCTGAGCGTTTCTGAGCGATTTTTCAACAGACCGCCATTTGGTGAGCTTACCCCTTGAAAAAGGCTGCAAACGGTTTTGCAGGCCTCTCGGAGCGTTTTGGCTCGATTTTGCCTATGTCCGCTTTTTGGAGAGTCTACGTCACATTATGAGCTTAAATTGTTTTTGTGAGCAAACGTCTTGAAATTGGCTGGAAACGATTTTCACTGTGTGGGAAAAGGTTTGCAGGCCATTCTGAGCGTTTCTCAGCGATTTTTTAACAGGCCGCCATTTGGTGAGCAAACGTCTTGAAATTGGCTGAAAACGATTTTCACTCTGGGGGAAAAAGGTTTGCAGGCCGTTCTGAGCGTTTCTGAGCGATTTTTCAACAGACCGCCATTTGGTGAGCTTACCCCTTGAAAAAGGCTGCAAACGGTTTTGCAGGCCTCTCGGAGCGTTTTGGCTCGATTTTGCTGAAGTCCGCTTTTAGGTGAGCCCAGGTCAAATTATGAGCTGAAATTTTTTTTGCGAGCAAACGTCTTGAAATTTCCTTGAAACGATTTTCACTCTGGGGGAAAAAGGTTTGCAGGCCGTTCTGAGCGTTTCTGAGCGATTTTTCAACAGACCGCCATTTGGTGAGCTTACCCCTTGAAAAAGGCTGCAAACGGTTTTGCAGGCCTCTCGGAGCGTTTTGGCTCGATTTTGCTGAAGTCCGCTTTTTGGTGAGCCCAGGTCAAATTATGAGCTAAAATTTTTTTTTGTGTGCAAACGTCTTGAAATTGGCAGCAAACGATTTTCACTCTGGGTAAGAAAGGTTTGCAGGTCATTCTGAGCGTTTCTCAGCGATTTTTCAACAGGCCGCCATTTGGTGAGCTAACCCCTTGAAAAAAGCTGCAAACGGTTTTGCAGGCCTGTCTGAGCGTTTCGGTTCGATTTTGCAAAAGTCCGCTTTTTGGTGAGCCCAGGTCAAATTATGAGCTGTAATTTTTTTTGTGTGCAAACGTCTTGAAATTGGAAGCAAACGATTTTCACTCTGGGTAAAAAAGGTTTCCAGGCCATTCTGAGCGTTTCTCAGCGATTTTTCAACAGGCCGCCATTTGGTGAGCTAACCCCTTGAAAAAGGCTGCAAACGCTTTCCCAGGCCTCTCTGATCGTTTCGGCTCGATTTTGCTAAAGTCCGCTTTTTGGTGAGTGCAGGTCACATTATGAGCTGAAATTTTTTTCTGAGCAAACGTCTTGAAATTGGCTTAAAACGATTTTCACTCTGGGTAAAAAAGGTTTGCAGGCCGTTCTGAGCGTTTCTGAGCGATTTTTCAACAGGCCGCCATTTGGTGAACTAAACCCTGGAAAAAGGCTGCAAACGGTTTTGCAGGCCTCTCGGAGCGTTTTGGCTCGATTTTGCTGAAGTCCGCTTTTTGGTGAGCCCATTTCAAATTACGAGCTGAAATTTTTTTTGAGCAAACGTCTTGAAATTTCCTGGAAACGATTTTCACTCTGGGGGAAAAAGGTTTGCATGCCATTCTGAGCGTTTCTCAGCGATTTTTCAACAGGCCGCCATTTGGTGAGCTAACCCCTTGAAAAAGGCTGCAAACGGTTTTGCTGGCCTCTCTGATCGTTTCGGCTTGATTTTGCTAAAGTCCGCTTTTTGGTGAGTACATGTCACATTATGAGCTGAAATTTTTTTTGTGAGCAAACCTCTTGAAGTTGGCTGCAAACGATTTTCACTCTGGGGGAAAAGGTTTGCAGGCCATTCTGAGCGTTTCTCAGCGATTTTTTTAACAGGCCGCCATTTGGTGAGCAAACGTCTTGAAATTGGCTGAAAACGATTTTCACTCTGGGGGAAAAAGGTTTGCAGGCCGTTCTGAGCGTTTCTAAGCGATTTTTCAACAGGCTGTTATTTGGTGAGCTAACCCCTTGAAAAAGGCTGCAAACGGTTTGGGAGGCCTGTCTAAGTGTTTCGGCTCGATTTTACTGAAGTCCGCTTTTTGGTGAGCCCAGGACAAATTATGAGCTGAAATTTTTTTTGCGAGCAAACGTCTTGAAATTTCCTGGAAACGATTTTCACTCTGGGGGAAAAAGGTTTGCAGGCCGTTCTGAGCGTTTCTGAGCGATTTTTCAACAGACCGCCATTTGGTGAGCTTACCCCTTGAAAAAGGCTGCAAACGGTTTTGCAGGCCTCTCGGAGCGTTTTGGCTCGATTTTGCTGAAGTCCGCTTTTAGGTGAGCCCAGGTCAAATTATGAGCTGAAATTTTTTTTGCGAGCAAACGTCTTGAAATTTCCTGGAAACAATTTTCACTCTGGGGGGAAAAAGGTTTGCAGGCCGTTCTGAGCGTTTCTGAGCGATTTTTCAACAGACCGCCATTTGGTGAGCTTACCCCTTGAAAAAGGCTGCAAACGGTTTTGCAGGCCTCTCGGAGCGTTTTGGCTCGATTTTGCTGAAGTCCGCTTTTAGGTGAGCCCAGGTCAAATTATGAGCTGAAATTTTTTTTGCGAGCAAACGTCTTGAAATTTCCTGGAAACGATTTTCACTCTGGGGGAAAAAGGTTTGCAGGCCGTTCTGAGCGTTTATAAGCGATTTTTCAACAGGCCGCCATTTGGTGAACTAACCCCTGGAAAAAGGCTGCAAACGGTTTTGCAGGCCTCTCGGAGCGTTTTGGCTCGATTTTGCTGAAGTCCGCTTTTTGGTGAGCCCAGGTCAAATTATAAGCTAAAATTTTTTTTGCGAGCAAACGTCTTGAAATTTCCTGGAAACGATTTTCACTCTGGGGGAAAAAGGTTTGCAGGCCGTTCTGAGCGTTTCTGAGCGATTTTTCAACAGGCCGCCATTTGGTGAACTAATCCCTAAAAAAAGGCTGCAAACGGTTTTGCAGGCCTCTCGGAGCGTTTTGGCTGTTTTTGCTGAAGTCCGCTTTTTGGTGAGCCATGTCAAATTACGAGCTGAAATTTTTTTTGAGCAAACGTCTTGAAATTGGCTGCAAACGATTTTCACTCTGGGGGAAAAAGGTTTGCAGGCCGTTCTGAGCGTTTCTGAGCGATTTTTCAACAGGCCGTTATTTGGTGAGCTAACCCCTTGAAAAAGGCTGCAAACGGTTTGGGAGGCCTCTCGGAGCGTTTTGGCTCGATTTTGCTGAAGTCCGCTTTTTGGTGAGCCCAGGTCAAATTATGAGCTGAAATTTTTTTTGTGTGCAAACGTCTTGAAATTTCCTGGAAACAATTTTCACTCTGGGGGGGAAAAAGGTTTGCAGGCCATTCTGAGCGTTTCTCAGCGATTTTTCAACAGGTCGCCATTTGGTGAGCTAACCCCTTGAAAAAGGCTGTAAACGGTTTTGCAGGCCTCTCGGAGCGTTTTGGCTCGATTTTACTGAAGTCCGCTTTTAGGTGAGCCCAGGTCAAATTATGAGCTGAAATTTTTTTTGCGAGCAAACGTCTTGAAATTTCCTGGAAACGATTTTCACTCTGGGGGGGAAAAAGGTTTGCAGGCCGTTCTGAGCGTTTCTGAGCGATTTTTTAACAGACCGCCATTTGGTGAGCTTACACCTTGAAAAAGGCTGAAAACGGTTTTGCAGGCCTCTCGGAGCGTTTTGGCTCGATTTTACTGAAGTCCGCTTTTAGGTGAGCCCAGGTCAAATTATGAGCTGAAATTTTTTTTGCGAGCAAACGTCTTGAAATTTCCTGGAAACGATTTTCACTCTGGGGGAAAAAGGTTTGCAGGCCGTTCTGAGCGTTTATAAGCGATTTTTCAACAGGCCGCCATTTGGTGAACTAACCCCTGGAAAAAGGCTGCAAACGGTTTTGCAGGCCTCTCGGAGCGTTTTGGCTCGATTTTGCTGAAGTCCGCTTTTTGGTGAGCCCAGGTCAAATTATGAGCTGAAATTTTTTTTGCGAGCAAACGTCTTGAAATTTCCTGGAAACGATTTTCACTCTGGGGGAAAAAGGTTTGCAGGCCGTTCTGAGCGTTTCTGAGCGATTTTTCAACAGACCGCCATTTGGTGAGCTTACCCCTTGAAAAAGGCTGCAAACGGTTTTGCAGGCCTCTCGGAGCGTTTTGGCTCGATTTTGCTGAAGTCCGCTTTTAGGTGAGCCCAGGTCAAATTATGAGCTGAAATTTTTTTTGCGAGCAAACGTCTTGAAATTTCCTGGAAACAATTTTCACTCTGGGGGGGAAAAAGGTTTGCAGGCCGTTCTGAGCGTTTCTGAGCGATTTTTCAACAGACCGCCATTTGGTGAGCTTACACCTTGAAAAAGGCTGAAAACGGTTTTGCAGGCCTCTCGGAGCGTTTTGGCTCGATTTTACTGAAGTCCGCTTTTAGGTGAGCCCAGGTCAAATTATGAGCTGAAATTTTTTTTGCGAGCAAACGTCTTGAAATTTCCTGGAAACGATTTTCACTCTGGGGGAAAAAGGTTTGCAGGCCGTTCTGAGCGTTTATAAGCGATTTTTCAACAGGCCGCCATTTGGTGAACTAACCCCTGGAAAAAGGCTGCAAACGGTTTTGCAGGCCTCTCGGAGCGTTTTGGCTCGATTTTGCTGAAGTCCGCTTTTTGGTGAGCCCAGGTCAAATTATGAGCTGAAATTTTTTTTGCGAGCAAACGTCTTGAAATTTCCTGGAAACGATTTTCACTCTGGGGGAAAAAGGTTTGCAGGCCGTTCTGAGCGTTTCTGAGCGATTTTTCAACAGACCGCCATTTGGTGAGCTTACCCCTTGAAAAAGGCTGCAAACGGTTTTGCAGGCCTCTCGGAGCGTTTTGGCTCGATTTTGCTGAAGTCCGCTTTTAGGTGAGCCCAGGTCAAATTATGAGCTGAAATTTTTTTTGCGAGCAAACTTCTTGAAATTTCCTGGAAACGATTTTCACTCTGGGGGAAAAAGGTTTGCAGGCCGTTCTGAGCGTTTCTGAGCGATTTTTCAACAGACCGCCATTTAGTGAGCTTACCCCTTGAAAAAGGCTGCAAACGGTTTTGCAGACCTCTCGGAGCGTTTTGGCTCGATTTTGCTGAAGTCCGCTTTTTGGTGAGCCCAGGTCAAATTATGAGCTAAAATTTTTTTTGTGTGCAAACGTCTTGAAATTGGAAGCAAACGATTTTCACTCTGGGTAAAAAAGGTTTGCAGGCCATTCTAAGCGTTTCTCAGCGATTTTTCAACAGGTCGCCATTTGGTGAGCTAACCCCTTGAAAAAGGCTGCAAACGGTTTTGCAGGCCTCTCGGAGCGTTTTGGCTCGATTTTGCTGAAGTCCGCTTTTTGGTGAGCCCAGGTCAAATTATGAGCTGAAATTTTTTTTGTGTGCAAACGTCTTGAAATTGGAAGCAAACGATTTTCACTCTGGGTAAAAAAGGTTTGCAGGCCATTCTGAGCGTTTCTCAGCGATTTTTCAACAGGTCGCCATTTGGTGAGCTAACCCCTTGAAAAAGGCTGTAAACGGTTTTGCAGGCCTCTCGGAGCGTTTTGGCTCGATTTTGCTGAAGTCCGCTTTTAGGTGAGCCCAGGTCAAATTATGAGCTGAAATTTTTTTTGCGAGCAAACGTCTTGAATTTTCCTGGAAACAATTTTCACTCTGGGGGGGAAAAAGGTTTGCAGGCCGTTCTGAGCGTTTCTGAGCGATTTTTCAACAGACCGCCATTTGGTGAGCTTACACCTTGAAAAAGGCTGAAAACGGTTTTGCAGGCCTCTCGGAGCGTTTTGGCTCGATTTTGCTGAAGTCCGCTTTTAGGTGAGCCCAGGTCAAATTATGAGCTGAAATTTTTTTTGCGAGCAAACGTCTTGAAATTTCCTGGAAACGATTTTCACTCTGGGGGAAAAAGGTTTGCAGGCCGTTCTGATCGTTTTTGAGCGATTTTTCAACAGACCGCCATTTGGTGAGCTTACCCCTTGAAAAAGGCTGCAAACGGTTTTGCAGGCCTCTCGGAGCGTTTTGGCTCGATTTTGCTGAAGTCCGCTTTTAGGTGAGCCCAGGTCAAATTATAAGCTGAAATTTTTTTTGCGAGCAAACGTCTTGAAATTTCCTGGAAACGATTTTCACTCTGGGGGAAAAAGGTTTGCAGGCCGTTCTGAGCGTTTCTGAGCGATTTTTCAACAGACCGCCATTTGGTGAGCTTACCCCTTGAAAAAGGCTGCAAACGATTTTGCAGGCCTCTCGAAGCGTTTTGGCTCGATTTTGCCTATGTCCGCTTTTTGGAGAGTCCACGTCACATTATGAGCTTAAATTGTTTTTGTGAGCAAACGTCTTGAAATTGGCTGGAAACGATTTTCACTGTGTGGGAAAAGGTTTGCAGGCCATTCTGAGCGTCTCTCAGCGATTTTTTAACAGGCCGCCATTTGGTGAGCAAACGTCTTGAAATTTCGTGGAAACGATTTTCACTCTGGGGGAAAAAGGTTTGCAGGCCGTTCTGAGCGTTTCTGAGCGATTTTTCAACAGACCGCCATTTGGTGAGCTTACCCCTTGAAAAAGGCTGCAAACGGTTTTGCAGGCCTCTCGGAGCGTTTTGGCTCGATTTTGCTGAAGTCCGCTTTTAGGTGAGCCCAGGTCAAATTATGAGCTGAAATTTTTTTTGCGAGCAAACGTCTTGAAATTTCCTGGAAACGATTTTCACTCTGGGGAAAAAAGGTTTGCAGGCCGTTCTGAGCGTTTCTGAGCGATTTTTCAACAGACCGCCATTTAGTGAGCTTACCCCTTAAAAAAGGCTGCAAACGGTTTTGCAGGCCTCTCGGAGCGTTTTGGCTCGATTTTGCTGAAGTCCGCTTTTTGGTGAGCCCAGGTCAAATTATGAGCTGAAATTGTTTTTGTGTGCAAACGTCTTGAAATTGGAAGCAAACGATTTTCACTCTGGGTAAAAAAGGTTTGCAGGCCATTCTGAGCGTTTCTCAGCGATTTTTCAACAGGTCGCCATTTGGTGAGCTAACCCCTTAAAAAAGGCTGCAAACGGTTTTGCAGGCCTCTCGGAGCGTTTTGGCTCGATCTTGCTGAAGTCCGCTTTTTGGTTAGCCTATGTCAAATTACGAGCTGAAATTTTTTTGAGCAAACGTCTTGAAATTGGCTGAAACGATTTTCACTCTGGGGGAAAAAGGTTTGCATACCATTCTGAGCGTTTCTCAGCGATTTTTTAACAGGCCGCCATTTGGTGAGCAAACGTCTTGAAATTGGCTGAAAACGATTTTCACTGTGGGGGAAAAAGGTTTGCAGGCCGTTCTGAGCGTTTCTAAGCGATTTTTCAACAGGCCGCCATTTGGTGAACTAACCCCTGGAAAAAGGCTGCAAACGGTTTTGCAGGCCTCTCGGAGCGTTTTGGCTCGATTTTGCTGAAGTCCGCTTTTAGGTGAGCCCAGGTCAAATTATGAGCTGAAATTTTTTTTGCGAGCAAACGTCTTGAAATTTCCTGGAAACAATTTTCACTCTGGGGGGGAAAAAGGTTTGCAGGCCGTTCTGAGCGTTTCTGAGCGATTTTTCAACAGACCGCCATTTGGTGAGCTTACACCTTGAAAAAGGCTGAAAACGGTTTTGCAGGCCTCTCGGAGCGTTTTGGCTCGATTTTGCTGAAGTCCGCTTTTAGGTGAGCCCAGGTCAAATTATGAGCTGAAATTTTTTTTGCGAGCAAACGTCTTGAAATTTCCTGGAAACGGTTTTCACTCTGGGGGAAAAAGGTTTGCAGGCCGTTCTGATCGTTTCTGAGCGATTTTTCAACAGACCGCCATTTGGTGAGCTTACCCCTTGAAAAAGGCTGCAAACGGTTTTGCAGGCCTCTCGGAGCGTTTTGGCTCGATTTTGCTGAAGTCCGCTTTTAGGTGAGCCCAGGTCAAATTATAAGCTGAAATTTTTTTTGCGAGCAAACGTCTTGAAATTTCCTGGAAACGATTTTCACTCTGGGGGAAAAAGGTTTGCAGGCCGTTCTGAGCGTTTCTGAGCGATTTTTCAACAGACCGCCATTTGGTGAGCTTACCCCTTGAAAAAGGCTGCAAACGATTTTGCAGGCCTCTCGAAGCGTTTTGGCTCGATTTTGCCTATGTCCGCTTTTTGGAGAGTCCACGTCACATTATGAGCTTAAATTGTTTTTGTGAGCAAACGTCTTGAAATTGGCTGGAAACGATTTTCACTGTGTGGGAAAAGGTTTGCAGGCCATTCTGAGCGTCTCTCAGCGATTTTTTAACAGGCCGCCATTTGGTGAGCAAACGTCTTGAAATTTCCTGGAAACGATTTTCACTCTGGGGGAAAAAGGTTTGCAGGCCGTTCTGAGCGTTTCTGAGCGATTTTTCAACAGACCGCCATTTGGTGAGCTTACCCCTTGAAAAAGGCTGCAAACGGTTTTGCAGGCCTCTCGGAGCGTTTTGGCTCGATTTTGCTGAAGTCCGCTTTTAGGTGAGCCCAGGTCAAATTATGAGCTGAAATTTTTTTTGCGAGCAAACGTCTTGAAATTTCCTGGAAACGATTTTCACTCTGGGGAAAAAAGGTTTGGAGGCCGTTCTGAGCGTTTCTGAGCGATTTTTCAACAGACCGCCATTTGGTGAGCTTACCCCTTGAAAAAGGCTGCAAACGGTTTTGCAGGCCTCTCGGAGCGTTTTGGCTCGATTTTGCTGAAGTCCGCTTTTTGGTGAGCCCAGGTCAAATTATGAGCTGAAATTGTTTTTGTGTGCAAACGTCTTGAAATTGGAAGCAAACGATTTTCACTCTGGGTAAAAAAGGTTTGCAGGCCATTCTGAGCGTTTCTCAGCGATTTTTCAACAGGTCGCCATTTGGTGAGCTAACCCCTTGAAAAAGGCTGCAAACGGTTTTGCAGGCCTCTCGGAGCGTTTTGGCTCGATCTTGCTGAAGTCCGCTTTTTGGTTAGCCTATGTCAAATTACGAGCTGAAATTTTTTTGAGCAAACGTCTTGAAATTGGCTGAAACGATTTTCACTCTGGGGGAAAAAGGTTTGCATACCATTCTGAGCGTTTCTCAGCGATTTTTTAACAGGCCGCCATTTGGTGAGCAAACGTCTTGAAATTGGCTGAAAACGATTTTCACTCTGGGGGAAAAAGGTTTGCAGGCCGTTCTGAGCGTTTCTAAGCGATTTTTCAACAGGCCGCCATTTGGTGAACTAACCCGTGGAAAAAGGCTGCAAACGGTTTTGCAGGCCTCTTGGAGCGTTTTGGCTCGATTTTGCTGAAGTCCGCTTTTAGGTGAGCCCAGGTCAAATTATGAGCTGAAATTTTTTTTGCGAGCAAACGTCTTGAAATTTCCTGGAAACGATTTTCACTCTGGGGGAAAAAGGTTTGCAGGCCGTTCTGAGCGTTTCTGAGCGATTTTTCAACAGACCGCCATTTGGTGAGCTTACCCCTTGAAAAAGGCTGCAAACGGTTTTGCAGGCCTCTCGGAGCGTTTTGGCTCGATTTTGCTGAAGTCCGCTTTTTGGTGAGCCCAGGTCAAATTATGAGCTAAAGTTTTTTTGTGTGTGCAAACGTCTTGAAATTGGCAGCAAACGATTTTCACTCTGGGTAAGAAAGGTTTGCAGGTCATTCTGAGCGTTTCTCAGCGATTTTTCAACAGGCCGCCATTTGGTGAGCTAACCCCTTGAAAAAAGCTGGAGACGATTTTTCAGGCCTGTCTGAGCGTTTCGGCTCGATTTTGCTAAAGTCCGCTTTTTGGTGAGCCCAGGTCAAATTATGAGCTGAAATTTTTTTGCGAGCAAACGTCTTGAAATTGGCTGGAAACGATTTTCACTCTGGGGGAAAAAGGTTTGCAGGCCGTTATGAGCGTTTCTAACTGATTTTTTAACAGTCCGCCATTTGGTGAGCTAACCCCTTGAAAAAGGCTGCAAACGGTTTGGGAGGCCTGTCTAAGTGTTTCGGCTCGATTTTACTGAAGTCCGCTTTTTGGTGAGCCCAGGTCAAATTATGAGCTGAAATATTTTTTTGAGCAAACGTCTTGAAATTGGCTAGAAACGATTTTTACTCTGGGGGAAAAAGGTTTGCAGGCCATTCTGAGCGTTTCTTAGCGATTTTTCAACAGGCCGCCATTTGGTGAGGTGACCCCTTCAAAAAGGCTGCAAACGGTTTGGGAGGCTTGTCTGTGCGTTTCGGCTCGGTTTTACTGAAGTCCGCTTATTGGTGAGTCCAGGTCAAATTATGAGCTGAAAGTTTTTTTGTGAGCGAACGTCTTGAAATTGGCTGCAAACGATTTTGACGCTGGGGGAAAAAATTTGCAGACCTTTCTGAGTGTTTCTCAGCGATTTTTCAACAGGCCGCCATTTGGTGAGGTAACCCCTTGAAAAAGGCTGCAAACGGTTTTTCAGTCCTGTCTGAGCGTTTCGGCTCGATTTTGCTAAAGTCCGCTTTTTGGTGAGCCCAGGTCAGATAATGAGCGGTAATTTTTTTTGTGTGCAAACGTCTTGAAATTGGCAGCAAACGATTTTCACTCTGGGTAAGAAAGGTTACCAGGCCATTCTGAGCGTTTCTCAGCGATTTTTCAACAGGCCGCCATTTGGTAGGCTAACCCCTTGAAAAAGGCTGCAAACGGTTTTGCAGGCCTGTCTGAGCGTTTTGGCTCGATTTTCCTAAAGTCCGCTTTTTGGTGAGCCCAGGTCAAATTATGAGTTGAATTTTTTTTTGTGTGCAAACGTCTTGAAATTGGCAGCAAACGGTTTTCACTCTTGGGGAAAAAGGTTTGCAGGCCATTCTGAGCGTTTCCCAGCGATTTTTTAACACGCCGCCATTTGGTGAGCAAACGTCCTGAAATTGGCTGAAAACGATTTTCACTCTGGGTGAAAAAGGTTTGCAGGCCGTTCTGAGCGTTTCTAAGCGATGAAATTTTTTTTGCGAGCAAACGTCTTGAAATTGGCTGGAAACGATTTTCACTTTGGGGGAAAAAGGTTTGCAGGCCGTTCTGAGCGTTTCTAAGTGATTTTTCAAACGGCCGCCATTTGGTGACCTAAACCCTTGAGAAAGGCTGCAAACGGTTTGGGAGGCCTGTCTAAGTGTTTCGGCTCGATTTTACTGAAGTCCGCTTTTTGATGAGCCCAGGTCAAACTATGAGCTGAAATATTTTTGTGAGAAAACATCTTGAAATTGGCTGCAAACGGTTTTCACTCTGGGGGAAAATGGTTTGCAGGCCATTCTGAGCGTATCTGTGCGATTTTTCAACAGGCCGCCATTTGGTGAACTAACCCCTGGAAAAAGGCCTCAAACGGTTTTCTATGCCCCTCTGAGCGTTTCGGCTCGGTTTAGCTAAAGTCTGCTTTTTGGTGAGCCCAGGTCAAATTATTAGCTGAAATTTTTTTGTGAGCAAACGTCTTGAAATTGGCTTTGCAAACGATTTTCACTCTGGGGGAAAAAGGTTTGCAGATCATTCTGAGTGTTTCTCAGCGATTTTTCAACAGGCCGCCATTTGGTGAGGTGACCCCTTGAAAAAGGCTGGAAACGGTTTTTCAGGCCTGTCTGAGCGTTTCGGCTCGATTTTGCTAAAGTCCGCTTTTTGATGAGTACAGATCACATTATGAGCTGAAATTTTTTTTGTGAGCAAACCTCTTGAAGTTGGCTGCAAACGATTTTCACTCTGGGGGAAAAGGTTTGCAGGCCATTCTGAGCGTTTCTCAGCGATTTATCAACAGACCGCCATTTGGTGAGCAAACGTCTTGCAATTGGCTGAAAACGATTTTCACTCTGGGGGAAAAAGGTTTGCAGGCCGTTCTGAGCGTTTCTGAGCGATTTTTCAACAGGCCGCCATTTGGTGAGCTAACCCCTTGAAAAAGGCTGCAAACGGTTTTGCTGGCCTCTCTGATCGTTTCGGCTCGATTTTGCTGAAGTCCGCTTTTTGGTGAGTACATGTCACATTATGAGCTGAAATTTTTTTTGTGTGCAAACGTCTTGAAATTGGCAGCAAACGATTTTCACTCTGGGTAAAAAAGGTTTGCAGGCCATTCTAAGCGTTTCTCAGCGATTTTTCAACAGGCCGCCATTTGGTGAGCTAACCCCTTGAAAAAGGCTGCAAACGCTTTTGCAGGCCTCTCTGATCGTTTCGGCTCGATTTTGCTAATGTTTGCTTTTTGGTGAGCCCAGGTCAAATTATGAGCTGAAATTTTTTTTGTGTGCAAACGTCTTGAAATTGGCAGCAAACGATTTTCACTCTGGGTAAAAAAGGTTTGCAGGCCATTCTGAGCGTTTCTCAGCGATTTTTAAACAGGCCGCCATTTGGTGAGCTAACCCCTTGAAAAAGGCTGCAAACGGTTGTTCAGGCCTCTCTGAGCGTTTCGGTTTGATTTTGCCTAAGTCCGCTTTTTGGAGAGTCCACGTCACATTATGAGCTGAAATTTTTTTGTGAGCAAACGTCTTGAAATTGGCTGCAAACGATTTTCACTGTAGGGGAAAAGGTTTGCAGGCCATTCTGAGCGTTTCTCAGCGATTTTTTAACAAGCCGCCATTTGGTGAGCAAACGTCTTGAAATTGGCTGAAAACGATTTTAACTCTGAAGGGAAAAGATTTGCAGGCCATTCTGAGCGTTTCTCAGCGATTTTTTAACAGGCCGCCATTTGGTGAGGAAACGTCTTGAAATTGGCTGAAAACGATTTTTACTCTGGGGGAAAAAGGTTCGCAGGCCGTTCTGAGCGTTTCTAAGCGATTTTTCAACAGGCCGTTATTTGGTGAGCTAACCCCTTGAAAAAGGCTGCAAACAGTTTGGGAGGCCTGTCTAAGTGTTTCGGCTCGATTTTACTGAAGTCCGCTTTTTGGTGAGCCCATGTCAAATTATGAGCTGAAATTTTTTTTGTCTGCAAAGGTCCTGAAATTGGAAGCAAACGATTTTCACTCTGGGTAAAAAAGGTTTGCAGGCCATTCTGAGCGTTTCTAAGCGATTTTTCAACAGGCCGCCATTTGGTGAGCTAACCCCTTGAAAAAGGCTGCAAACGCTTTTGCAGGCCTCTCTGATCGTTTCGGCTCGATTTTGCTAAAGTCCGCTTTTTGGTGAGTCAAGGTCACATTATGAGCTGAAATTTTTTTGTGAGCAAACGTCTCTAAATTGGCTGCAAACGGTTTTCACTCTGGGGGAAAAAGCTTTGCAGGCCATTATGAGCGTTTCTAAGCGATTTTTCAACAGGCCGCCATTTGGTGAGCTTACCCCTTGAAAAAGGCTGCAAACGGTTGTTCAGGCCTTACTGAGCGTTTCAGCTCGATTTTGCTAAAGTCCGCTTTTTGGTGAGCCCATTTCAAATTACGAGCTGAAATTTTTTTTGAGCAAACGTCTTGAAATTGGCTGCAAACGATTTTCACTCTGGGGGAAAAAGGTTTGCATGCCACTCTGAGCGTTTCTTAGCGATTTTTTAACAGGCCGCCATTTGGTGAGCAAACGTCTTCCAATTGGCTGAAAACGATTTTCACTCTGGGGGAAAAAGGTTTGCAGGCCGTTCTGAGCGTTTCTGAGCGATTTTTCAACAGGCCGCCATTTGGTGAGCTAACCCCTTGAAAAAGGCTGCAAACGGTTTTGCTGGCCTCTCTGATCGTTTTGGCTCGATTTTGCTAAAGTCCGCTTTTTGGTGAGTACATGTCACATTATGAGCTGAAATTTTTTTTGTGAGCAAACCTCTTGAAGTTGGCTGCAAACGATTTTCACTCTGGGGGAAAAGGTTTCCAGGCCATTCTGAGCGTTTCTCAGCGATTTTTTAACAGGCCGCCATTTGGTGAGCAAACGTCTTGAAATTGGCTGAAAACGATTTTCACTCTGGGGGAAAAAGGTTTGCAGGCCGTTCTGAGCGTTTCTAAGCGATTTTTCAACAGGCCGTTATTTGGTGAGCTACCCCTTGAAAAAGGCTGCAAACGGTTTGGGAGGCCTTTCGGAGCGTTTTGGCTCGATTTTGTTGAAGTCCGCTTTTTGGTGAGCCCAGGTCAAATTATGAGCTGAAATTTTTTTTCCGAGCAAACGTCTTGAAATTTCCTGGAAACCATTTTCACTCTGGGGGAAAAAGGTTTGCAGGCCGTTCTGAGCGTTTCTGAGCGATTTTTCAACAGACCGCCATTTGGTGAGCTTACCCCTCGAAAAAGGCTGCAAACGGTTTTGCAGGCCTCTCGGAGCGTTTTGGCTCGATTTTGTTGAAGTACGCTTTTTGGTGAGCCCAGGTCAAATTATGAGCTGAAATTTTTTTTGCGAGCAAACGTCTTGAAATTTCCTGGAAACGATTTTTACTCGGGGGAAAAAGGTTTGCAGGCCGTTCTGAGCGTTTCTGAGCGATTTTTCAACAGACCGCCATTTGGTGAGCTTACCCCTCGAAAAAGGCTGCAAACGGTTTTGCAGGCCTCTCGGAGAGTTTTGGCTCGATTTTGCTGAAGTCCGCTTTTAGGTGAGCCCAGGTCAAATTATGAGCTGAAATTTTTTTTGCGAGCAAACGTCTTGAAATTTCCTGGAAACAATTTTCACTCTGGGGGGAAAAAGGTTTGCAGGCCGTTCTGAGCGTTTCTAAGCGATTTTTCAACAGACCGCCATTTGGTGAGCTTACCCCTTGAAAAAGGCTGCAAACGGTTTTGCAGGCCTCTCGGAGCGTTTTGGCTCGATTTTGCTGAAGTCCGCTTTTAGGTGAGCCCAGGTCAAATTATGAGCTGAAATTTTTTTTTGCGAGCAAACGTCTTGAAATTGGCTGAAAACGATTTTCACTCTGGGGGAAAAAGGTTTGCAGGCCGTTCTGAGCGTTTCTAAGTGATTTTTCAAACGGCCGCCATTTGGTGACCTAAACCCTTGAAAAAGGCTGCAAACGGTTTGGGAGGCCTGTCTAAGTGTTTCTGCTCGATTTTACTGAAGTCCGCTTTTTGGTGAGCCGAGATCAAATTATGAACTGAAATATTTTTTTAAGCAAACGTCTTGAAATTGGCTGCAAACGGTTTTCACCCTGGGGGAAAAAGTTTTGCAGGCCGTTCTGAGCGTTTCTGAGCGATTTTTCAACAGGCCGCCATTTGGTGAGGTGACCCCTTGAAAAAGGCTGCAAACGGTTTTGCAGGCCTCTCTGATCGTTTCGGCTCGATTTTGCTAAAGTCCGCTTTTTGGTGACACCAGGTCGAATTATGAACTGAAATTTTTGTTGTGTGCAAACGTCTTGAAATTGGCTGGAAACGATTTTCACTCTGGGGGAAAAAGGTTTGCAGGCCGTTCTGAGCGTTTCTGAGCGATTTTTCAACAGACCGCCATTTGGTGAGCTTACCCCTTGAAAAAGGCTGCAAACGATTTTGCAGGCCTCTCGAAGCGTTTTGGCTCGATTTTGCCTATGTCCGCTTTTTGGAGAGTCCACGTCACATTATGAGCTTAAATTGTTTTTGTGAGCAAACGTCTTGAAATTGGCTGGAAACGATTTTCACTGTGTGGGAAAAGGTTTGCAGGCCATTCTGAGCGTCTCTCAGCGATTTTTTAACAGGCCGCCATTTGGTGAGCTTACCCCTTGAAAAAGGCTGCAAACGGTTTTGCAGGCCTCTCGGAGCGTTTTGGCTCGATTTTGCTAAAGTCCGCTTTTAGGTGAGCCCAGGTCAAATTATAAGCTGAAATTTTTTTTGCGAGCAAACGTCTTGAAATTTCCTGGAAACGATTTTCACTCTGGGGAAAAAAGGTTTGCAGGCCGTTCTGAGCGTTTCTGAGCGATTTTTCAACAGACCGCCATTTAGTGAGCTTACCCCTTGAAAAAGGCTGCAAACGGTTTTGCAGGACTCTCGGAGGGTTTTGGCTCGATTTTGCTGAAGTCCGCTTTTAGGTGAGCCCAGGTCAAATTATGAGCTGAAATTGTTTTTGTGTGCAAACGTCTTGAAATTGGAAGCAAACGATTTTCACTCTGGGTAAAAAAGGTTTGCAGGCCATTCTGAGCGTTTCTCAGCGATTTTTCAACAGGTCGCCATTTGGTGAGCTAACCCCTTGAAAAAGGCTGCAAACGGTTTTGCAGGCCTCTCGGAGCGTTTTGGCTCGATCTTGCTGAAGTCCGCTTTTTGGTTAGCCTATGTCAAATTACGAGCTGAAATTTTTTTGAGCAAACGTCTTGAAATTGGCTGAAACGATTTTCACTCTGGGGGAAAAAGGTTTGCATACCATTCTGAGCGTTTCTCAGCGATTTTTTAACAGGCCGCCATTTGGTGAGCAAACGTCTTGAAATTGGCTGAAAACGATTTTCACTCTGGGGGAAAAAGGTTTGCAGGCCGTTCTGAGCGTTTCTAAGCGATTTTTCAACAGGCCGCCATTTGGTGAACTAACCCCTGGAAAAAGGCTGCAAACGGTTTTGCAGGCCTCTCGGAGCGTTTTGGCTCGATTTTGCTGAAGTCCGCTTTTAGGTGAGCCCAGGTCAAATTATGAGCTGAAATTTTTTTTGCGAGCAAACGTCTTGAAATTTCCTGGAAACAATTTTCACTCTGGGGGGGAAAAAGGTTTGCAGGCCGTTCTGAGCGTTTCTGAGCGATTTTTCAACAGACCGCCATTTGGTGAGCTTACACCTTGAAAAAGGCTGAAAACGGTTTTGCAGGCCTCTCGGAGCGTTTTGGCTCGATTTTGCTGAAGTCCGCTTTTAGGTGAGCCCAGGTCAAATTATGAGCTGAAATTTTTTTTGCGAGCAAACGTCTTGAAATTTCCTGGAAACGGTTTTCACTCTGGGGGAAAAAGGTTTGCAGGCCGTTCTGATCGTTTCTGAGCGATTTTTCAACAGACCGCCATTTGGTGAGCTTACCCCTTGAAAAAGGCTGCAAACGGTTTTGCAGGCCTCTCGGAGCGTTTTGGCTCGATTTTGCTGAAGTCCGCTTTTAGGTGAGCCCACGTCAAATTATAAGCTGAAATTTTTTTTGCGAGCAAACGTCTTGAAATTTCCTGGAAACGATTTTCACTCTGGGGGAAAAAGGTTTGCAGGCCGTTCTGAGCGTTTCTGAGCGATTTTTCAACAGACCGCCATTTGGTGAGCTTACCCCTTGAAAAAGGCTGCAAACGATTTTGCAGGCCTCTCGAAGCGTTTTGGCTCGATTTTGCCTATGTCCGCTTTTTGGAGAGTCCACGTCACATTATGAGCTTAAATTGTTTTTGTGAGCAAACGTCTTGAAATTGGCTGGAAACGATTTTCACTGTGTGGGAAAAGGTTTGCAGGCCATTCTGAGCGTCTCTCAGCGATTTTTTAACAGGCCGCCATTTGGTGAGCAAACGTCTTGAAATTTCCTGGAAACGATTTTCACTCTGGGGGAAAAAGGTTTGCAGGCCGTTCTGAGCGTTTCTGAGCGATTTTTCAACAGACCGCCATTTGGTGAGCTTACCCCTTGAAAAAGGCTGCAAACGGTTTTGCAGGCCTCTCGGAGCGTTTTGGCTCGATTTTGCTGAAGTCCGCTTTTAGGTGAGCCCAGGTCAAATTATGAGCTGAAATTTTTTTTGCGAGCAAACGTCTTGAAATTTCCTGGAAACGATTTTCACTCTGGGGAAAAAAGGTTTGCAGGCCGTTCTGAGCGTTTCTGAGCGATTTTTCAACAGACCGCCATTTGGTGAGCTTACCCCTTGAAAAAGGCTGCAAACGGTTTTGCAGGCCTCTCGGAGCGTTTTGGCTCGATTTTGCTGAAGTCCGCTTTTTGGTGAGCCCAGGTCAAATTATGAGCTGAAATTGTTTTTGTGTGCAAACGTCTTGAAATTGGAAGCAAACGATTTTCACTCTGGGTAAAAAAGGTTTGCAGGCCATTCTGAGCGTTTCTCAGCGATTTTTCAACAGGTCGCCATTTGGTGAGCTAACCCCTTGAAAAAGGCTGCAAACGGTTTTGCAGGCCTCTCGGAGCGTTTTGGCTCGATCTTGCTGAAGTCCGCTTTTTGGTTAGCCTATGTCAAATTACGAGCTGAAATTTTTTTGAGCAAACGTCTTGAAATTGGCTGAAACGATTTTCACTCTGGGGGAAAAAGGTTTGCATACCATTCTGAGCGTTTCTCAGCGATTTTTTAACAGGCCGCCATTTGGTGAGCAAACGTCTTGAAATTGGCTGAAAACGATTTTCACTCTGGGGGAAAAAGGTTTGCAGGCCGTTCTGAGCGTTTCTAAGCGATTTTTCAACAGGCCGCCATTTGGTGAACTAACCCGTGGAAAAAGGCTGCAAACGGTTTTGCAGGCCTCTCGGAGCGTTTTGGCTCGATTTTGCTGAAGTCCGCTTTTAGGTGAGCCCAGGTCAAATTATGAGCTGAAATTTTTTTTGCGAGCAAACGTCTTGAAATTTCCTGGAAACGATTTTCACTCTGGGGGAAAAAGGTTTGCAGGCCGTTCTGAGCGTTTCTGAGCGATTTTTCAACAGACCGCCATTTGGTGAGCTTACCCCTTGAAAAAGGCTGCAAACGGTTTTGCAGGCCTCTCGGAGCGTTTTGGCTCGATTTTGCTGAAGTCCGCTTTTTGGTGAGCCCAGGTCAAATTATGAGCTAAAATTTTTTTGTGTGTGCAAACGTCTTGAAATTGGCAGCAAACAATTTTCACTCTGAGTAAGAAAGGTTTGCAGGTCATTCTGAGCGTTTCTCAGCGATTTTTCAACAGGCCGCCATTTGGTGAGCTAACCCCTTGAAAAAAGCTGGAGACGATTTTTCAGGCCTGTCTGAGCGTTTCGGCTCGATTTTGCTAAAGTCCGCTTTTTGGTGAGCCCAGGTAAAATTATGAGCTGAAATTTTTTTGCGAGCAAACGTCTTGAAATTGGCTGGAAACGATTTTCACTCTGGGGGAAAAAGGTTTGCAGGCCGTTATGAGCGTTTCTAACTGATTTTTTAACAGTCCGCCATTTGGTGAGCTAACCCCTTGAAAAAGGCTGCAAACGGTTTGGGAGGCCTGTCTAAGTGTTTCGGCTCGATTTTACTGAAGTCCGCTTTTTGGTGAGCCCAGGTCAAATTATGAGCTGAAATATTTTTTTGAGCAAACGTCTTGAAATTGGCTGGAAACGATTTTCACTCTGGGGGAAAAAGGTTTGCAAGCCATTCTGAGCGTTTCTTAGCGATTTTTCAACAGGCCGCCATTTGGTGAGGTGACCCCTTCAAAAAGGCTGCAAACGGTTTGGGAGGCTTGTCTGTGCGTTTCGGCTCGGTTTTACTGAAGTCCGCTTATTGGTGAGTCCAGGTCGAATTATGAGCTGAAAGTTTTTTTGTGAGCGAACGTCTTGAAATTGGCTGCAAACGATTTTGACGCTGGGGGAAAAAAATTTGCAGACCTTTCTGAGTGTTTCTCAGCGATTTTTCAACAGGCCGCCATTTGGTGAGCTAACCCCTTGAAAAAGGCTGCAAACGGTTTTTCAGTCCTGTCTGAGCGTTTCGGCTCGATTTTGCTAAAGTCCGCTTTTTGGTGAGCCCAGGTCAGATAATGAGCGGTAATTTTTTTTCTGTGCAAACGTCTTGAAATTGGCAGCAAACGATTTTCACTCTGGGTAAGAAAGGTTACCAGGCCATTCTGAGCGTTTCTCAGCGATTTTTCAACAGACCGCCATTTGGTAGGCTAACCCCTTGAAAAAAGGCTGCAAACGGTTTTGCAGGCCTGTCTGAGCGTTTTGGCTCGATTTTCCTAAAGTCCGCTTTTTGGTGAGCGCAGGTCAAATTATGAGTTGAATTTTTTTTTGTGTGCAAACGTCTTGAAATTGGCAGCAAACGGTTTTCACTCTTGGGGAAAAAGGTTTGCAGGCCATTCTGAGCGTTTCTCAGCGATTTTTTAACACGCCGCCATTTGGTGAGCAAACGTCCTGAAATTGGCTGAAAACGATTTTCACTCTGGGTGAAAAAGGTTTGCAGGCCGTTCTGAGCGTTTCTAAGTGATTTTTCAAACGGCCGCCATTTGGTGACCTAAACCCTTGAGAAAGGCTGCAAACGGTTTGGGAGGCCTGTCTAAGTGTTTCGGCTCGATTTTACTGAAGTCCGCTTTTTGATGAGCCCAGGTCAAACTATGAGCTGAAATATTTTTGTGAGAAAACATCTTGAAATTGGCTGCAAACGGTTTTTACTCTGGGGGAAAATGGTTTGCAGGCCATTCTGAGCGTATCTGTGCGATTTTTCAACAGGCCGCCATTTGGTGAACTAACCCCTGGAAAAAGGCCTCAAACGGTTTTCTATGCCCCTCTGAGCGTTTCGGCTCGGTTTAGCTAAAGTCTGCTTTTTGGTGAGCCCAGGTCAAATTATTAGCTGAAATTTTTTTGTGAGCAAACGTCTTGAAATTGGCTTTGCAAACGATTTTCACTCTGGGGGAAAAAGGTTTGCAGATCATTCTGAGTGTTTCTCAGCGATTTTTCAACAGGCCGCCATTTGGTGAGGTGACCCCTTGAAAAAGGCTGGAAACGGTTTTTCAGGCCTGTCTGAGCGTTTCGGCTCGATTTTGGTAAAGTCCGCTTTTTGGTGAGTACAGATCACATTATGAGCTGAAATTTTTTTTGTGAGCAAACCTCTTGAAGTTGGCTGCAAACGATTTTCACTCTGGGGGAAAAGGTTTGCAGGCCATTCTGAGCGTTTCTCAGCGATTTATCAACAGACCGCCATTTGGTGAGCAAACGTCTTGCAATTGGCTGAAAACGATTTTCACTCTGGGGGAAAAAGGTTTGCAGGCCGTTCTGAGCGTTTCTGAGCGATTTTTCAACAGGCCGCCATTTGGTGAGCTAACCCCTTGAAAAAGGCTGCAAACGGTTTTGCTGGCCTCTCTGATCGTTTCGGCTCGATTTTGCTGAAGTCCGCTTTTTGGTGAGTACATGTCACATTATGAGCTGAAATTTTTTTTTGTGTGCAAACGTCTTGAAATTGGCAGCAAACGATTTTCACTCTGGGTAAAAAAGGTTTGCAGGCCATTCTGAGCGGTTCTCAGCGATTTTTCAACAGGCCGCCATTTGGTGAGCTAACCCCTTGAAAAAGGCTGCAAACGCTTTTGCAGGCCTCTCTGATCGTTTCGGCTCGATTTTGCTAATGTTTGCTTTTTGGTGAGCCCAGGTCAAATTATGAGCTGAAATTTTTTTTGTGTGCAAACGTCTTGAAATTGGCAGCAAACGATTTTCACTCTGGGTAAAAAAGGTTTGCAGGCCATTCTGAGCGTTTCTCAGCGATTTTTAAACAGGCCGCCATTTGGTGAGCTAACCCCTTGAAAAAGGCTGCAAACGGTTGTTCAGGCCTCTCTGAGCGTTTCGGTTTGATTTTGCCTAAGTCCGCTTTTTGGAGAGTCCACGTCACATTATGAGCTGAAATTTTTTTGTGAGCAAACGTCTTGAAATTGGCTGCAAACGATTTTCACTGTAGGGGAAAAGGTTTGCAGGCCATTCTGAGCGTTTCTCAGCGATTTTTTAACAAGCCGCCATTTGGTGAGCAAACGTCTTGAAATTGGCTGAAAACGATTTTAACTCTGGGGGGAAAAGATTTGCAGGCCATTCTGAGCGTTTCTCAGCGATTTTTTAACAGGCCGCCATTTGGTGAGGAAACGTCTTGAAATTGGCTGAAAACGATTTTTACTCTGGGGGAAAAAGGTTTGCAGGCCGTTCTGAGCGTTTCTAAGCGATTTTTCAACAGGCCGTTATTTGGTGAGCTAACCCCTTGAAAAAGGCTGCAAACAGTTTGGGAGGCCTGTCTAAGTGTTTCGGCTCGATTTTACTGAAGTCCGCTTTTTGGTGAGCCCATGTCAAATTATGAGCTGAAATTTTTTTTGTCTGCAAAGGTCCTGAAATTGGAAGCAAACGATTTTCACTCTGGGTAAAAAAGGTTTGCAGGCCATTCTGAGTGTTTCTAAGCGATTTTTCAACAGGCCGCCATTTGGTGAGCTAACCCCTTGAAAAAGGCTGCAAACGCTTTTGCAGGCCTCTCTGATCGTTTCGGCTCGATTTTGCTAAAGTCCGCTTTTTGGTGAGTCAAGGTCACATTATGAGCTGAAATTTTTTTTGTGAGCAAACGTCTCTAAATTGGCTGCAAACGGTTTTCACTCTGGGGGAAAAAGCTTTGCAGGCCATTATGAGCGTTTCTAAGCGATTTTTCAACAGGCCGCCATTTGGTGAGCTTACCCCTTGAAAAAGGCTGCAAACGGTTGTTCAGGCCTTACTGAGCGTTTCAGCTCGATTTTGCTAAAGTCCGCTTTTTGGTGAGCCCATTTCAAATTACGAGCTGAAATTTTTTTTGAGCAAACGTCTTGAAATTGGCTGCAAACGATTTTCACTCTGGGGGAAAAAGGTTTGCATGCCACTCTGAGCGTTTCTTAGCGATTTTTTAACAGGCCGCCATTTGGTGAGCAAACGTCTTGCAATTGGCTGAAAACGATTTTCACTCTGGGGGAAAAAGGTTTGCAGGCCGTTCTGAGCGTTTCTGAGCGATTTTTCAACAGGCCGCCATTTGGTGAGCTAACCCCTTGAAAAAGGCTGCAAACGGTTTTGCTGGCCTCTCTGATCGTTTTGGCTCGATTTTGCTAAAGTCCGCTTTTTGGTGAGTACATGTCACATTATGAGCTGAAATTTTTTTTGTGAGCAAACCTCTTGAAGTTGGCTGCAAACGATTTTCACTCTGGGGGAAAAGGTTTCCAGGCCATTCTGAGCGTTTCTCAGCGATTTTTTAACAGGCCGCCATTTGGTGAGCAAACGTCTTGAAATTGGCTGAAAACGATTTTCACTCTGGGGGAAAAAGGTTTGCAGGCCGTTCTGAGCGTTTCTAAGCGATTTTTCAACAGGCCGTTATTTGGTGAGCTACCCCTTGAAAAAGGCTGCAAACGGTTTGGGAGGCCTTTCGGAGCGTTTTGGCTCGATTTTGTTGAAGTCCGCTTTTTGGTGAGCCCAGGTCAAATTATGAGCTGAAATTTTTTTTCCGAGCAAACGTCTTGAAATTTCCTGGAAACCATTTTCACTCTGGGGGAAAAAGGTTTGCAGGCCGTTCTGAGCGTTTCTGAGCGATTTTTCAACAGACCGCCATTTGGTGAGCTTACCCCTCGAAAAAGGCTGCAAACGGTTTTGCAGGCCTTTCGGAGCGTTTTGGCTCGATTTTGTTGAAGTACGCTTTTTGGTGAGCCCAGGTCAAATTATGAGCTGAAATTTTTTTTGCGAGCAAACGTCTTGAAATTTCCTGGAAACGATTTTTACTCGGGGGAAAAAGGTTTGCAGGCCGTTCTGAGCGTTTCTAAACGATTTTTCAACAGACCGCCATTTGGTGAGCTTACCCCTCGAAAAAGGCTGCAAACGGTTTTGCAGGCCTCTCGGAGAGTTTTGGCTCGATTTTGCTGAAGTCCGCTTTTAGGTGAGCCCAGGTCAAATTATGAGCTGAAATTTTTTTTGCGAGCAAACGTCTTGAAATTTCCTGGAAACAATTTTCACTCTGGGGGGAAAAAGGTTTGCAGGCCGTTCTGAGCGTTTCTGAGCGATTTTTCAACAGACCGCCATTTGGTAAGCTTACCCCTTGAAAAAGGCTGCAAACGGTTTTGCAGGCCTCTCGGAGCGTTTTGGCTCGATTTTGCTGAAGTCCGCTTTTAGGTGAGCCCAGGTCAAATTATGAGCTGAAATTTTTTTTGCGAGCAAACGTCTTGAAATTGGCTGAAAACGATTTTCACTCTGGGGGAAAAAGGTTTGCAGGCCGTTCTGAGCGTTTCTAAGTGATTTTTCAAACGGCCGCCATTTGGTGACCTAAACCCTTGAAAAAGGCTGCAAACGGTTTGGGAGGCCTGTCTAAGTGTTTCTGCTCGATTTTACTGAAGTCCGCTTTTTGGTGAGCCGAGATCAAATTATGAACTGAAATATTTTTTTAAGCAAACGTCTTGAAATTGGCTGCAAACGATTTTCACCCTGGGGGAAAAAAGTTTTGCAGGCCGTTCTGAGCGTTTCTGAGCGATTTTTTAACAGGCCGCCATTTGGTGAGGTGACCCCTTGAAAAAGGCTGCAAACGGTTTTGCAGGCCTCTCTGATCGTTTCGGCTCGATTTTGCTAAAGTCCGCTTTTTGGTGACACCAGGTCGAATTATGAACTGAAATTTTTGTTGTGTGCAAACGTCTTGAAATTGGCTGGAAACGATTTTCATTCTGGGT